>NW_008708797.1:2384837-2869818 GCF_000327385.1 Lottia gigantea | reverse complement strand
GAAGACATAGTTGATAATGTCAATAATGCGAAGTTAAGAATTCATTTTCGTAAAGGAAAGTTTGAATGGTGTCTGATGTGAAATAAAGTTTGAAAAGTAAACTATCAATATCTCTACTTTGTAATTAGTACAGTGACTTTTTGATTTTAGGAAGGTTTATTTTGTAATTGTGTAATGTTGAAATATGACTTTGTAAAGTCGAGGCCTTGTTTTCAAGTTTGACTTCGTAAATACTTCTGGCAACAATTCCCCTCCATAAAAAACAGAGATGTCCATGTCTAATTTACAGTGATCGTAAATGTTATCTAATGTTTAATATGTTGGAAAAAAGGCACCTTTGGAGGTATCGAAAATTTTATAAAGCAGGGCCTAGTTTTTCTGACTCTACCCCTGCCGACAACAGAACACTGTCAAAATAGCTATCAGATTGGGATAGAGTCAGATGTTTCGGACTAGAGGTTTGGTGAACTGCAATCTTATCTTTTATCTGTGAGAAACTTCACACAAGCCTATAACTGAATTATCAATTTGAGCTTAAAAGACGCTAGTTCGAGTTAAAAGTTATAGGTATCTTTCAGACTGCGTGGGCAGCTTTTTTGGTCGAAGTGTCTTGAATAATTAATTTGTTGTCGGTTGGTGAAAAGTCTTAAAGGGGCACAACTCTGAATCGTAACAACAAGAATGGCGTCATTGGAAACAACCTGCTAGGAAAAAAGCAAAGTTCATTCGTTTGTGTAGAAATAAATTTCCTTCTAAACATTAGGCTCGTAGGTATGTATAACGAAGAAGATATCTTCCACCAGATCCATAGAAATGATTTGTTTTTGGTAATGTTGCTTTTTAAAAGAAAAAAAAACAGACTTCCTTTCTTATAGACATAGACCCCGTAGTCGCCGTAGACAAATGTCAAATGAAATTCTGACTGACTCCAGTAGATTGTGACTGACTTTTGCAACTAGTTGAAGTTTTTCGACTGCTATGCAAATAAATCAATGTGCTATTCAGTTATTAACTGTATAATTTTATGTATAGTACCCGGTTAATCACTAAAGATTATTAAAGGAGTCAAAAACTGCATTTGCGGCGGTAACGCAAAGTTAACTAACCTAGAGTAAGTGTAAATGAGTACCCAGGAAGATTTTGGCTAGTTCCCCAAGAATTAAGTCGGTACAAATCGACAGATACCAAACAACCTTCAATGTAAGATTACGAGCAGGCCTGACAAAGTTCAGATTGACTGGCGCTATTGTCACTCATTGCTACAGTCTCTAAAATCAAAGGTGTTTATACCAGTTGTGGGGTCAGTGTAATGAGTGTATCTCATTGAAGTCGACGCGAATCAGTTTACTGGTTCCACAACTGGTATAAAACTATTGTCTCAATGAATCCGTATTAATAAGCTTGAAGCTGATAGACAGACAAGAAGAAACAAACAGTCAATTAAAGGAGACTTTATAAAAAGTAATACGACCTTTATAACTGTTTTATTAACTGATTATGTCAACTCATACCCGGTTACCCATGAAGTACCACCCGAAATCGTTTAACTGATTAACCGTTTCAACACTATATACAGTGGTGTAACCTATACAGTGGTGTAACCTATATTTGTGTAATAAGGATTCAACATCTTCGTCAAAATTAAAAAACGCAATTTTTATTTTGTTACGTCTTAGGCGTTTCCTCAGATATTCTATTAAATAATTAAAATTGGTTTGTTTCAATTTTCTTTATGAATCCTTCACTTTGAACCATATTTCATGGGCAACCAACTCGACAGTGGCTGCTAAATGTGTCACCTATTTTCGTACAATGTTTAATCTATAAATAAGTCAAGAAAAACACGTTGTATAGATACCCAGTGTTATAATTAACTTCTCTTAGTATTTATCTTTAATGATATTTCATTATAACTAATGACAATTCCTTCAAAGAACAATGATTAAAAAAGAAATAGTGACTAACAAAATATGAGATAAGTAAAACGTAAGAGTGATTTATTGCTAAAAGTCATTGAAACAACGTAAGGATATGGCCCACATTGTGTTCCATAGCATTTTTCTGCTGACACGTAATCTGCTAGTTTATCACATGTTTTCGTTCATTGGGATTATAAGGAAATTCAGCCGATAAAAAAATTATGATATTTGGTAATAACTGAAATCCGCCATTTTGTTTATGTCAAAGTATACATTGATACATATACCTTCCTTGAAACTACTGGATTCATTCTACAAGCTGACATTGTACCGATAACCCATGTTTATCAAAACAAGCCAATGCTTGATATAATCTGGACGCATTTTGTAGCCGTGTTAGTTAATTCTGAAATATGGGTCAAGGTAAGGGCTTCATAAACAAAATCAAGACAAACAAATTCTAATTATTTTATAGAATATCTGAAGAAATATCCAAGACTTACAACAACAAAAATTCGGTGTTGAATCCTTATATGTACGAAACAGGTTCCACAACGGTTTAATTGTCAACCATTCTAATTAACATATTACATTGTTTATATATTTTATAGTGAATAAATCTAATTTCAATTTCAATTAAATTTTCGACAGTGAGTTGCAAAATCGTGACGACTACATGCACAAGAGTTTTTAACTAAAACTAAATATATTACAATTTCAACTATTTGGGTCTACTTCCTGATACTGCCTACTACGATAGGACAAGCCTAAAGGTACTGATGTTTACAGAAAAATAATCAATATTAACTTCAAAAAAGTACTGAGAGTCTAAAATTGTAATTATTATTGATTATTTATTTTCAAATAGGGCCCTGCATTCAATTGAAAATTTTATCTAAGAAATTTGTGAAATTTTGATTCTAAGTTCTAGCTAGGCTATGATAATTTCCTAACAAAAAAGATAATATTTTCAACTGATGGCTTTTTCATCACTCCACGGACTCTTGATTTTGAAGTTGGTATTTCAATTCATGTATTATTGGCAAAGGGGTTAAACTTCCAGTTCCACTGTTCTAGTATTTTTTGAACAGCTTCTATGGCATAAGGTTTACCTGTTAGGCTGCTTCACACAATAAATTCAATGAAATATATTTTCATATTCTACAGAAACATCTGAGCACTGCTAATATAGCACTTATATTCAAGCTTAAATTGTATAATTCCAATTTCACTTTTACACAAAAACAGCTGATGACATTTTCAAAAGCAACAGTGTAACATAATGCCTAACAAGATAATGGAGAATCAGTTATTAGAAACTTTTTCAGTGATCTAAGTAAAGATAGGAAGATGGCTGCTGTAAATGACAAGAAAAGTGAGAAATCTAAACAAGATTATTATGATACTAAGCAACAAGCTATGGAATATTATTCTGAAAATGGTGTTCCTATAAAAATGGAGGAGATATTGAATTCAATGTTTTATGATAATCCTTATGATGTTTATGGATATCTGGTAAGCTGTAGTTCTCAGCTATTGTTTGACTTCAAAATTCAAATAAATTATTGTTTGAATTTTTATTTTTCTGAACCTAGTGAAATCATAAAGTTTTCTTTAATGTAATTCGATTGTTTGATATCTTGGCCAAAAAGATCTTACATAAAATGGTGCAAGCTTACACTTAATAGCTTATGAGTTAAGAGTTTCTTACCAAAGGAATCATGGAATTTGCTTTCGGCCTATCGTTGTTAGAGTTTAAGGACATTATTTACCTGTACACATTGTTATCTTGTAACTTGAAGATTTCACATATTTCTTACATTACAGGCTAATTATTTTGAGAAATATGCAAAGACACCTTCTATTACAAAGGTAAAGAAATGGTGTTGAGTTATAGTTTGGGGTACAGGTTCACTAGAAGTAAAGATATAAATGCTGTAGAAGCCCCAAATGGATTTATCATTAAAACTTAATTAAAACATCACATCATTTTTTATAAAACACCTCTGAGAGGCTCCTTGTGCTACAGGCTATGATTAATGGACAGTTCTAAACCTGGAAATTTTTTTTTTCCAACACATTACATATTTCTCTCTATCTGTTATTCATTCTATTTAATACCATTGAAAAATTAAACATTTTAATTGTAACTTTTTAAAACACTGATAAAAGTTGTTTTTTGTTTTGAATAGATAAAGTCAAGGACTGCTTTAGATAGTAGAGGACAACCTTCATTACAGACATCAGTCTACTGTACTGTTAAAAATATAGAAAAGGTTAGAATAGTAGCCACTTAATTGAACCATCAACAAAATAATTGCAATTAGATTGGAATATTTAGTGACTCGGTGAAGCTGTTTTCTTTACCTGGGTTTTTCTTTTCTTGATGTTAGCCCAAATGGTGAAAAATGGATGAGATAAAACTCAGTTTGACAATGATAAACTAAGGAAATATTGAATTCAGTTTGTTGTTAAACTATTTTGACAGTGTTTAGCTACAGTAGTCAGCTCTAATCCACAACCTCATGTATTAGATAATGGTAAAACTGAAGATAAAGAAAAAGAAGAACAGGAAAGGAAAGAAGATATTGAAGCTGGTATTGAATTAATAGAAAGTGAAATTAGTGAGAAATTAAAGGAACTTGATCCTTGCCATCAACAAGAAATTGATCAATTATTATAGTGAGTTTTCCATGTGCCTTTAAAATATTAACAGAATACTACCTCTTAGAAATTAAATAAAAATTTTCTTTTCAAATTTGGCCACCAAAAAGAGTATATATTTATTAGTGGATTTACTTGGTGTCATAAATTGTAATTGATAGTTTAAATTTTAGGTTCATTCATTCATTTAATACATAGTTGATATTGTGAAATTGCGTCAAATCATCAAATTATTTCTACACTATATAATTTATACATTATATGACTGATGAAATGGATAGCCAAATTAAATTGGCTAAGATGTTTTGACATCTGTTAATATCTGCAGATGATACTATTTCTTTAGGTTGAAATTAATTGCATTTAGGCAACTTGATAAATTTGTTCAAGAGCCATAAAATTTGAATGTTTTTCGAATAGAAAAAAATCTAAAGGAATTGTGGAATTCTGTCTTTGTCTCTACATTGTTGTCATTTTGTACACCTTATCTACCTGTACCCTCAGACGTAACCCATATTTTTTGATAAATTGTAGATTATATTTGATTTTTCTAGTGATTTTATCAGTCAGAAGAAAGCTGAAAAAGATGCTGAAGCATCAAGTAATGATGAAAATAAAAGTCCATCACCTCAACCAGCAGTTCCTCCTTCTGTTGATTCTCCTAGTAAAAAGAAGTTAGCATCTGGAAAGTAAGTGATTTTTGGCAATTGTACAAAGTAAACATCAAATCTATCCTTTAAGCCAAAGATAAAATCTTGGAGTTTCCAGACAATCTAGTTCAGTGTTTTAATCGGAAATCCAAGGGTTAATAGATCATTGAAGTCTTCATGCCATATTTTTTTTCATAGAGCTGAACATAGAGCCAACTAATTTTCCTTTTCAAGATTGTTTTCAATTAAAGTGAGCTATTTATTAAGTTATGAATCAATGATGTTATGTTATTTAAGGAAAGGTAAAGCAGCAAGTGTCATAATAGTTGTACCTGATGAACCAAGGGAAGGCTTTCTATCAGGCTCCAGTATAGTTAGTAGCTTAAGTCAAGCTATATGTTGTACTGGTGCTTCAATAAGTAATCAACCCCTATACCAATACATAGCATCATTATTTAATAAAGTAAGTCATCATGATCAAGACTATTGTCCGATTACTTTTTTTTGTTAAAGGAAGAAATTTGTGTTTATTTCAAATGTAATGTTATACAACTTTAATTGATATTATCCTTGGAATGTTAGACATACTTAACCTATTTAAATTCATTTTGCTTTAAATAACTGAAATAGCACTCTTAATTCATAGTAATTTTAGTAAGAGAAGATCTTCTTTCAACATGAAAATATGATCCTTGATAAAAGAAATTATAAATTTATTTCAGTCAACAGACAAATACCATCTTCCGTTACCAATGACAACTATACTGCAAGCTGGAAAAGCCTCATCAGGGAAACTGAAATGTGTGAAAGAATTTATGTTAATACCAAAGCCTTCTATGTCTGTATCAGAGGTAAGACATAACACTGACTTTATATAAGTAAGCAAGTAAGCAATAAGCAAGTCTTGATTATAATCAAGTTTCAATCAAAAAACTGTTTCTTCTGAAACTATTTCTAACTGAATAGAAACCTATAGATGGATAGTATGCCCTTATGAAACTATATCTCTGTCAGCTTCTTTGTGAATTTGAATGCTGCATATTTGGGGCATGTTTTAGTTTGTTTTTGGAATGTTAGATTTTCTATGGATGTTGAAGGTGTGAATCTCCTTAGATCTCCGTAGATGTCGAGAATCAGCTTGATTTAACTCTGAAATCATTTCACCAGTAAAACTTTGTGTTGAGTATTTCCCTCACAATGTCTATGACATATTTATCTATGACCATCCTTTCCATATTTATAATTAAAAAATAATGAATAACATCTGCTATATAATATCAAATTGATCTGCAGAAATTGAAATTATAAATGTTTTCAGGGTATTTGCAATGTAATTGAATTTTAAAACCTGTCAAAAAAAGAATATAATAATCTTTTATAGGAATGATTAGATTACATTACTTTCTGTAAATGTTCTTTCAGGCTATGAATTATATTCAAGAAATTTATAATCATATTGGTAAAAGTTTCTTACATAAAAGTGGAGTAAGTATTTGATTACAATTCATAAGCCTTTCATCTCATCAATGTTGTAAACAATGCCTTTTTTTTTTAGCAAACTTATTTTTATTATATTTAATTAGTCTTAAAGTGCTTTTTGAAGAAGTTTGGTCATTACATAGAATACAGAGATAATAGATAATTTGAACTACTAATATCATTTTGGAAAAGATCTGCCGAAGGGTATATCCATATTATACGAGAATTAATTGATAGATTACTGCAGTGAGGACAATCAAAATTGCAATTTCCCAAAAGTAAGGATTCATTACTAAGGAGGCATGGCATTTTGAAAAAGGAAAATTATTGATACATCTTTCTTTATATGTGCTACAGGCTGTACAAGTTAAAGATCCCTCAACAGTTTTTAAATCCAAATAGAGTAGACTAATACTGTTGTCTTGGCAAAATTTCCTCATTGTACACTGCATGACATTACCTTTATACATTAGCCCAATTAGGTACAGAAGAGTAGGACATAAAATTTCATTTTCCTTT
The DNA here is from genome assembly GCF_000327385.1 of Lottia gigantea. Lineage (NCBI taxonomy): Eukaryota > Metazoa > Mollusca > Gastropoda > Lottiidae > Lottia > Lottia gigantea. The sequence continues at coordinate 2,862,587 of NW_008708797.1, read as the reverse complement.
TTGATGTCTTCTCTTATGAATTTGGCTGTATATGCTCCTGGAATTTGATAATATATTATTAAATACATTGATATATATCTTCCCTAATGATTTTGATAGAATATCCTCTTTTTATGACTACATATCTTCTCTTTATGATTTTGATAAAATATCCTCTTTTTATGACTACATATCTTCTCTTTATGATTTTGATCAAATATCCTCTTTTTATGACTACATATCTTCTCTTTATGATTTTGATAAAATATCCTCTTTTTATGACTACATATCTTCTCTTTATGATTTTGACTACATATCTTCTCTTTATGATTTTGATAAAATATCCTCTTTTTATGACTACATATCTGCTCTTTATGATTTTGATAAAATATCCTCTTTTTATGACTACATATCTACTCTTTATGATTTTGATAAAATATCCTCTTTTTATGACTACATATCTTCTCTTTATGATTTTGATAAAATATCCTCTTTTTATGACTACATATCTGCTCTTTATGATTTTGATAAAATATCCTCTTTTTATGACTACATATCTTCTCTTTATGATTTTGATAAAATATCCTCTTTTTATGACTACATATCTTCTCTTTATGATTTTGACTACATATCTTCTCTTTATGATTTTGATAAAATATCCTCTTTTTATGACTACATATCTGCTCTTTATGATTTTGATAAAATATCCTCTTTTTATGACTACATATCTACTCTTTATGATTTTGATAAAATATCCTCTTTTTATGACTACATATCTTCTCTTTATGATTTTGATAAAATATCCTCTTTTTATGACTACATATCTTCTCTTTATGATTTTGATAAAATATCCTCTTTTTATGACTACATATCTGCTCTTTATGATTTTGATAGAATATCCTCTTTTTATGACTACATATCTTCTCTTTATGATTTTGATCAAATACCTTCTGTTTATGATTTGACTGCATTTCTTCTCTTTATGATTTTGACAACATATCTTCTCTTTCACTTCTGAATATTTTTTCTTCATGATTTTTATACGCTCACATGAAATGGGGAGTGAATATTGTCGTCACCCATTTCCATCCTTCTGTCCACCCACAATTGTTAGTAAACACTCTAGAAGGCATAAATCTTGACTGATTTCAAAAAAACTTGGTATGATTGTAATCACGCAAGGATAAAACTTATTGAAAATCGAAAAAATCGAAAAATATTATGGATAAGTTATTGCCCTTGTTCTTGAAATGCTCGTAAACAAAGATTTTGATAGAATACCTTTTATTTTCTTAAAGATTTTTATAGAATATATTTTCTCTATGAATTTCCTTTTTATCTTTATGATTTTGGTAGAATACCTTTTCTTTAAGATTGTTATACAATATCTTTTCTTTATGGATTTTCTTTTTATCTTTATGATTTTGATAGAATTTCTTCTTTATGTTTATGATTTTGTTAGAATATCTTCTCTTTATCTTTATGATTTGGATGATATATCTTCTCTCTGTTTATGATTTTGATAGAATATCTTCTCTCTGTGTTTATGATTTGATAGAATATCTTCTCTTTATGTGTATGATTTGGTAGAATATCTTCTCTTAATGATTTTGATAGAATATCTTCTCTTTATGTGTATGATTTGGTAGAATATCTTCTCTTAATGATTTTGATAGAATATCTTCTCTTTATGATTTTGATAGAATATCTTCTCTTTATGTGTATGATTTGATAGAATATCTTCTCTTAATGATTTTGATATAATATCTTCTCTTTATATGTATGATTTGGTAGAATATCTTCTCTTAATGATTTTGATATGATATCTTCACTTTATGATGTTGCTAGGTGAGTGGTAGATATGTAAATGATATAGGAGCTTTATGTCCTATATTAGAAAAGGTTGAACAAGGTTTAGATTTGTTACAAGAAGCTATTACATCAGTTGGTTAACACCAGGAGAAGATTTTAATATAGCATTAAATATTGCAGCTCATGAAATGTTTGAGTTTGTAAGTAGCCATTAATTTGATATACATACAGTTATGATTTAAGAATCTTCAGCTACCAATTTCTGACATGTAATCTTTTGATCATGGGGTTAGCAAATCCTGTAAAAGCTTGACATATTCTGGAAATAAATTATATCTTTCCTATGTTAACATTCAAAAATCATGGTCTTTTAGCATCAAATTCAGAGGCAATAACTCAATGTGAATCATGACACTTAATTTATGTGCATCAGAATCCAATGAAATCTGTAGTCATTTCATATAAATAGGAACCTATATATCTGACATGGATAACCTATAGCCCTCCCTTGATTACATGGTAATGTAAATTACACATACACTTTCATATTGTCTTATTTTCACATGACAATATGCGGATGTAAACTTGTATCATCACAGACCCTTACTGGAAACTTGGTTTATTACAGGATAAAGGTAAATATGAGATAACAACAGGACAGTTAAAATCACCTGATGATTTGGTAGAGTTCTGGGTTGATATTATTACTAGATATCCTGCTATTATAGCTCTAATAGATCCACTCAGAAAACAGGTTAGTAACTTTCAAAACTTGACAAAATTGTGCAACAACCCTGGATTCCATTGTGAAATGCCATAAAGATATTTAAATAACATCACTGTCAATTCTCAAGAACAAGAACAAGGTTACAAGAATGCATACTATGATAAAACCTTTCTTTATGATGTTATCCAATTCTCAAATAGCAGGATCAGGATAATATTAGCAATCTAGTTCTTTTTAAAAATTTGTAGGAACGTGCCCAGTGGATGAAGTTATGTGACAGAATATCAGAGCAATGTTATATAATAGGAGATTATGTTTACCATAGACCTGGACTTTTACAATCAGAAGAACTAACAGAGAATTTTCAAGCTAGTGGCATAGTATACAAGTTACAACATATGAACACTTTAACTGATATTCATACATGTCAACTTAAAATGGAAGGTAAACACTGACAAACAACCATTCATTTTGAAATTTTTTTTATTGATATTAAAATAATCTTAGTATACATCTTTCAAACTAGTTTGAGAATTGCATAGCATACACAGAATAACTTATAATAAGGCAATGTATCTGCTTTTTTCAGAAGCCAATAATCTAACAGTAATAACAACTAACCAGGGAGATACATCAGATAGTTTTATAGTTGATCTAGTAAGTATAGGCTGTTTCATAGTCAATTGTGGATTGGCCATCAAATACTTAAACAACTTAAAATTTTGTAATATTATTCATTTATTACCTTTACATACACTAAAAAAAATTTACTATTGCTCAGAAACTAGTATTGGTGCAATTTGTTTCGAAAAATTTCCACATGAACTGAAGGGCTGCTATTGTATTGTGAGCGACACATTTAAATTTTTATTTATTATTATAGGCTGTTGGATTACATGCTAAATTTATCAAGATAGGAGCACCTTCTCGAGGTGAGAGAGTCATGAAGTTTAATAGGCTAGTTCAAATAGAGGATGAACTGAAAGAGAATGATAAATACTGTTGTCATGATGAACATGTGTTCCATAAAATTGACCTCCCTCCTCAACCAGAAACAGATGAACACACACCGTCCAATTCACCTTCACCAAAAAAAGATGGCAAGAAGAAATAACTCTGTATGTTTTGTTATTTATTAGTTGACTGTGATAATTTATAAACCTGTATAATAAAATATATTAATAACTAGAAACCCTTTTTATTTCCTCAGCTTGTTTGATACAAAGATAAAAAGTAGTAAGTTTGGTAAAAATATGATGCTCCCAGTCTGTTTTTTGAAAATATTACAACTTTCTAAAGTGTAAATCAACCAGAGATCAAAAACAGAAATATGAAAAAATATTGGATACCAGTACTTGATCTTTAGAAACCTGTCAGATATATAAATATAATGCTCTCAGGTTTCCATGGATCACAGACTGTCAGGTTTCTAAAATAATAGGACACCAGTGTTTGATCTTTTGAGACTGGTTCTATTTCTAAAAATATAAGGTGATCAAAGACTGTGAGCTTTCTAATAAATATAAGGCTATCAGTCTTTGTTCTTTGGAAACCTGTCATCTTTCTTATATACTCATATTCATGTTTTGCCTCATCCTATGTGCATAAATATCTTTGCTTAAATATAACAAGAAACTATATAGGCCTACAAGCCAGTATAAAATGTAATATATATAATATAAAAGCTGATATAAAATAGTTTATAACAGTTAAATAATTATAAAAAACAATAGAAATGTAGGTAGTTTAAAAATTGTGTAAGTTATGAAAAAGCACATATTATAAGGAATGTAAGTTGTGTAAAATGTACCTGATGTAAGCTTTACTTTGATAGTAAGCATAGAGTGTTTTTCTTTAAAGATCTTATGATCACATGAACACAAAACTTATCAAAAATAATTATTAACAATTTAAGGTCTGTCAAAAGATTTTTTGAGAAAAGTAAACTGAAAAAATATTAACAACTAACAACCAATATGATAAATTATTGAACACTGTTTTCGGACTTTTCTGGTACTTGAGCATATTGTTCTATGAGTTCACATCTGAAATTAAATTTTCTTTTAAATATTGATTTGAAATGGACTAAGATAGATACAGACAATAGATAATTACTAATATAGGAATTGAGTAATAACATCTCATCATAGATACAGATTTATCATCATATTTTGTTCACTCTGGTTTCTCCACTTGTCATACATGATCAGACAAATTGTTCTGCATTTCCTGTTATGGGTCATTCAATATTCAACTAATGACTTAATTCTACTGAAAAATTTACCTTATCTTCAGCCTTTTTAATTTTTTGAAATGTTGATTTTAATTCTGATTCTGGAAGTTGATATTCATCATCATCTTCAATACTTAATAAATCTCCCACAGAACGATTTCTCTTCATTTTACTCTACAATAATATATCATAAATATTCATGTGTGACAATATCATACATCCTAATTTTTAAGTTTTACTTAGACATGTGCACCATTTTGGTTGATTTGTGTCTTGAATATATGTAAATAATCTTCAGAAGTACTAGAAATGTATGAAACTGGCATAATTCCTATAAAAATACTTCAAACTAGGAATTTTACTTACTATTTCTATATATAAATGACAGAGTATCTTAAATTGACGGGTCATCATTTAAACATTCAAAAGCAGAAAATTCTGAATTTGAAGGCTCTAATTTGGACAGTGAGCTGTGAACACTATTACTGATTGGCTTGTCTAAAAAATTTCTGTTTCTGAGACTAAATTATGATTGTCCTTTTAATTTTCAAATTAAGATAATTAAAGCGAAAAAAATTGTCTTGATATTCACTTTATCAGGCGAATAAAGCTGAATAATAAAAGGAATCCCTCCATAATCTACGTCTCTGTGAAATGAGAACTTTTCTATCAGATCCTTTTAAAGAATTGCTACCTTTAATTTTGACAGAATATACTTTTATAACCAATGTATCTACAGTATCTAAGCCATAAATTCTTACCAGCATTGTATGTAGTTCTTCCATAGCACCAGCATTGTCATCAGGACAGGAAGGCTGAATAGAAAACAAGAATAATGCTGAAAGGGAGACAATAATCTCATGATGGAGAAACAGTATGCTTTCTCATTTTGGATTCATTTTTTAAGTTAACAACTGAGAAAGACATATCAAGTTAAAGTGAATAAGTTTTGCTATTTGTCTAATACAAATTAATTTCTCTTTCTTATACAACACATTAATTTCTTTGTCTAATACAACACAATTTCTTTGTCTAATACAATTTCTTTGTCTAATACAATTCCTTTGTCTAATACAACACAATTTCTTTGTCTAATACAACACAATTTCTTTGTCTTATACAACACATTAATTTCTTTGTCTAATACAAATTAATTTCTCTGTCTTATACAACACATTAATTTCTTTGTCTAATACAACACAATTTCTTTGTCTAATACAACACAATTTCTTTGTCTAATACAACACAATTTCTTTGTCTAATACAACACAATTTCTGTAATGAAAGAAAACATGAGGAACATACCCGTCTAACTGGTTTTAATACTGGTCGTAAGGCTTGATTTCCTTGTTTTATTCTGGACATCATTTCATTAATAGCTTTATTATAATCTTCATTAGCTTTAGCTCCACCTGTGGCCACTGAAAACAATATTTGTATTTTTTTGGGTGTGAACAATATTTATTAACACCTAGGGAATATCAGCCCTTGCAAAGTTGCGTCTGACACCTCACATCACCCTCTAAGATTATCAAGTCCATAGCACTTCTACAGAGTTTGAGCTAATTGACTTGAGAAACCCTGGGCAAGAACCAATAACACCCTCTCATTGAAACTAACTTAACTGCCAAAAATGAAAATTTGTAATTTTCCTTGGCAAAATTTCACTTCAAGGCCATGCCTGTCTTCATAATTCCGTAGGAGCTGAGACATAAGATCCATTTGATTTATCAGTTGGAAAAGAAGATCACTGCAAAATGTAGAATGTACAACCTTGTGACTGATAATGGAAAAACCTTTTATCACCCTCTGTCATTTTAAATGACTAAAAATAATCAAAGCAAAACAAACAGGTGTATTTTATATAATCGAGTGCAAAAGATTCATTAATATGTGATTTTAAACTTACATTTTATATTTCTTTCCTTTGTTCTTTTACTTTGACTTCTTGATAAAAATCTATGAAGTAAAATGATCAACAGTAACAACAGAAAAGTTAGTAAATATTTTTATGTATCATGAGGCCATATTAATATCATCAGATTGGATATACCGTTAAATAGACCTTTCACCACTGATATTGGATGTAGAATGATTCAATGATAGACTTACCCTCTATTTTTCATCACTGATACTGGTGGTAGAGGGGGTGGTGGTGGAGGGGGAGGATGTAAAATATCTTCATATTTCTTCTCCAATTCTGTGTCTAAAAAACAAAAGATGCAAGCCAGTCATAAATAGACTCCCTTTGTAGAAATTTTTTTTTGCTCAAATTTGTAAAAACTAGAGACAAAAATGTATAGAAATGTATCCCATAATGTATATGAAAGTTTTACCTAAAAAAATCCAGCCGTTAATTTCTAAAAGCCAAAACTTTACATAGAAGGTTACGTAACCTTTTAAAGTTCGTTATGCTTTTTTCAAGCTGTTAGAAAACTACAGTACAGATTTAAGTAAAATAAACACCTAATTGTAGAGTAAAATGTCTCCTAGAATTATGCATACAACTTACATCCAGATCTAATGATTTATACTGTTTTTCATAATTAGAATACTGCATACAACTAACATCAAGATCTAATGATTTATACTGTTTTTCATAATTAGAATACTGCATACAACTAACATCAAGATCTAATGATTTATAATGTTTTTCATAATTAGAATACTGCATACAACTAACATCAAGATCTAATGATTTATACTGTTTTTCATAATTAGAATACTGCATACAACTTACATCAAGATCTAATGATTTATACTGTTTTTCATAATTAGAATACTGCATACAACTAACATCAACATCTAATGATTTATACTGTTTTTCATAATTAGAATACTGCATACAACTAACATCAAGATCTAATGATTTATACTGTTTTTCATAATTAGAATACTGCATACAACTTACATCAAGATCTAATGATTTATACTGTTTTTCATAATTAGAATACTGCATACAACTAACATCAAGATCTAATGATTTATACTGTTTTTCATAATTAGAATACTGCATACAACTAACATCAAAATCTAATGATTTATACTGTTTTTCATAATTAGAATACTGCATACAACTAACATCAAAATCTAATGATTTATAATGTTTTTCATAATTAGAATACTGCATACAACTTACATCAAAATCTAATGATTTATACTGTTTTTCATAATTAGAATACTGCATACAACTAACATCAACATCTAATGATTTATACTGTTTTTCATAATTAGAATACTGCATACAACTAACATCAAGATCTAATGATTTATACTGTTTTTCATAATTAGAATACTGCATACAACTTACATCAAGATCTAATGATTTATACTGTTTTTCATAATTAGAATACTGCATACAACTAACATCAAGATCTAATGATTTATAATGTTTTTCATAATTAGAATACTGCATACAACTTACATCAAGATCTAATGATTTATACTGTTTTTCATAATTAGAATACTGCATACAACTAACATCAAGATCTAATGATTTATACTGTTTTTCATAATTAGACTATTGAGTTTGCAGTATATATCATAAAACTTTCATCGAGGTTCTAGTGTTTTATACTGTTTTTCATAATTAGAATACTCTGTTTATAGTATATACCAAATAACTTACATCGAGATTCTAGTGTTTTATACTGTTTTTCATAGTTAGAATACTGAGTTTGCAGTATATATCATAAAACTTTCATCGAGGTTCTAGTGTTTTATACTGTTTTTCATAATTAGAATACTCTGTTTATAGTATATACCAAATAACTCACATCGAGATTCTAGTGTTTTATACTGTTTTTCATAGTTAGAATACTGAGTTTGCAGTATATATCATATAACTTACATCGAGATTCTAATTCTAGTGTTTTATACTATTGTTCATATTAAAAATACTCTGTTTATAGCATATACCATATAACTTACATTGAGATTCTAGTGTTTTATACTGTTTTTCATAATTAGGATACTGAGTTTGCAGTATATGTCATATAACTTACATCAAGATTCTAGTGTTTTATACTGTTTTTCATAATTAGGCTATTGAGTTTGCAGTATATATCATAAAACTTACATCGAGGTTCTAGTGTTTTATACTGTTTTTCATAATTAGAATACTGAGTTTGTAGTTAATATTATATAACTTACATCAAGATTCTAGTGTTTTATACTGTTTTTCATAATTAGAATACTGAGTTTGCAGTATATATCATATAACTTACATCAAGATTCTAGTGTTTTATACTGTTTTTCATAATTAGGATACTGAGTTTGCAGTATATGTCATATAACTTACATCAAGATTCTAGTGTTTTATACTGTTTTTCATAATTAGGCTATTGAGTTTGCAGTATATATCATAAAACTTACATCGAGGTTCTAGTGTTTTATACTGTTTTTCATAATTAGAATACTGAGTTTGTAGTTAATATTATATAACTTACATCAAGATTCTAGTGTTTTATACTGTTTTTCATAATTAGAATACTGAGTTTGCAGTATATATCATATAACTTACATCGAGATTCTAATTCTAGTGTTTTATACTATTGTTCATATTAAAAATACTCTGTTTATAGCATATACCATATAACTTACATTGAGAGTCTAGTTTTTTATACTGTTTTCCATAATTAAAATATTTTGGTTATAGTATATACCAAATTACTTACATCGAGATTCTAGTGTTTTATACTGTTTTTCATAATTAGAATACTGTGTTTGTAGTTGTATTAATTGTGTAGATAGTTGATCACGTTCTTCATGTAACTGTTGATTATCACTTTCTAATGTACTAATAATATCTTTATCTTTTAATTCTTCCAGTTCTCTTTCAAAATCTTTTAACTATAAAAAAGATATATTTTGTGACAGATTTCACAATTTTTCGTTGTCAGCTTAGAGGCCTTTTTCAAAGATTGTAAACAAATTCTCAAGCCTTTTTTATGTGAATCAGGTGCCTGTCTTTAGAGAAATGCTTAATCATATATGATGTCACTATCAAAAAGATTCTTATTAAAATAAGGGCCATAATGAAAGCTACATCATGAAATGTTTTGGTGGTATTGCATGACCCACAGACAAATATTTGACTAAAAAGAAGAAAGGTACATATTGAAACTATCTGTGCCCCAGATACACATATAAAGTTCAGAAAACCTCTTTACAATCCCTTTCAATCAGCCAGTTATGAAATCCTACATCATATTAATCCCACATCATAAATTCACAATGAACAATATGTATGTCTTTTTTTTTTATAAATTTCTGTTGATTGAATAGTTTTATGTGAATGAGAGCAGAATACAGGACATTGTCTGCTGACTCTGTCATCCTTACATCTCGATCAAGAATAAGGGTTGGATTCATTTTATGTCTACCTCACTGAATTTTACAATTTTTGGACATTGGTAAGGCAGTTTTCGAGTTTTTTCCTTGTAATATTTTCCTAGACACCCAAGTTAATTGTAAATTACCTTATTCCTATGTTCTTTTTTCATCATTTCTAATTGTTGTGTTAAAGTTTCTACTTCATTTAGAGCTTTCATTAATCTATCATCAGACATAGCACTAGATAATAGAACAGCACTCTGTCTCTTCATAGCTTCACTTTGCGCATACATCTATAATACCAATGAAAAAAACTATACTGGCAGAATTTCCCTCATTGCACACCTCGTGATGTTGCCAATCTTCATTACCGCAATTGGGTACGGAAGAGGTGGACGTAAAACTCCATTCATTTCATTTCATTTGTGCTTTTCGTTTTGATGGGGCCTTTTTTTTAAATCAGCCAATTTCTTTGATAAATTAAAATAAAAATTACCTCTGTAGCAAATGTTTCAGCTGTATTTTGACAAACTGTAGCTTTTTCATATTCTTTCTTTAAATTTTCATATTCTTCATATGCTGCTTCAGATACTGAAATAGTCAGATAATAACATGTAATTACTTATTCTCTTAGTAAACCTTACTTTAGTCTATTCAAAGTGACTGAAATAGCTTAAAACATGTTCCTCATATAAAATACTCAACAGTTATGATGATTTCTATATTAAGATTAAAACATCTCAACACTACGCCTTGCAGCATAACAAGAGCAAGCAATGATGGCAGTCTGATATCTTTTACCAGATTCTAGACAATGAAGTGTGAATGCTTACCTGAAGTGACTTGTTTTAATGAATCTTTATACTGAGCTACAGATACTTTACATTGTTCTAGTTCCTTAATTAATAAGTCATTCTGAAACATAATAACATGATTGTCTGATTAACATATATTAAGACCAATAAGTAGCTACAACTTGCTGAAATGTTGTCATGTATGACATTGCCAAAATTAAATTGGAATTCAATAATCCTTTGTACTTCACAAGAAATTTTACAATAAATTCAATAAATTGAATTCAAGCTTTCTAGCCCGTAGATTTTCGCATCATTGTTTACTTTGATCAAAGTTAAACTAACCTTCAAACTGGATTATAGCACATATAGCTTTAACATTACATCATATTGTATATAATAACAGTAGAACTTACCTTTTTAAATAAACCAGAATAATCATCTTGTAATATGGCAAAATCTTCGTTGCGTTGTTTTAATTCAGAAGACAATGCTGCCTTTTCTTCCTCCAATTCTGTTAATATAACATTATAAACATGTGATAGTTATTTGCCTACCTAATACCAACTGAATATTATCTACAGTTTTTCCTGACCAAATTTTCACGGGACCTACAAATTTTTATTTTGTGAAGGATGTTGTTCAACTCAATGAAATCATGTGAAAATGTGGGAAAATGAAAGAAGATACATCATTAACATAAATAAGAATACTTTGTCTTATAAAAAATGAAAGCTGAAATTTCATGTTAAAACCTACCTGTTATTTTCTTATTAAGTGTATCTAGATAGGGTTTAAATGTATCAGTTTCATCTTCAACAGGTACCTCCCCATCATGAATATCTAAAAATGCTTGACTCTGTCTTTTTAACACTCTATTTTCTCTAGTGATCTAGAAATAAAATTTCATTTTGTAATGTTTCAAATGAATGAAATTAATAGTTCTTGCTTCTGACATCGGACTGTGCATCGGACTGAATTTCACAAAAATTAAATTTGTCATTCAAGGCTGTCTTAGAATGCCAAGATTTATGTTTTAGACCTGAAATCAATCACCAAAAAGAGTCAAATTACAGTATTTACATTTTTTATGCAAATCCCAAAACCCAAAATATATTGAATTTAGTCCAAAAACACATTGTTTATAAACTAGACAAGGAAAAGAAGTGTTTATTTTTCATCACGTGAAACGTGAAAATTAGTATTCAGTCATGAAATTTATAACATCATTTTAAATGTTTCTATATCCTAGGGGCATTTGAAAAAGATAGCTTAGCAGGCAAGGTAACATACGCCCACTGGCAGCTGTCAGAAATGATAAAACAATCTTTAGTGACTAAAGTATGAATTTTCTCATATTAAAGAAATTATATTATATATTTACTGCCAGTTATTTATACTGAGAAATTCCACCAAATTTTTAAAAATCAATATCCATGTTTCATGAAAATCAATTGAAAACTGTAGTCTTTAATGTGTTCACAAACAAATTTTGACACGTTTTTGCTAAGTCAAGGGAAATAACTCAAAAACAATTCATCAAAAGAACATCAGATTCGAACTTGACCATGTTTCATGAAAATCATTGAAAATTGTAGTCTCTATTGCGTTCACAAACAAATTTTGACGCGATTTGCCTAATTCAAGGGCAATAACTCAAAAACCGTTCAGCTTAAGATCGTCAACTTCGATCTTGACCAAGATCTCATCAATATAAATGATTTCATTAAAACTGTAGTCTCTATTATGTTCACAAGAAATGTTGACGGACCAACAGACCACATTTCCATGTGGGCGTATAAAGTACTAACAAGTAAATTAGTCTCTATATGATATCATGTACTATAATTTCCTGGTGTAAAACAATCATCTGATGGTCCACATTTTATGAATACAAAAAAAAATTGAAGACTAACACTGACAATAAATAACAATAAATGTCAGATTCTGTTTTTATAATATGATGTAAAAATATTTTGTCATTCAACAATAATTGAGTTCACTAAAGAAGCATCAAATTTCGCAAATATTTTTATTAAAATAATTTGAAGATTGAAATTTTCAGAAACTTAAAACTTTTCAATTGTCATAACAAATTCGTTGAAAAACATGATCTGGTCCAGGGCTTATGATTTTTCTTTATTTGCTGGTCATGTCTGATTAGAGATCAATATAACTGACTCTATTTTTTATCCTCAGGACATTTCCTATATACAAATATGCATTACTAACAAAGATAAACTGATATATATAATATAAATTACCTTTGAAGCAAATTTCTCTGCTTCATGTCTACATTCCAATTCAATTTCATATTTCTCTTTTAACGTAGAATATTCAGCATACACTGGTTCTAATACTACAAGAAAAACAGTAATGTAGGTGTAGTAACTATGACTGTTGAAAATTGTTTAGGTCTCAAACTAAAATTGTCAAACTCAGATATTCAAGAATAAATATGAATTATAGTCTTTATTATTAAATGTTAATGCTTCATATTATCATTTGATATACCTAACAGGTTTATCATGTCTAACCATGATAGCAGTAATCAACCTTTGACTTCCAATATGATATCGTGGGTGACCGCTTGAAACCTTGTATAACGATATATGACGCGGAATTACTTTTCGAGAAAAACGCAAAAAACTATTTGTACGCGTATTTTGTTAAAATCTTTTTTATTATTTTTTTTACCGCTATACGTGGTTTTCATTCTTGGAAAATATAAACCTCGTATAACAATTTGAAATCTCTGGCCTATTTAACCAAAAACTCGTATAATAATACAGTATAAGAGGTTTTTCATTTTCAGCCTCAGAAAAGGAACATTGAACCTCGTATAATATAATATTTTATGAGGTTTTAAATCTGACTGTTTATATACGTGTTATTTAATTAGCGCTTTTTGAGTTATTTACAATCAAGCTAAGAATGAGAGGTTTTAATCACAAGATCCGCACCTTTAAGAGCTTTCGAATGGTACCAAAAAGTCAAAATGACCAAATATGGCATATACGAGTTTCAAGCCGTCACCCACGATATGCCACTGGTTTTGTAATTTTTACTGGTTTAATTAATTGAGCGAATCACTGGTTTACTATAATTGATGAATGTTGCAACTAATTACTACATAGGCCACAATGGCATATAAGCTTACAGAACATGAAAAAATCAATTATACATAACAGACAAATGCTGAAAATCAACAGCCTTGGAAACCTAGAAAGTACTGTGATGGACCTTACATTTTCTAATATGTAATAATTGTTTTTCTCTTTCATCCAATCTTTTTACAACAGCATCATACTGAAATATTCAATTATAAATAAAAACAATATTATCAAGACAAATTTTACAATAAATCAACTTAGTATGATTTATATTTGGTCAAGGTTGAAATATAATGTGCACTCAACCTTGATTTTGATTTTTAAAATGTCATTATAAAATAGTAAGAGGAAGTAATTTGATTCAGTGACTCATGTGTTTTGTAATCAGAAAGAAACATGTGAATAGCATTGGCTATAGGAGGAAGTTGACAACAGACCAAATCATATGTGAGAACATAAAACCTAAAACTATAATTCTCAGAGCGGATTTTGTCAATTGCCCAAAAAGATTTATACTCTTAGCGTGAAGGTTTTAAAATTCATGCTATGTCTATGCGCAAATCATAAGTATTTATTCCATTGCAAGAAATTCTTAATCTTATGAACTGTTGAAATAAGGAAATTTGTCAAACCTTATTTTTATTTTCATTAAATTTCTTGATCACTTCTTCATACTTGTCCACAACTACAACAACAAAACTCTTAAACAATAACATAGATTAATCTTGTTTTCCATAAGTTTGTATAACTTTATCAGTTGGTACAAAATTAATGAATCTCACAATCTATAAGTTTGTATAACTTTGACTTTACTAGCACTACTGTCTGACTACATTGAGCTTTAAATCAAATCTTTTCTCTCACTTCACAAATATTTGTACTACCGTACTAATATATAGTAAGTTACTAGTTATCTATCAGTTTCTGAAAGCATTTTTATACAGAAAAACAATAGCCTAATGCTTTCTCAAAACAAAAAAGGGGCATGATAACATTTCAAGAAAAGAAAAAAGTAAACAAACCTTTAAAACAATGAGATGATAAAGCTTTCAGTGTCTCCTCTTGTTTTAAATATTTTACTTTCCAGTCGTCACTTTTGTCGTTTGTGGACATGTTACAGCTTACAGAAATATACTATAAACCTTTTAGATTAAACTTCAGCAATAATTAAATAATCGGAACTAAAAATTGTAAAATCAAAATAAGGACGTCCGAGTTGGTGACCTTTGACATGTTAAAATTACACCAATAAACAATTTCAATTTATAGTCCTAGATATCTAGTCCTTCAAAAGTGACATGAACTTCAATGAGCTTTGCCCGAAAACTTCTACTTTACTATTTTTTGAACTCTTGCCTTGATTAATCAAGATAATATACAGTGAATTGAACTAGACTAATAGATGGCCTAATATCTCGTAGAATGGACATAAAACTTAAAGTCTCAAACTTGGACATTCATTTAACTAAGTAATTATTGAAAAATTGTGTTTCAAAATAACTTAAAAAATAAAGAAAAGGCATATATATAGAAAAAGTAAGCTAAATGTCTAGTTTGAGGTATATTTGAAGGAATTATGTGATTTTCGCTCTAATACTTCTGGAGACTATTTAAATATATTCAAGGCCAAAATGAATCCCAGAAAATGGCGAACCATCGTCTTTAAATGTGATGAATATTGCCACAATACATAATTTGACATGTAACAGAATTTTAAGAGAAACATATTATAATAATATATTCGTTTACAGATCAAATGGTGGAGATGCAAATTCAGCAAAGACTGCTGTTTGTAGATAATAACAGCCTCGTCTTTAACTTGCATCGAATGTTGAAATATTTAAAAATCAGTGATTGCAAGAAATTAAAAAAAAAATTGAGATGAAATCAGTTTTTAAAGGCCATGGTTCGCCTTTTTCGGTGGTTGATTCGGTGGTTGATTTGGATATATGTAAATAGTCTTCAGAGCTACTAAAACTGAACGAAATTCGGATGATTCCTTCAAACATACCTAAAACTAACAATTTTTCTTTCTGTTTCTAAATATGTCTTTTCTATATATGGTGGAGTATCAAGAAAAAGACGAGTCATCATTTTAACTTACAAACGCGAATAATTTTATACACACATGATTTGATGGTTCAAATTTCGACTGTGAGCTGCGAACAAAATTACTGATTAGCTTAGCCCAAAAAAATCCTGTTTCTGCCACTCCGGTACGATTGGTCAAACGGATGGCATACATGTCCCTTAAAATTTAAACATATTGGAGTAAAGACAGTTATTAAAATTTGGTTGAAACGTTATTGAACACAATATCTAAAGATTTGCGGAAAAGGAAGGTAACTGCTGTTCTTAATAGCCCCGTCACACCGGACTGATAACATTTGCGATATCCCGGACACTAGAAATGTACTTGATCACCGGAAAACGTGAAGAACACGCGAAAAGAAAATACCCTGTAAATACAAATTCTACAACATTGCTATCAACCTGCGAAATATCCGACCATATTGCGTTCCTGGGGTAAAGTCTATGGACTTTAGGCGTTTATGGAGAAGCCTGCTATAGATATTCTCGATTCCGTTGTTAACAGCGATTATTGGTGACATTGGGATGCCTTTCCGATGTGATTGAGCTATAACAGGCTAGTGTAATAAACAAATAAGTGAAGTAAACTGACTTAATAAAAAGATATTGAGATATTTATGATAATGTTAAGTAATTCCGATCAGTTATAAATAAGAGTAAATATTTCATTTTATGAAAATATATTGCGAAGTGTCGAATATGCAAGGTTAAAGAGCAAAGAATTGTTTTTTGGGACATAACTCTCACGTTTTTCTGTATCTATATTTGTTTCATGTAAATCATCATTTTGATGGTAATTTTCATTTTCTTTGTGTTTCTGTGAAATATTTCTTTTATAAAACCTTTCACCCTTCCCTGTATCTACATCAGTTTGATATAAACCTACATTTACTAAATAAACTTCATTATAAGTTTGATTAAACTCTTCATTTCTGACTTTTCCTGAACAAGTTTGATATAAACTTCCCAGTTTTTCTGTAATATTTTGACATAAACTTTTTCCTTTTCCTTTTTCTATTGCAGCTTTTTGTTCAAATACAGTTTGGTGCGCTTTTTGTAGAATGTGTAATTTTGCTGAATCTGTACTTGAAAGTTGTAAACTTTCAATTTGTGATTTTTCTGTACCATATTGGCTTTGACCTTTCATTTCTGTTGTATCTATGTTAGTTTGATATAACCCTTCAGTATCAGTTTGCTTTTCTGCCGTTAAGAGAATCTTTGTAGTTTCTGCAAACTTTACTGGGCTGTGCTTATGTTTGTACTGAGAAGCAGCATTGATCTGATTTATAGAAGGTCTATTTGTCCACCGCGTCTGCGTGCCTTTAGTTACCTTACTTGGTGGAAATTCTGGATGACCAATTTTCTTAATTGACCGCTTCTCTTTAAGTTCACTGTGTGCAATGGATTCCGACCAATTATCAGCATCAGCTTTTGGCCGCATGTTTTTAGGATGTGTAGAACATTTATGTGGTGAAATATCAGGAGGCTCTACACAAAGGTAGTCGGCTTCTGGTTTCAGAACGAATTCAATTTTTACATTTGTTTTCTTATTATAATATGATCGTTTAATCCATGCAGTCATTTTATCTGAAATTATAACCACAATAATACATAAACTTTAATCAAATAATCAATATTTTAACTATATTCGCAGATACCGTGTATCTTTAGATGCCGTGATTCAGTTTTCACATTGCTTTCATATTCAAAACTCCTTAGAATTCTCGACTATTAGGCCTACTCTTTATTCAATATACAATTAAATGATCTCAAAGGCACATGGTATATTTACTTCAGGTAATGGTGAAAGGTAGTTTCGATATATAATAATTCCTTCGAAATAACTATCGCTTTAAGTTAATAAAACTAAAAATTTATAATATTTATTATGCCCTTCTTGATTTTTTCATAAATTCCTTGCAAATCAGCGCACAAATCTAATCATTGATTTCATATTAGGCATTTGTAACCATTACTCTCTCATTCTAGAATATCCTACAGGTCTGTGATCTTGAACACAAGCAATCTAAAGAATTTCGGTTTTCCTCTTCTTAAAATGACAGAAATGAGATTGAATTGAAAAAAAATCCTAATCCATCGAGAATATAACCACATACCTTTTTTAGTTTTCTCATTTTCATATGGTATGATGGGTGGACCAATATAATATTGTGGACTATCTGACAAGTATCTCATTAAATAACTGAAACTCATTTCAGTCAAAACATCAGGATCTGGATAGTCCAAAGCGATAAATTGAGAACACCTGAATGCAAACCGTATATTTTTTCTTTTACCACCACCATCAGTAACTTGGAACACGATTGCATCTCTATATTGTAGAATATTCGAGGTTATGTCCACAAGGGTTTGTAATGTGGGAAACCTTTCGACATAAGCCATATTCTTGTATCTTCGATATTGTACCGAACCATCTGGTCGTAAAGCTCTGTAGATTTTGTAAATTTCTCGCATCATCTCGTAATATAGAGCTGGAGGTTGTGTTAAATCAGGATCTATAACTGGTTTAAATAACTTGCCTGAACCTAATGGTGTATGAAAAACATATTATAATGTAAATTAACAAAGATAGCTTGCCAGGCAAAGTAATATACGCCCACTGGCAGCTTTGATTTTAAATAAAAATATTTGGCAGTACCAGGCCTGTAAACACCCCCCACCAACCACCACCACTAAATACAATCTTACAAGCTAAAAATTCACAAAGTTGTCCAGGAGGGAAACAAGAGAGGTATGAGTATTCGTAATGACCCAAGGATGAACTCTATTGAAAGTCATAATTTTTTTTTATACGAAAAATAATTAGTATTAGTTATTGTCCTTGTTCTTGAAAATGCGCTCAATTTTTAGCTCGTAATCACTTTCTAAGGCGGATTTTGACGAAAATTGGTGTGAGTGTTGTAATTTATCAAGGATGAACCCTATTGAAAATCGTGTTCTTCAGAACGCGTTCAATTTTTAACTCGTAAACGCTCTAGGAGTTTCAATATTCTTGACGGATTTTGACGAAACTTGCCGTGAGTGTTAGTAATCACCCAAGGCTGAACCCTTTATTGAAAATCAGAAAAATCGGCATTCAAGTTTTAGCCTGTAAACACGCTAAAAGGTCCAATTTTTGACAGATTTTAACGATACGAATGTATATATATATGTCTTAAGGTTGACTATTTCATATTTATAAATCAAAGCTGCCAGTGGGCGTATATTACCTTGCCTGGCAAGCTATATGTCACGTTACTTTTAATAGTATGAGCTGTAAAATAATAGATATATTAGTACCTCCTGTTTCATTTTGACTCTTCTCTTTAACATTTGGATAGTCCCTGGCGGTTATCACACTGGCTTCACAGTTTTCATTCCAGAAGGATTTCAGAGCTAGGTAATCAGTTCGAACGTGTAATGTCCTGTCCATTCGACTTTCCCATTCTGCTATCTTTTGTGTCTTTACGTTGATTACTGCCCATTTCCAATATACAGGACGTGACTTGAGAGGTAGCTACAATAGAGTGACATAAAGCATTCTGCAACTGAAGAATCTTATTGTGATGTTATCATGGAGATGGAGATCAACTTTTTTTTACTAACTCGGCACTAGGTACTCTTCATGTTCACAATGTCAAGCTATTACGAGCTTCGTCGTTTACCTTGATATCTTTAGGCACTTTTGTTGTATGTTATTTTATGAAACATAAGTCAAAACATTTTGACAGCACAGACGACAACCAGTAGTTACACGCGCAGTCACTTCCTTTACAGTCTTTCTGAAGGCCCTAATTGATTGAGTACGCTGCAATCCAATCATATCACAAATTACCGTGATTCAAGAAAAGTTCCTATTGATGTCAAGGTATTGGTTCGTAATACCTTGAAATTGTCAAGATTGACACCCTTAAGAACCAGACTGTTCGGTAGAAAATTATCACATTCAATCCAGTGGAATATGTTCGCATCTACGTAGCAAATTAATGAATACATCTATTAAAAGCAGAAAGTCGGGCAAAGTACCATACGACCACTCAGAAAACCATGTAATAATATACCAAAACTTCTTCCAATTTTCGTTAAATTTTTTCAAGGTAAATGACTAAAAAACCGTTCCACTAAACAGCGTCAACCTGGGATTGGACCGAGACCTCATCATACAAATTAGCATACCAAGTTTCAGCTAAATCAATTTGTAAGCTCCATTTTCAATTAACCTTTTGAAAACAAATGCAGTCTGATCAAGTGGATAAATAGTTGTAAATAACATATTTTAGAAATATTTTCACGTATTATTTACGAAGTTTTTGATAATGAAAGATTTGTATACTGCTCCTTTAACCTATATTTATAGAGGTCAAAGGGCTTGGTGATTGTTCAATCAGCAATAGAAGTAAACTAATAACACATTTTTAAAATTAACCAACCTTTAATTGTACATCCCATTGATTTGAGTTTTCGCCTAACCTAGTTGCTAGTATCGACCGTGTAGGTATCCAGCATCCCATTGCTGGAACCGAACCTAATAGACAAACCCTTTGGTTTTTGTTAACTTTTTTCTCCAGAAGACTTATTTTAACATCACATTCTTTAACTTTGATATGATTTGGATGTACACTAGCCATTTCCCACATAGAAGGGAAGTTTTTCTTGTAATATCCCACACAATCTTTCCTTCTTACAGTTTGCTCCACATCAAAGAAAATGGCTCTAGTTTCGTCCCTTGACACCAAGGCCCAGTTCCATTCAAATTCTGTAGCCATCGGAAGTTTCACCTCACAAATCCAAACTTGATCATCATATTCTTCCTCGTTTTCATCCTTTTCCTTATAGTCACTTTCTGCCTTGTAATATTCTTTCACATCACCATCTTTCCTTTCATTTTCTTTCCCATCATCTTCGGTCTCTGAATCCGTATCATCATAAATTGATGGTGAAGCTATGATAGCTCTATCTAATTCCCATTCACCTAGCTCATAGATATCACCAGTTATAGCTGGTTTCAGATTCTTCGGGCATTTAAAGTTTTTCAACTGAAAAACAACTGGAACTAATGCCGGATCTAATATTATTTCCATTACGATGACTTTATGGTAATTATACTTTCATCTGCAATGGACTGACAATGCCTTGACGTTACAGATGGCTTTATGACGTCAGATCGTTCTCAAGAGTTACCTGCTATAATGGCGAGTTTTTTCACTCATACTGTGTTTTATTGAAGACGTGATCGTCACCAAAATGCAGTTATAAAATATAATTTACAGGCGAGAAATGCTGTTTGATCATCTTAATTGAAATAAACCATTCATTTATTGTGTCAATCCGATTTTATTTTTGGGAAAATAACCTTGAACTTGAAGTAGAATACTCTGGTCTTAATCAAGAAAGTTATTTTGTATTTTCTAAAGGTTTTATCGAAGATGCAGGGTGAAAAGTTCGAATATCGTTATGAACCTGATTCAGTAAATGAAATACAGTCCAGTCCTTATTTTGCGATGGTTCGAGGCAACAGACTGACGCAATTTTGGAACAACTGTTGATTCTGAATTCAAATTTTGGTTTCTCTATGGTGGTGTCATAGTGGCAAGCCTCTCATAGAGCGTCTTAGAGGGCTCTCTCAAGAAAAAGTGAATTGATTTTGTGTATTCACATCCACCCACCCCCAACCACTGTTTTAAAAAAAATTTGATGGAAATGGTGTAAGGACATTATTATGGTATGACTGAACTTCAAAAATATCCATTTCTCAATTTATCTGAGTTTGGCGCATCCTATATACATGTAAATAAATAGCTTTTAAACCCCTGCAACCTCGGATGTGCATAAAATATCCACAACACAGGGCCTAGTTTTTTCCTTCTTTACATCAGCTGACAACTTTCAAAATAGCTATTATAGAGGCTGGAATAGAGTCAGATGTTTCGGTCTATCTCTATCTCTCGCCTTTTTCCTCTCTTTTCAATTCTTGTCTCTTTCTGCACCTTATTCCACGCTTTCTCACCTTTTTCCACACTTTTCGCCCTTTTCCTTGCTTTCTCTCCTTCTCGCCTTTTCCCTCCCCTTTTTTTCAATCTTCTTTATCAGTGCACATTTTTGTGAAATCGTTCATTTTAATTGAATTATTTAAAATTTCCACACAATCGTACGAAATTGATTTCGAAAGAATCTAAAGTAACACATATTACTTCAAAATAATGAGTTTTGCTATTCTGGCATGCGGTATTTTGCTCATGTATTTAGGATGTAGGTAAGTCGGTCACAGTTAATTTGGTCACCGGAAATACGGTCACAGTAATAAAGTTACAAAGTTTTATGGTCAGAGTAATACGGGCACACGGTATTTTGGTCACAGCAATACGGGCTCAAAAGGGTATTTTGGTCACAGTAATACGGGCCTAACAGGGTATTTTGGTCACAGTAATACGGACACAAGTTAATTTGGTCATAGTAATAGGGGACAAGGTAATTCGGTCATAGTTATAAGGGGACAAGGTAATTTGGTCATAGTAATAAAGGAACAAGGTAATTCGGTCATAGTTATAAGGGGACAAGGTAATTTGGTCACAGTAATAAGGGTATAAGGTAATTCGGTCATAGTTATAAGGGGACAAGGTAATTTGGTCACAGTAATAAGGGGACAAGGTAATTCGGTCATAGTTATAAGGGGATAAGGTAATTCGGTCATAGTTATAAGGGGACAGGGTAATTTAGTCACAGTAATAAGGGGACAAGGAAATTCGGTCATAGTTATAAGGGGACAAGGAAATTCGGTCATAGTTAAAAGGGGACAAGGTAATTTGGTCTTAGTAATAAAGGAACACGGTAATTCGGTTATAGTAATAAGGGAACAAGGTAATTCGGTCATAATTATAAGGGGACGAGGTAATTTGGTCATAGTAATAAAGGAACAAGTTAATTCGGTCATAGTTATAAGGGGACAAGGTAATGTAATTCACATTAATGAGGGCACAAGGTGCAAACACTGAGCCGTCTTGGAACTACCCTTATGTACTGGGTGCCAAACACAAGGAATATACCAGTAGCTTTCTTAAGGATTGTGGCAAATGTAACTGTAACCAAATAACAATGCCCTTATTACTATAGCTAAAATATAGTGTGCCCGTATTACTATGGCCAAAATATAGTGTGCCCGTATTATTGCGACCATTATTTTCGGTGCCCAAATTTACTGTAACCCAGTAACCGTGCACCTGTATTTCATATCGGCACACGGTTTGTCCGTCTTTTCACATTATTGGTAATCGATTGAGAATCCGAAAATTACCTCTCGTGATATAAACCTGTGTGATAGTAGCCCCTCTTGCATTAGGAAATCCTATAGCTCATTCAGCTTCGACCGATTTCGAAAAATTTTGACAGTTGTTTAAGATTTGGGCGGATATTGAGTACTCTGACACTCTTGCTAATCCGACATCGTTTTGCGGTCCCAGTGTATGTCGGATTATACAGAGTATACTGTATGTGATAAGAAGTTTTCAGGGATATAAACTGACATGTATAGCGGTGGTTAGACAACAACTCAGAATATATTCTCATCTTTAACTGTTGACTTTAATCAATGATTTTATTTAACACTATTCAATTTGATTATTGATAGAAACGTCTTCCATTGGTCCAAATGTATTTAGTTGGATTAGTTGGAATTCAGTTGAAATAAGTTAGATTTGGCGCTAGACAGTTATTCAGATCTGCTGCGATTTCACTATGGATAGATGTAGAATGTCTCTCGTTGTCTTGTTCGTAATAGCTTCTCAGGTAAGCCAACCTACATGTATTGTTCACTGTTTTTTTGAAAAAATACCTATTTCATTCGAAATCCTCATAAGCATTATAAATTAAACGTCCAGGTATCCGAATTACAATTTACAACGCTCTTGATTCCCAAGTTTCTTCTCGTGATTGTTCTAACATTTATTGTGGTAAAATGAAAAAAAAAGCATGATACAAAAATGAAAAGAAAGAAAGTTCAAAAGTAAAATTTCAGTAACGATTTATGGAGTTGATTAATGAAATCTATTTGCAATTTTTAACGAACAATCAAGATTTCAACAGGCGATCAATGCTTTATCAAAATTAGAATTGCCAATAAAAATCAGCCGAATAATTGAAATTTGTCATTTTTTTTTTTTTTTTGTTATTTTTCAGTGTTCTGGAGACACCAAATATGATAAAATCACCATCAGTAGTTCAGTTGAGTTTCAGGGAACGACAAAATATCACGCAAAAGTAGGTTCAGGTTCAGTATTTCGGTAATTAAATCTGTAAATAACCTTTCTTGCAAAATACATGTTTGAGTTTATTTGAAACTTTAGGATTTGACCCTATGGTATACATTTTTCATTACGCATTTTGTCTGCGAAAAAAGTTAAAGCAATCTTAATGTTACTTTGACAGCTGTTTGACGTTTCGTCCTTTGATTAAACAAAATGTATATTGATTTATTTTAGTCCTGGATTAAGGATTTGATTAACCAGGAACCACCAGAAGAGACACAAAATGTAGAAGGTACAATAGAGAGTGATGAACTGATAATGGCGGTAAAGAATGACCAGAATATAGATAAACAGAGTACTACTGTAAGTTGGTTTGTACCAGTACAGCCTCATAGCAAATCCGTTATAGATAAATAATTTTTTTCCAAAAAAAAAGAAATTTCTGGAGCTATAATTTTGACTAATCGCAGGTACATTTTTGATTTATTCCGAATCAAGTTTGAGGCTTTGAGAAATACTACGTGAATAAAGTATATTGGTTTCTCTAACATCATTGAAGAAAAGGTCAAATTTTTAACAATCGCGTATTTTTTTAATTCAGGAGTCGGTGCATAAAAGAAAAACAGTAGAATTTGGATATATGTTGTGGCCAAATGCCATTGTACCATGGAAGTACAGTGAGGACAAAGACAAAAAATTCAGTAAGCAGATTTGTGCATGTTAGTCACCTTCACTAGAATTGGTCATATACGGTTCTTAAACTTTTTGTCTAGGTTATAAACAGTTATTTTGATAAGGTCATTTTTAAAGGGTTTTTAGGCATTTGCACAAGCTTGTAATAGAGTTATTAGATTTCAACGACGGCTGGTAACATCTCGTCAATCACCAGATGAAGCCCATCGACTACTACTTCATGCGAAACTACGTATGGTTCTTACCGTATGTCTTGTGTTTGTGTCAAATATCAAGAAATAATACTTCTAAATGGCACTTTCAGAGAATTCTGACACCAAAGTGAAAATACATGACGCAATGGAGCATTGGGAGAAGAGAACATGTTTAAGGTTTATTCCATTATGGTTGTATCCACAAGCATTCAAACCATCACATTATCTTGAAATACAGAAGGGTCCAGGGTAAGTTAAAGCTTAGTTTCATGGACATTTCTAGCTCAAAATGACCAGGTTGAATTAGTAATACAGGTTCATAAAAGCAAAGACGTACAGCAGCATCTTCGACGGATTGCGGGGTAAACGCTTACAGAGCTTAAAGAGCTTAATCCAATGGATAGCCAAACATTAAAAAGTAACTATTTTCTTCAAATGCTACCTTTTGATCAAATTTAAAGTCAAACGATCTGAACATAACATTAGTATATACGTAAATAGATTAGTTTTAAAAAGATTGTTTTGCAGATGTGCATCGGCTGTGGGCTATCAGCAATATTATGCTCAACCATTAGTATTAAACGAAATGCATTGTTTAGGGGTAAGTTTCTAATTTAGCTTATTGAAATCATATGAAAGACGCGTAAAGAATTTTAATATATCTCGACGATCTCCCGTCAAGTGATTTTATCTTACACTTTTCAGAATTTCAGTTTAATGAAAATGGAAATTGACGACACATCAAATGTATTCTCTTTCCAAGCCATTTAAGAACAACATATTAACGTCCTGCTAATCGGTCGTCGGGTTTCCTTCTGAAAATGACTTGGACAACTGAAATTCTTACTCTTACCAGCCTGAAAACCGATAAGTTTAGACAATTTTATTCGTTTAACCTTTGTAGGTAGGTAGTTGGTGTTAGTCGTAGTAGTTGAATTGGAACAATTGGATGATTCTATACTGCTAGATTTGTAGGTGAGAAGCTTCTTTTGAGAATTATTGTTAATTTTTATATTTTCAGCTTGGTACCATTGTACATGAAATTGGTCACACCATAGGATTTTATCATGAACATGCTAGACGAGATCGTGAGAAATTCATTCGTATTAATTCTGACAATATTCTCGATGACATGCAGTCTAATTTTCAAGAAGCTGTGTATTCCACTACCGAAACATTGTATGATTTAGGTTCTGATATGCATTATGGACCCAAGGTAAGGTTTTGCCGTGTTCATTGGCAGCACAATACTAGGAAGCATGACTATTCTACGCTGATAACTTATAGCGTTCCACTAATGAGCAACATGGTTTGGCTGGCTAGATACTATGCTTAAAAAAATATTAAGGTTTTCAATGCTTTCTTTGAAAGCAATAAGTGTCATCTTGACAGCACATCAACATAATAATAATAGTTTTAGAAGCTAATTACACTAGACTCTCGGAACTCGAATATGGTGAAATGATAACGGGGGTTCATGAGCTAGTATCCGAATCTTACAGAGGCACTCGGCATTGTCAAAATTACTATCGTAAACTTTAAGAATCACTGAAATCATTGAAAATAAAATGTTAGTATTTCAGTGGTAATGGTGAGAATACTATTGATGCTATCGATCCTGATTTAGCGTTTTTAATGGGAAGACGAGATGGTTTGTCATTTCTGGACACAAAAGCAGCTAATATCGCTTATAATTGTGCAGGTTGGTCCAATTTCAATTAAACTTTTGCCAGAAATATATTCATATGTTTGACAAAACGTTAACTTTATCTGGCAAGTTTTTGGTTTATTGTAATTGACTTATTGTGTTCATTGAATTCATGTACATGTTATAGTATAGGTTTATTTTATTGTAGATAAATGTTCACCAGATATAAAATGTGAAAATAAAGGATTTGTTACACAGAATTGTTCATGTTATTGTCCCTATGGTTTAAGTGGTGAAAGGTGCCAGTTTATATCTCAAGGATTTTCCTCAGGTATAGCTGATAGATACTGTAAAAGAAACCATCACTTATGCCTGATTAAGGGGAATTTGATGGTTTGAAAAGCAACCTTATTTATTGATTAATCATTTCAAAACGTTTTTTCCAAGAAAAACTTCGACAAAGAACAGCATAGCACGTTCTCTTGGACCCTGTTTACTCAAATAGCCTAAAACTATTCATTTCTCTCGTTTTCTAGAATGTAGTCAGAAATTTGATT
Source organism: Lottia gigantea (assembly GCF_000327385.1). NCBI lineage: Eukaryota > Metazoa > Mollusca > Gastropoda > Lottiidae > Lottia > Lottia gigantea. The sequence continues at coordinate 2,835,172 of NW_008708797.1, read as the reverse complement.
TAACATTTGGTGAGAAAATTGTGATAAATTCGCCAAAATATTCCAGAAGGAATTCTCAATCTGAATGTTTTTGGTTAGTGAAGGTAAATATCTTTAACTAGTTTAATTCTCAGACGTTCAATGTTCACCCAAGAATCATTGGTTTAATGGCTTAAAGAGATGGCATGGCTTTGGAAACGAATAGTCAATAAATGTTCAATTTTCAAATTGTAGATATGAAAATTAATTCAGAAACGATGGATTCTTTCTTGTTGACGCCCATAGTGATGTGTTAACCAACACCGAAAGCTGGAATCTAGAAATTCACTTGATATTAAAACACAGAATAAAACCTGGTAAAATTTGCATTGGATGACAGAAATTTGGATGTCCAAGCTACAATAGAAGGCACTAAAGAGGCTTCTGTTACCTCGATTCTTGATTGCACTATTCTCTATTCACACTGATCACCTCTCAGAGACAAATGCCCTTTCTCAAACTAATTGTTCTGTAATCTGTCCTTCACGTACTTGTCAAAATACTACCTGATACACTTTCAGGCTGAAGCAGGAAATTCTTTAAAAATGAAATTAACGCTTAATTTACCAAGTGATACTAAGAATCATATTTGTATACACTGGTTAGAAGTTAGGTATTCCCATGTAGGTCAAGAGGGGCCAAGGTAAGTGATGGGGTTTATACTTTTGCGAGAATCCCAGTTCATTTTTAAACTAAAATCTGATGTACCAAATCCATTTGGTATTAAACAAATTCAACAGGCGTTGGAAACTCCCCTGAATGTAAAAGAAATTATCATTCTCTTCAAATATGTTCTCGAAGAAAACTGGTTATTTTCTTTTGACTTTCTAAATAAATTCCTACCCCTCACCACCACCAATTAAAAATAAGATCATGAAATGATGTAGTGTTGAGGAGTCCCATCGCAGCAGTTTTGACCTTCAAGTTTTATTATACGAATAGCAAATTTTATAAAATAGCAATAAGCCTGGGGAATTTGGTAGAATCCTAGTTTCTGTTTATCGAAATGTCAAATGACTTTATAGTGTCAATAACTGATAAAACTAAATACTAAATTCTATCAACTGAGTTAAACCAAGTTTAATATCTTTTACACTTCCTGAATTTTAATTTATCAAACTTCAATATCCAGATTTATACTTGCTATCTGGTGGAATCTGGTTAATCTTTCCTTTCATTCACTTTAAAGAGACACTCAAGAAACGAAATATTACAGACAGCTAAAACACTCATGCAAAAGATAATTTATAATATGTCAGACATGTTCAATCGGAGGTCCGTTTGTGAGCAGTCATCAGACTTGGTTCTTTTGAGCCTATAACTACCATTGACATTGTTTTCAATATTTTTTTTTGTATTTATGCCAAAGTGGCTTATATTATTCTAAGCACACAACCGAAATGTTACCACTATACCAGCCTTTGGTTTCCATGATTTCTGCTATCTTTGTTTTGACAAGTGAAGAGTTTCTTTTACAGATACTGTGGCTACACTTCTATACCAGTAAATATTACCTCAAATACCGATATCATTACTATTACTATGAATACAACTACTAGTGTTGGATATAGACATACTGGGTTCAATATGGTAATTCAAGCTGAAGGACCAATAGGTAATATTTTTAAATATATTATAGATATGTTTATCGACTCAACCTAAGCTTCTTTTTGCATTATTCCAGTTCTCCGCCCGAGCAATAACTTGAACATAACAATCATCAACAATATTATGGCATTATCAATTCTGTTAGGCTCTTCATTTCATTACCGTTATCATCAAGAAAACCATCATCATTACTGATCAGATAACCATCATCAATACTACCGTTAATGTTAACGTTAAATCATTCATACCATTGAGGTTAAATCAGATCTCACCAATGTAATTAGTATCAGCAACATCAATAACGTTAGGATACACTGCAAGTAAAATCATCATCATTTGTGCCATTATCTGTAATAATAATAAAACCTGCGTATAAGAGGTGAATAAGAATAAATGTGAGAGCCCCAACCAACTTAAGTTCAGGGGCTCTATTTGAGCCACTGAACGCACAATTAGAAACACAGACACCGATGGCGTTGGTTTGACTATTAATCTATACCACCATTCAGGTCATCATTACCAAATTTTACAATTTTTACAGATCGAATGGTACAATGTACTTTTGTTAAATCTGAGAAATGTCCATTTTATTTTGAAGAGACTAGTGATTTAGTTTGGAAGATAATCGATGTAAGTATTATGGGTGAGCAGTATTTTTTGGAAGTATGATTTTTATGGTTTATTAGACTTACCTTTTCTTGAGAAATGCTTATGTTTTGCATCAGATTTTAATTGACAAGAGTTCATCTCATATTTTTGATGAGTGTTTTGTGTTCAAAATCTACATCTGCACCATGCAGGACTGATTGCTACGTTTAGGAATAGGGGTTAAATTTCCCAAGTTTCAGGCGTATATGTTTGACGTAAGCGAACTCACTGAACAAAAGGTATTTATTTTTTCTGAATAATAAATATTTCTTTTAGCAAATACCAAGTTTACGAACTAATCGTAGTGATGACAAAACCGATGTAAGGTATGTAGTAGCAAGTTCTCCAGTGTCTTCAACATCAGCAACACAAACTGGTTTACTCACTAGCGCTGACATTAAAGGTAATACTAATTTCTACAACATTCATATTTTACAATATATACCAATCTATACTCTATCCTGAGTAAGATAGGCTTCATGACACCACGAGATGGAATTAACAGAATTTCTTGCTTGAACAGCTTTACTTCTCACTGTTTGGTATGTTATGTTTTATCATAAAAGCTTCGCAGAATGGTCTGGCTAACACGATTTTATTTAATTCTAGCTGGTAATTGGTGTCTGTGTTTTGAGTATTATTCACCATTAGGTGATTTGAGTGTAGTATTACAGTCATCTGATGTTAGCTCACCATCAAAAACACTGTGGGAAGACAAACTGAATCCTGATACACTAAGATCAGTTTGTGTCAACGTCAACCAAACAACCAAATTTAAGGTACATTAAGTCACGGTATTGGAAACATCTACCTTGAATAATCAATCAACGCGTAATAGAAAATATATCACAATATATATATTAGTTGGTGGCCGATCCTATTTTCAACTTTCCGAAAAGAAAAAGCTACTATCTTTTATTTTTCACTTTTATTTTAATGCCATTCGCTTTTCTTTTCAGCTGTCTATATCAGTAAATCTGAAAGAGTATAATTTGGTAGTATTAAGTAAGATAACTTTAGAACCTAATGGTATCTGTGTTAATGATGTCAGTGCTAGTGACCAGTCCACTTCAAATAATGGTATGTATGGTATATTTATCATAGATCTAGATAAATTCCTTTTTCTTCCCCGTTACCAAGAGACTTTAAATTTGATTATCAGATTAAAAGAACATCAATAGGTGAGATTGCAGGTAGAATCATTACTTCATTGTGAGAGCAATGGTCTGCTGATAATAAAATTCGACATATTTATGTATTTTAAAAGAAATGAAATTGAGTTTTACGTCCTACTCTTGAGATTTTTAAAAATAATGTTGAAAGTAAGAAACTTTACTGTTTTACATATTTTTCTTTAATGACAAGAATAGTTCAACAACTGTAATGATTAATGGTGCAATTTAATTGAACACTTTTAGATCTGGTTCTATGGAAGTGTGATTTTGAATCCGATATGTGTGGATTACATGATTGTTATGGTTATTATACTATGAAATGGGAACGAATGCCCAAATATCCTTTATTTGGTCCCAATCATGGTCATAGAAAGTCTGAAGATGATTATGGTTCCAACTTTTTTCTTGTTAGAAATGGAATGTACAAGGTAGTTATGTTGGTGATTAATAATTGATAACCTGTCCAATAGTTTCGTCGCAAATCTTAAATTTTCATATTTATCAACTTTATGAAATGTCTGAGATTGATTCTGATATTTTTGAGAAGAATGACGTAATATTATTGCCAGTAATTATTCAACTCTTTCTAGGTGATATCCGAGAGTTGTATTTTTATTGAATATAAACTGAATCTTAATACAATTACCTTTTAAATTACTTTATGTTTATGTGCAATGTGCAATGTGCATGTCATAATATTTCTTGGATTTTAATGCAGAGACGTGGTAGTGAAGCTTGCACTGTTAGTAAGGATGTATTATTGAAGAATAATGAGAATTGTCTGGAGTTCTATTTCTATGTATGGGGATTTTCTACTGGTAACGTATCAATAAATATAGTAGATGAAAATGGCGATAAAACTCTTATCTGGAGTTTTGATAAATATGGTCTACAGAATATAAGATGGAAGTTATATGAAATACCTATAACAGTAACTGGTAATATGAAGGTATTTATCAAATTTCATTTTAATCCCGTTTTCTGGACCCATAGAACTGTTATTCTATAAATAATATTAGGTTCCAAACATTTAGGTCGAACCTGGTGAAAAGGGTTACGGATAATTCGGAAACATTAATGTTGACACATTTGGAAGAAAGGATGTTGTAATGCCTGTAAATTTCACTTTCTTGCATTTACTAAGAAAAGTTGTCTTTGAGACATGAATGTTCAAACTTTAGCTGATGAGCTCAATATATTAATTGTAGTTAGGCTTGATTTTTCTGTGTGTGGATGACTTTCTTATGAAGTTTTCAAGATAAGCAAAAGAAATGTATCAAATTGATTGTTTATCTTTATTTCAGTTGAGTTTTGAGACGGTGTTGAAATTTTGGTGGGGAAGTTTTGGTATTGATGATATTAAAGTCAAAGAAACTGATTGTTGATGTTTGATAATTTGATATTTAAATTACCACTGCACTTTTTGGTCAATTTGCACTAAATTAAAGTATTAAATTAATTTCTTGTTTTATTACAAAATGTTACAAGGGTATTTTTAACTCGCAATAAATGCCATTGTATCAGTTTGAACACGATAATATCGTTCAAAGCTCGCTGTACCATCCCTCTAACTCTCTACTAATATGTCATCATTATGAAGTCAAAGTGATTGTAAACCAAAAATCTATTGGCGCTAAATTGATATCTGTCCTTGTTTGGAATGTTTTATGAAATTTTAAATATGCCGAGATGTACGATTACTGAAAATAAGGGAATTACAAATTCAGCTAATAAAATACCTCCTGTAAAAAGAAATCGATCTTATCGACTAACGAGACCTGTAACGTGATTAAATTTCACTTTGTATTTGAAATGGGGAAATTAATCAAATATTACGATATATATAAACAACAACAGAAGGTTAAGCTTTGATTGGATAAAGACTTAAGTTAAAACAAGAGACACATTAATACGTGGACAAGATTGTCATTAGAAAGTTGACAAAGTTGTACGTACAATGTAGAAAAATAAATCGTCAAGGAATACAAAAAGAATTTACAGCAGGTCTAAGCATTTGGTCAAAATTCATTTTTAGACCTGTAATCAGAATGAAATTCTTTATTTTACTGCTGTTGTGTATTGGGTGTCCATGTTTGATTACTGCAGATTGCATTATTGATGAATTGGATATTGTCGTTACCAGTAAGTATTATCATGTCTCCAAATCAACCTGGTTCTGTATGGTCTGTATGTTTAGCCTCACATTCCTGTTAGTTTAAATTAGAAAGATAGTCTGTAAGTCAAAGTAACATAACCCCACTTGGAAGCTATATCAGTCTTCCAGTCGTATTACTAATATGTCAGATGTAAGTAGTTTAGAAATATCCAACTTGACAAGTATCATGCTACTTGTAATTGATATTTGCATCACCATCATATTATTATCACTACCAGTCATTCAAAATTAAAAAGTATACATGACAAACTCATAATTATGTAGAGTGATACAAGTCAAATTCAGCGTTTTCTGTAACGTATGCCTGTAAGTATGTGTACAATCAACAGGGATCACCATAGTTCTACAAACCAAATCACTTCAGATCCTGTAAAACTGATCCACAAAATCATCAGCAATAATCCTTGTCCAAATAGTACAAAACTGACACCCAAAGTTTCACATTAACATTTTTAAAAAAACCTTGCAGTGTTTTATCTGACTTGTAAACCGACACGGAGTCATTTTCTGGGTGTTTTTTTTGTTTTTTTTTTTTTTTTGAAAACATTAAATAATTAGGAAAAACTCGTGCCTACAAGATTCGGTCCGTTCATAAACCAGTGAGCTAGACTTTCTTTTTTCTAACACTTTCAAGCACTTGTAGTCATTACGTGGAGTGACGTAATCTTCAGTGAACATGCCATTCAAATAGTCCTGGGGGTTGGATGTTGCAGTTTATTAAAAAAAAGACTAATGAATCCACCATAATGCAAAACAATTCGAACTCAATGTGCATCCTGACCTGAAATACGTTTTACTGAGATTCGTTTTCCGACAAAGGGGTGTAAACTATATATGTGTGTAATAAAACTAAGGAGTAGTCTACCATAGTATAGAGTTGTGTTCCGTTATTTAAAACTATGTATTGATAAGGCCTCCCGGATTCAACAACACAGATTAAATTAGTAAATGTTTGGGCACACGAGCGGTCTTGGTCGGAGACTGATGTCGCCGATTAGAGTTATGTCTTGAGATTTGGCGACTATAGCACGGGTACACGAAAAGACAACATGCATCTAAAAGATAAAGGAATCTGAAAGGATAATGGAAGTCTGTCTTGCAGACTATTGGAGACAATAATCATAATCAAATTTGTTTGATATTATAAATCTTGTCGTGGAAGTACGGGCATACGCGAGATCAGTCAAAACCTTCATACAATGAGCACACGCTAGTTAGGATCTCATTACAATAAAAATGCACAGCTCTGGATGTCAGTTTATTTCCAAGCGGGTATATCACTCGTTCATGACAATTTTTGAAATATGACAAAGCAGCCAAATAAGTGCCGCGCTCTTCCTCTATAGGCCTACAATTTACTTTGTATATTTCTATATCCTTTTCAGTTAATCGCCAACCCAAGAGTGTCTGTTCATTCCGTAATGAAAATTTTCATGAAGGTCGATCAGTAAGAGAATGTAACATAGATTGTACATGTATGGTTGGTCGTCTAACATGCTGTTCCAAGTAAGAATTTTTGACTCTCGTTCATCTGTTGTGGCAATAAGCTTATACTGGTCGGTCAAGACGCTAAAGTCATACATCTGTTGATTTGGAATCCAATTTTTACGTCATAGAAATCAACTGTTGAGCAACCATGTGTATAACAAACAGTTCTTTAAGTAGTAGCCAGACATTTCTGATAAACAGCCACATTTAGAAAATCTCCACCGAGAATGGCAGTAATACGAATTAAATTTCAAATCAAAATCAAATTTTTACTAACGTTATTTTTTTTTTCAGATCTAAAACTCATTGTCAAAGAGCTGAAAGTTGTCGGAAGGTTATTTTTGACTTCAATACATCACTCTTCACCAGAAGTTTGGTAACTTGTGAAGAGAAGGTCAAGACTAAATTGGTTCCTGTTTATGATCATATCAGTAAGAATGTAGTTAAGAGTAAAGTTGTTACAATACAACCACCACAACAGATAAAGCTGACAACACCTGCTAAAATAGTGGAACCACCACCTGAAAACATAGCACAAAGAAAACGAAGACTAAATATTGCAAGAATAATGAGGATAAATAGAGCGAGGCGAAGAAAGTTAGCCAGAGCTCAGAGAAGAAAGGCATCCGCTAAATCAACTAGTGTTAAGAAACCATCCTCCATCTCAAACAATTCGTCACAAAAGGGCATGTCCTTATTGGATAGGTTGAGATACAATGGTGCAAGAAGGAGGCAAACGATGAAAAAGAAAACGCGAGTGGCATCTGCTCAGGTAGATAAAAATAGGGCAGCTTCTGGAAGCGTTGGCAAACAAGCCATAATTAAAGAACAGAAACAGGCTACGAAGAGATTTACTTTCGAGCAAATGATAAGAAAGAATCATGAAAGGAGACTTCGAAAGATGAGAAAAAAGCTGAGTAAAGGAAGAGATGCTGTTCAGAGCAAAGAAGCGGCCTCCACCAAAGAAACGAAACAGGCTTCTGAGGGTTTAACTTACGAAGAAATGTTTAAAAAGAATCACGAAAGGAGACTTCGAAAGATGAGAAAAAAGTTGAGTCAGGGAACAGCTGCTGTTCAGAGCAAAAAAGCAGCCTCAACTAAAGAAACGAAACAGGCTTCTGACGGTTTAACTTATGAAGAAATGTTTAAAAAGAATCACGAAAGGAGACTTCGAAAGATGAGAAAAAAGTTGAGTAAGGGAACAGCTGCTGTTCAGAGCACAAAAGCGGCCTCCACCAAAGAAAAGAAAAAGGCCTCTGAGGGTTTAACTTATGAAGAAATGTTGAGAAGGGATAGTGAAAGAAGAAATAAAAAACGGAGAAGGTTGAATGCAAACCGTAGTTCGTACTTATTGAATGCAATGAGAAGAAATAGATTGAGACGAGAACGACTAAGACAACAAAGATTGGCAAATTTAAACAAAAGTCAGTAACTTCTGATATATCTTTGATGAATGTCATTCATCAGATTCTAAATAAATATCAAGTTTTGAGCGGATATGTATTGACTTTAATCTATCGTTTATCATATCTGTCACTATCGCCCTATGGTGGGATGGTACCCATTTATCGTAGCCTATCCGTCACTATCGCCCTTTGGTGGGACGATACTCTACCACTTAAAGTTATCGTAGCCAATTTTCGCCGTCATTGGTGTTCAATACAGATTGTATTTTGAATACACTTCACCTTTAACAAAATGACACTTCTGGCCTACAGAGGCAGCACCAGACTCCTGAGAAGACTCTCCCTTGGTGTATTCTGACACCAATATTTTTGGTCAAAAACTTTTTTCAATTTGTTTGAAACGAAAGTTATCACCAAAGAATGATCGCTATAGTGAAGAAAGCTTGCCAGGCATGGTAATATACGCCCACTGGCAGCTTTGATTTTGAATAAAAATATTTAGCAGTACAGTTACAATCACCAGTATGAAATATTCAACATTCAGTCATACACTTCTTTTGAACTCTTTAGGGCGATACTGAATAATATCGAGTACGAGTTATTTCCCTTGTTCTTGAAAACGTATTCAATTTTTAGCTCGCGAAAATATTGAAAATATTCAATCTTCAGCGCGGGACTGAATAATAAAACCAAGTTTTGTCAAAATCCAGCAAGAATCATGCCTTTTCGTGTTTAAAAACTAAATTTGAAAGCGTTTTCAAGAACAAGGGCAGTAACTCATACTAAATATTTTTCAATTCTTCTGATTTTCAATAGGGTTCATCCTTGGGTGATTACGAACACTCACACCAAGTTTCGTCAAAATCCGTCTAGAATTGTGCCTTCTAGAGTGTAAAAATTGAATTCGTTTTCAAGAACAAGGGCAATAACTCTTACTAAATATTTTTCGATTTTTCTGATTTTCAATAAGGTTTAACCTTGGTTGATAACAAACACTCATGCCAAGTTTCGTCAAAATCCATCAAGAATTGTGCCTTCTAGAGTGTTTACGAGCTAAAAATTGAACGCGTTTTCAAGAACAAGAGCAATAACTCATACTAACTATTTTTCAATTCTTCTGATTTTCAATAGGGTTCATCCTTGGGTGATTACGAACACTCATGCCAAGTTTGGTTAAAATCCATCAAGAATTGTCCCTTCTTATAGAGTGTTTACGAGCTAGAAATTGAACGCGTTTTCAAGAACAAGGGCAATAACTCATACTAAATATTTTTCGATTTTTTTGATTTTCAAAAGGGTTCATCCTTGGGTGATTACGAACACTCATACTAAGTTTTGTCAAAATCGGTCGAGAATTGTGTCTGGTAGAGTGTTTACGAGCAATTGTGGACGGACCGACGGACGGACGGACGGACGGACATGGGTGACGGCAATATATGCCCCCCATTTCATATGGGCGTATAAAATCAGAAGAAACAAAAATTATTAAGTATGAGTTAATGCTCATGTTCTTGAAAACACTCTAGAATGGACAATTCTTGACAGATTTTGACAAAACCTGGTGTGAGAGTTTGTTGTCACCTAATGATGAACCCTATTGAAAATAATAAAAATCTAAAAAAAAAAATATAATATGAGTTATTGTCCTTGTTCTTGAAAACGCTTTCAATTTTTATTTCGTAAACACTAAAAGGCACGATTCTAGTCGGATTTTCACAAAACTTGGAAATATTACGCCAGTAGGCGTATATTAACTTGCCTGGCAAGCTATCTTTTATCAATATCTTTATAACTAAATCAGTGTATTTATCTAGGTATTTTTAATATGATTATAAACAATTCACCCATAGTTAAATGGCATCCCAATGGGGGTCGAATGGGGCCACAGAACTCTGAAGTGACTTGATAATCGTGGGACGAAGTGTCCTATGGCCGAAACAACTATGTAATTGTTTTTGCACAGAATACAGTTCTATGGTTTTGGGGTTTTTTAGGTTAGAATGCCAAACTGTTAGTGTTACACTGTCGTCTATCAAATATTGGTGAGACAATAATCTCGATCAATTATTTTTTATATTCTATTTTCATCAAAATGTACAAAATGGTCTGAAGAAGTATGATCCATTGAAGATACCGGATAATCAAGACTGCAAAATACGAAACGAAACCGCGCGACTTTTCCTCTTTTTAAAATCTAGTGTAAACTTCCGGTAGAAGTAAAAACAGACATGATATAAAAATTAATAGAGATAAATACACTCCTTCTACGCCTTCGATTCAACATGGAAAGTGTGCGATGTTCGGAACATAGTAAGTATTTGACTTTTAATTTTCTATGTATAGCGTCGTGTATCGATATTACACGATCCAAATTATACAGTGGTGTAACCTATTTTCGTGGATACAATGGTGTAACCTATTTTCGTGGATATTAGGGTTCAACACCGAATTTCGTCAAAGATAAAAATTTTTTTTTATGTCTTAGATGTTTCCTCAGATATTCTACAAAATAATTAAAATGGGTTTATTTTGATTTTCTTTATGAATCCTTCACTTTGACCCATATTTCATGAGCAACCAACTCGGCAACGACGGCAGAATGCTCCACCTATTTTCGTGTACAATGTTTGATCTATAAATAAGTCTAGAAAAACACGTTGTAGGGATACCGGGTGGTATAATTAACTTCTCTTAGTATTTATCTTTAATATCAATTCATTATAACTAACTAGTGACAATTCCTTCAAAGAGACACGATTTTCAAAAAAAATAGTGACTGACAAAATAAGATACATAGCGTGATTTATTGCTAAAAGTCGTTGAAACATCATAAGAATATGGACCATTTCGTGTTCCATAGAATTTTTCTGCTGACACAGAATCCGCCAGTTTGTCACATGACTTATTTCCTTGGACTACATTCTAGCAGACAACACTTTACAAATACAAAATGGCGGATTTCAGTTATTACCAAGTGTCACAATTTTTTAACGGCGGAATTTCCTTATAATCCCTAAAAAAAATGTGACATTTGAAATCCGTCATGTTGTATTTGCCAAAGTAAACATTAATACATTTTACCTTGCTTGAAACTACTGGATTCATTCTGCTAGCTGACATTGTACAGAGAACCCATGTTTATCAAAACAAGCAAATGCGGAGGTCATGCAAGGTCGCACATGTAAATTCTTTATCATTTCCAGAGATGCATGAAAAATAGGTTAGCACAAAAATTAGGTTACTTGACTGTACATTTGGAATTGAAGACTGAAATTTCGACTGTAAGCTGTGAATATTATTTCTGATTTGTTTAGCAGAACAATTCACGTTTTTGAGACCAAGGTATGATTTACTCCTTGAAATGCTGCACCTGTCCCTTAAAAACCTATTTATTTACCTCTAATCCACCTAACCTGATCATAAAAATTCAAAGAAATGAAAAGATCTATACAGAGCTTATAAGCTTCAGTTGTAAAATAAGTCTGTAAAGTTTGAAGATAAAGTGTTAATTTTTGTCCAGTTGCATATACAATACATAATGTATTGTATCTTTTTAAACTCATTATGTACTGTGGCATGATTTGCTATACCCAGCATCTCAGAGTTCAATACCAAATGTTTTTTTAACATGTAGAGTACTTGTATAACATTATTTCATATTTTAGACTTACAGTGCTATTTGAAAACAGGTACAAAACCTGGTCCAAACCAAGGGAAAAGCTTTTATGTTTGCTCACATGCTAAAGAAAAATGCCAGTTTGCAAAACCTTCAGAGTGAGTAATGCTTAATGTGTAAAATCTTTATTGTTGCATCTAATATATGTGCATGGTGCATGTGTAAGCCTACAGGACTCATAATTGATGTGCATGAATGTTTTAAATAACTTAACATGATGCTGGTTTGGATTCACAGTCACACTTGTTTGAAGATGCCTGACATAAGGTGGACATATATTGTGTCAGAGCCACAGTGTCAATCATGTAAGTTACAAATAGGGAGCTCGGAGCCAGTATTGTGCATGAGATAAATTCTGATGTGCAGAAAGATACCATTGATCTTTTTGTTGGTATTTTTCAGCATTGAAGCAAGAGTTTGTCCTCAGCATTCCAAGGAAATGGTGTATTTACAAGCCATACATAAGAATTCTAATGGGAAGAGGTATGTCAGGTTAAAAAATAGAAAATTATTTGACATCATGAATAGTTATACAAGATTTACTCTAAAAAATATGTTTCAAAGCATATAGATGTACAGTAGTTTTTTTTACCCCATAGTTAATGTTAGAGTCACATCATGACCTGCTCATGTATGTTAGAAATATCAATGTAATGAGAAAGTTAATAGTTTAAATTATTACAGTTATTACTATAGATGTAATGAGTAGGTTAATAGTGTAAATTATTTATTACAGTTATTACTATAGATGTAATGAGTAGGTTGATAATGTAAATTATTTATTACAGTCATTACTATAGATGTAATGAGTAGGTTGATAGTGTATATTATTTATTACTGTTATTACTATAGATGTAAAGGGAAGGTTAACAGTTATTACTATAGATGTAATGAGTAGGTTGATAGTGTATATTATTTATTACTGTTATTACTATAGATGTAAAGATTAGGTTACCAGTTATTACTATAGATGTAATGAGTAGGTTAATAGTGTAAATTATTTATTACAGTTATTACTATAGATGTAATGAGTAGGTGAATAGTGTAAATTATTTATTACAGTTATTACTATAGATGTAATGAGTAGGTTGATAGTGTATATTATTTATTACTGTTATTACTATAGATGTAATGAGTAGGTTGATAATGTAAATTATTTATTACAGTTATTACTATAGATGTAATGAGTAGGTTGATAGTGTATATTATTTATTACTGTTATTACTATAGATGTAATGAGTAGGTGAATAGTGTAAATTATTTATTACTGTTATTACTATAGATGTAATGAGTAGGTTAATAGTGTAAATTATTTATTACAGTTATTACTATAGATGTAATGAGTAGGTTAATAGTGTTTATTATTTATTACTGTTATTACTATAGATGTAATGAGTAGGTTAACAGTGTATATTATTTATTACAGTTGTTACTATAGATGTAAAGATTAGGTTACCAGTTATTACTATAGATGTAATGAGTAGGTTAATAGTGTATATTATTTATTACTGTTATTACTATAGATGTAATGAGTAGGTGAATAGTGTAAATTATTTATTACAGTTATTACTATAGATGTAATGAGTAGGTTAATAGTGTTTATTATTTATTACAGTTATTACTATAGATGTAATGAGTAGGTTAATAGTGTTTATTATTTATTACTGTTATTACTATAGATGTAATGAGTAGGTTGATAGTTTATATTATTCATTACTGTTATTACTACAGATGTAATGAGTAGGTTAATAGTGTTTATTATTTATTACTGTTATTACTATAGATGTAATGAGTAGGTGAATAGTGTAAATTATTTATTACTGTTATTACTATAGATGCAATGAGTAGGTTGATAGTGTATATTATTTATTACAGTTAGTACTATAGATTTAAAGAGTAGGTTAACAGTTATTACTATAGATGTAATGAGTAGGTTAATAGTGTAAATTATTTATTACTGTTATTACTATAGATGTAATGAGTAGGTTAACAGTGTATATTATTTATTACAGTTGTTACTATAGATGTAAAGATTAGGTTACCAGTTATTACTATAGATGTAATGAGTAGGTTAATAGTGTATATTATTTATTATAGTTATTACTATAGATGTAAAGAGTAAGTTAACAGTTATTACTATAGATGTAAGGAGTAGGTTAATAGTGTAAATTATTTATTACAGTTATTACTATAGATGTAATGAGTAGGTTAATAGTGTATATTATTTATTAAAGTTATTACTATAGATGTAATGAGTAGGTTAATAGTGTATATTATTTATTACAGTTATTACTATAGATGTAAAGGGAAGGTTAATGAAGAAGGTAGTAAATCTAATTGGTGTGGTTATTATACACCTTCCTCTGTAAGTTTACTAATCATTTTATCATGAAATTTGTCTGTTCTCCCTTTATGTATGTGAATCTCTCTATGTGGACATGATATAATTGGCTTCAATTTTCATACATTATCCTAAAACAAAGACTCACACCAAGTTTAGAGCATAAGTTATTTGGATTAGATAAATGATGAATTTCAAAATTTTGGCAAGGTTATTAGTAGAATAACCCTCTATTTGTACCAATTTGCCTTACTCATTGAGATCTTCCAGGTAAGGTTATGATGTAAGCTTAAATCTCTCTCCATGTGCCTGGATTTGTTACACAGATTAAAGATTTTTTATTTCTTTATTGTAGGATACTAGTGCATCTCCATTTGCTCAATTTTCCTTACCACAATCTTATCAGAATAAAACATCTAAATACTCTTCATCTCAGAATGGTACTAGTGCCTCAAACAATCACACCAGTGAAAGTGATAAGCTAATAGCTAAAATGTCAGAAACTGGTAGCCATAGTAGTATTCATAATAAAGAAAATGTGCTATCTACTGAAAAGAGAACGGAATCCAAACCAGTTTCACAGGCACCAAAGTTAACAGTTGAGTCTAGTTTTGGAGATTTGGCTCGTAAAGCACCAAAACAAACTACTGATACTAATAAAGCCACATTAAGTAGTTCACCAATGGCATATCGTAGTAAAGTTAAAGATTTAACAGCAGAGGTTATTGAAGTTGTCAGCTCAGATGATGAAGATGGTATGCTATGTTACTTTATTTTCACTAGTTTTTTTTAAAGTGGTGGTATGCAAAATATTCATTATTAAAAACATTTAATTATGCATGAAAATATTTCGAAAATATGCCAATTTTTTCCATATATTTAGTTGATCAACCTGAATTTGTTTTAAAAGGGGTGATACTTCTTGATTTTGTAAACTTTTTAAATAGTTTTATCCTTCTCAAAACATAAATACTTTCATTAAAACTTTCATAAGGGGACTTATTCTTAAAGATATTGATCTATTGAAGTTTTCATTAAATTGAGCACATAACTTTCTTAATCAACTTGAAGAATAAGACTGCAACAATAAAAAATAAATTATGTGTAAATTATCTCCAATGTTTTGTTATTTTTTTAGATGAGAATTTAGATGCAGCTCGCAGACAAAGACAGGAATTAAACATACAATTAGAGAAACAAAAGGTATTGATGATAATTTTCGTGGTTTTTTTCATTTTGGAGTAACATTTAGAGGTAGAAATTATATTTGATAATGGAACACAATTTTAATGCTTAAATCTTGATAACTAATATGTATGATAAACATCACAATATTTGTTTTGTCTTGTAGAATGTTGTTCGTTCAGTAAAGATGTCATGTTTACCAGATAAAGGAAAGAAGTTAATGGAAGATATTGAAAAATTACAGAAAAGTATAGCTAAACTTGATTTATATATACAGACAACAGATCAAAAACTAGGCCATAACACAGGTAGGTTTAAAGAATTATATATGAGATTTTTTGGTGTTAGAGGTAAATTGTCTATCATAGAGTTGAAGGATATTAAAAGGAGAAACGATTTTTTAAAACTTTATTAGAGCTTTTATTTTATAAGGGTTTTTTAAATATATCATCTGAAAAACTCATCTGGCAACTCTAACAGCCAAAAAAATTGCATAAAAGCATCATATTAAAGTTGAATTTATTTTGAATGATTTTACAGATAACTTTCATTTTTTGCAGCCAAACCTGGTAATACTCAAAGAGTTTATAGGGTAGAACAGTCTGGTAAACCTCCACTGTATCAGACTATAACTAAACCTATATTACCTAGTCCTACTGAAACTAAACCAGTTATGTTGGCATCTAAACCAGGTTCTAACCAGACTATATTGGTTACACAACCACCACCACCAGGCAGTAACCATACAATATTATTATCTAAACCAGAACAATTACCACCTCATATTTTAGCTCAGATGTATGCAGGTATATATACATAACTTATCTTTGATATACCCTCCCTCCATTGTTTCATTTTAAAAAGAAATTTTATTTAAGAAATGAGACAATGTGAAACAAACTTGAAATGACTAGATGAATTAGTTTTTTAATTAGAATGATAATTTAATATAATGATATAATATTTTATAGCCAATCCACAAGCTATGACACTATATGGTGGTAGAATGACAGCAGCTAGATTAAGAGAAGTTACAACTGTCACTAAAGAAGCTTTGGAAAAATTACATAAGTAAGTTATATTGGATTTTTATTTCACTAATTTATTGTGTAATTGCTCTTTTTGTTGGGGTTATATCAGTCCCCAAAAAATATTTAAAAAATCCCAAATATATCAGATTCTCTCAAATTGCTTATTTCTTTGTGAAAAATAATTGGCCAGTATCTTGGATAAGATTCTAATATAATATCATTTCACACTACTAGTAAAAATATTAATGATTAAATAATAATAGTGAAAATGTTACTGTTTGTCTCAAAATTATCTTGAATAGAAGTAATAAAGTCCTCAAGTTAGCTTCGATAATTTTCTATGGCATGCTATTGTGTTTGATTAAATCTAAACTGTTTATTGGTTATTTCATTTCAGACAATTAGAAAGTTGTCCTGCATCAACAGATGAACTAGAAGATCCCAAAGGTTTAAAAGTTAATTTAATGACACATCAGAGACAAGCTTTAGCTTGGTTATGTTGGAGAGAGGGACAGAATCCTGCTGGTGGAATTTTAGGTAAGAGAATTTATAAAAGATCGCTAGGTTCATTAAAACATTAACAGTTATATTACAAAGTTTCAAACAAAAAAGTCGTTCATTAAAAAATGGCTACAAAACACATTAAAATGTGACTACTTTGTCATTACAACATGAGAAATAATAGGTAATATTTTGACATTTCTCTTATATAGCTGATGATATGGGTCTAGGTAAGACATTAACGTCTATATCATTGATATTAAAACAAAGAGAGAGAAGAGAGACTGGTAGTAAGGAAGAACAATCAACATGGTTAAATAGAGATAAACAACTTGAAAAATGTAAGTAAATGTTCTCTCTGTCCTCTGATTTTCTTTTAAATTTATCTTGGAAAGTTCAGTAATTTGGAGAAAAGATTTGTGATGTAAACTTCTTGAGATATTCAAGTTGATGTTTCTTTTTGATGATTGACCTGAATATATCTATAAATATTGATGGTAATTCTGAACATTGTCCCATTGAAAATATTTTCTACATTTGCAATATCTTTAAAAATTTGTACATTTGCATAACACTAAAGTTCATCAGTTTAAGATGGTACACAAATTGATCATAAGATAATTTGTGAACTGGGACCAAGTATATAGTTGATACCTATCAGATGTTTGATGTGAATTCAAGGTAATGCAGATGAAGACAGAATTTCATATAAATTTAATGTTTTCAGTGGGTAAATCGGTGGTGAAATCCAATGCTACATTAATAGTTTGTCCTGCTTCATTGGTACATCAATGGCATAAAGAAATAGAGAGAAGATGTCAGGGTGGTTTATTAAAAGTTTTATTATATCATGGTGCCAATAGAGAGAGAAATATACTGAAATTAGCTGATAATGATATAGTACTTACTACCTATAATATTATTAGTATTGAAGTTGGTATAATGAAAGGAGAATCAGCTGAAAATGCTATGAAAGATGATGAAGAAGAAGAAGTAAAGGTAGGGCTTCATCAGACTCGTGATTAGTTTCAGAAATCAAATGTGAATAGAGAAAGTAAAAGAACTAATATATTTAAAGAAATACAGATCATTATGTTTTATACTGTTTATAAGACATATATCTTGTGATTCTTCATTATGTTTTATTTGATGATATTCTGATATTAGTTTGACACTTGCAGACTCTTATCTGGTTTCTGTTGTGGAAAATTTCTGCCATTTGCTAAGTCAAGATGATTGTTCTGATCTTTGATTCTTATCTTGGTTCAAGATTCTAGTGACCTTGAAAAAGTCATCTTTATTACTTACTATCTATAATAGTATGAATGATCCTGGTGATATTATTTCAAATAGATTTGGCTAAGGACCAAGTGGTTGAAAGAAATAAATTGAAGAAACTTATTTTGATTATCATTGTTTATTTTATAAGGAGGAAGATGGTTCTACAGCCAAGAAACAACCTAATATATTACGTATAGCATGGGAAAGAGTTATATTAGATGAAGCACATAATATTAAGAATTATAAAAGTAAAACCTCTATGTCTATATGTAAATTAAGAGCTGGATTTAGATGGGCTTTAACTGGTACACCAATACAAAATGACTTGTTAGATATGTATTCATTATTAAGGTTAGTTGTACAATGAATTTATTTAATAAAAATTTGCATGTTTAAGTTCCGCCAGATTTTTTTTTCCAAGTTTATTTCTTGGTTCGGTATAGAATAATGAAATGGCTTATATTATGGCCTGAGGGATGTATTAAACAGCTTGTTAAGTTTGAGTCTATTTAGACGGTGGTAATGATATTGTTGTTGTTTTTTTCAGATTTTTGAGATGTACACCATTTGATGAATATAAAGTTTGGAAGAGAAATGTTGATAATTCTAAAGGTAATACACATTCCAGTCTTTCCTTTTCTGGAACTTGAATAACAAAACTTGAAGAATATTATATTGTTTTAGTAGTATTGATGTATGGTATATTATTTATTATTTAATTAGGTACGACAAGACTAAATACTATTATAAGAACACTATTGTTACGACGTACTAAACAACAAACTAATAAAGACGGCCAACCCTTGGTAAGTTATAAATGTGATTAATGAAACTGTTCAGGAAAAGCTTATTCCAAGCTATAATGTTGAATTGTAGACCTACATAAATATAGTCTTGAGTGAGACAAAGGGCCATTATATCTTGAAATTGAAAAGATAAAATGTCACAATAACTTCAATTGCATGAAAATAGATAATTTTTATCTCTTTGAAATCAGATATGAGAAGTATACCTTGGATAATAAAATCTTTTTTAATCAGGTGCCATTACCAAGTAAGACAGTAGAGACCTACACAGTAGAATTAACATCATATGAAAGAGCTATATATGATAAATTCTTTGCTACAACTAAGTAAGTCATTCAAGTTTATGATAACCAGGGAGGCATGCTTATTCTCACTAACTGTTAACATCTTTGCTTGATGTTGGTAAAAGAGGAGGAGTAAATGACAAAACTTGATGTATTATATTGTTCTTATCCATTAACTCAACAACATGTTATTTCAGAACATCTCAGTTTGTAAAGTAGACTATATCAAAATTTATCAGCTGATAAGCAAATATGTCTTATCTTTTTTATTCTCATTTAGGTCTACTGTACAGAATTTTGTAAAACGCCATGAAGAGAAAGAAGCTGGAACATGGAATTCTAGTTCTAAATCTACATTAACAGAAGAATTCCAAGAGAAATTAAAGTTAAATGATAGTAAAGGAAGTACTAGTGGTGGAGTAGGTCTATCTAGTCAATCAGATGGTAAAACTAATGCTAGTCAACTATTAGTATTAATATTAAGATTAAGACAATGTTGTTGTCATTTCAGTTTAATGAAACAGGTCAGTCTATTTCAGCATTTCTTCTATTATATATTTGTATAATGCAAGCTTTTAGTCATTCATTCAAATATACCCTACATTACTATTGTCCTTGACAAAATTGACAGAATGTCTATGTAAAATAAACTGTACAGTTTAGTTTGACCAAGCTAGCTGTAAAACATATCTTTCTGTTTTGGTACCTGTTCGTAACAAAAAGATGTCTTTTAACAAGGATTTCTTATTTATGTGAAACACTAAAAGATAGTATATAAGTGATGTTGGCTATACCAATATAATGTATAGGTTAAACTTGAATTTGGTTTGTAGCAACTAGAAGATGAAAGTTTAGATTTAGAAGGTATTGAAGAGAAAGATAATATAGAGTTAACATTAGAAGAACAGATGCAGGGTTTACTGTTAGAATCTGATAATAGTACTTCTGATAGTAAAACTGATAGTACAGTACCTACAACAACAGATAAACCTGATCTTAAACTTATGTTTCAACCTTCTCATTTTAGTTCTAAGGTAAATTACAATGTGTGGATTGTTAAAGCCGATTATTTTTTTAATTTCTATTGCTAAGTTTAGGTTTTGACACAGATAATTGGAATATTAGATGAATTGTCAGTCCTGCTGGTTGAGTTAAAATTCCATTAATTGGTTTTTTAACATTTTTATGTGTATTGGGAACACTGTAAGCATCACTTAAGTGATAAATATATACATTCTTCAGAAAGAGATGAAACCCACAAAATTACATCCACTGGTTATTACAATGGATAAGTTTGAGTGGAATTGCAGGAACCACAGACAGATGATTGAAAATTGCAATGATGCAAATTGAAGCTAACAGTGTCCCAATAAAAAAAAAACTCCTATACCTCTTAAAAAACCTTAATTTAGAATTGAACTGAACATTTTTGCACTCCTATCAGTATCATATTCATAAGAGGGAAACTGAGCAAGATTTATAATTTTATAAATAAATAATTTGATTTATAAATAATAAATATTGTTGTTTACTGTAAAAGTTAGATAGCCTACTGGCCAACTTTTGCAGAATTTTTTGTCTTAATGAATAAGTTGATTTTGTATGTTTACCTTTCAGTTGAAAGCTGTTGTTGAAAAGATTAAATCTATACGTAGGGAAAGTAAAAAGGGTCAACCATTGAAAAGGTGAGATTATATGTTATTATATATAATTCATTGATTGTTTTCATGATGAATTCTATTCCTTTTCAATAAAATCTTCCAAAATGTGTCAGAGCATGCTTCCATTTTTCTGAATACTTGACACTGAGAAGCAGGCATCTAACTCTAGACAGTCTCAGAGCAATGAGCATTCTTTGATTTGATTTTATTTTGAGTATTTGTTATATGTTATATTTCAGTGTTATAGTGTCTCAATGGACTAAAATGTTAGATGTTATAGGATATCATTTACAAACAATGGGTATATCATTTAGTGTTATACAGGGTAATATTGCAGCTAAAAAACGTACAGAATTAGTAGAAGATTTTAATACTAATCCTAGTGGTGCTGAGGTTAGTTATTATATCTTATCAATCTCTTGCCTGTTTTCCTAATGTTTGTGCCTATTTTTTTTCAGAATTTGTAGATGAAGCCTACAATTATTCGGGTCTAAAAAAGTGACATTGTTTGATAAATACTTCTGTTGCTTTTTATAGCTCAATAATTTGATATTTGGATACTTATAGGTTATGTTGGTATCACTGAGAGCTGGTGGTGTAGGCTTAAATCTTATTGGTGGAAATCATTTATTTATAGTTGATATACACTGGTAAGAGAGCTTCATTAGTCTGAGTATGATATCAAAGGCAATGGCCTTTCTTTTGCAATATTTCTAAGTAGCATAGACGCAAAGAAAGAAAAATGTCTGACATTTGTAAGTGCAAACTACAAGCATAACTCACTTTTCATGAATAGGTAATATATGTAGCACATAATAGTAAATTAATTCTTTCTTATAATGAAAAATAAATATTATTATTGATTATTTTAGGAATCCAGCCCTAGAACAACAAGCATGCGATAGAATATTTCGTGTTGGACAGACCAGAGATGTATTTATTCATAAGTAAGTTTTATACTGGTTTATATATTTTAAAAATTCTCCATCTTAAATTAAATTAAACTAAACTATACTGAATTTCAGTTTTATTATGACATTAAGGCAGGTGTTTTGAGCCAGGCAGGAAATGCTCACTCTGACAGAACTTGAAATACCACTGAGTTTGACAACACAAGCAACCCTTTTTAAGAGTCCTAATATTGTTTATTCATGTTTTAACAGAACATAACTATCCTATTTCTAGGTATGTCTGTAAAGATACTATTGAAGAAAAGATAGTTGATTTACAAAAGACAAAAACTCAATTAGCAGAAAATGTGTTAACAGGGTATGTATTTATTACTATCACCATTGTCTTATAAGAGGTTTTACAAAAGCTTGTCTTAATCTTTCTGCATTTGAGTGTAATATGTACACTGATCTAGAAATTTTGGTTACATTTCCACTGGTTATATTTGTGAAGTGGTTAATGTTTTTTGATAATTTTTATATTTTCAAAACTTTATTAATAGATCTGGTGCAGCAACACAGAAATTATCTCTAAATGATTTGAGAATGATGTTTGGTGTCTGATGTGCCAGTTAATAGTCAAGAAGGACTGATTCAAGAAGGATTATGTCTTTAGAGTTAAAACATTTGTCTGTGTACTACTTAAGACACAAAATGCTTAGACAGAGCTACACGTGTGTTCTAAAAAAGCTAAAATAAGAATTACCTATATACAGGCATGTTAACACTAACATTTCTATGTTAACTAAATACACAATGATACACTCAATGATAATGATCAGTATAAGTTATGCCTATATTTATTTGTGCCAGAAATCATAGTGCTAGATTTTATTTTAGATTATATTTTTTTATATTTATTGAAATTTCATGGCTTTTGTATATTTATTTGTAAAATCTCTAATAAATGTTTTTTTTTTTCCTAGACATTTTTTAATAAATTGTGGGCAGATGTAATGTAATGTTCTTGCTCTACATCAATAATAAAAATGATAATTTATTTTTTTTATGCAACAAATCAATGTGAGAAATAGTGAGTAAAATTGCAAGTTTGAAGTATTTTTAAAGGAATTATTTTGATTTTGGTACATTTCTATTACTTCTGAATTTACATATATTCAAGACTAAAATCAACCCACCCAAAATGGCACACCTTGCTTTGCTATCATATCTATGTCACAGGATCACTCATTTTTTAACACAGGCCAAGACAATATCTTGTATATACACTTTATAACATACTTTACATTAGTTTTATTTAACAATGGAAAAACAATGTGCTGTAACAATAGTAAAAATATATCTCTTTAAATAATAAATATAATTAATAATAATAGATAACTTCAGCAGAACATGACTAGATGATTCCATTTTAACATTATATTATATAATTGAATATATATATTTTATAATGTTAAACAATAATAGGTGCTATAACAATATTCATAATATATTTATTAAATTTCAGTTCATTTCAGTAACAAATTGGTTAATTCAGCAGAACTTGACTAGATAACTCAATTCTCATATTAGTTGATATGTGTATTTTTTTTTTAGTTATTATTTTTTAGTTAAAAACAGGTGCTGTAACAATATTCAAAGTATATTAAATATAACAAATTGATCAGTTAAACAGCAAAATATATCCCAGCATTATTTGATCACATATAACATTTCAAAATAAAAAATACTCCATAGTGCATCATCATCCAATATTCATTTTCACTTCAATCAAATGACGTTTTTATCCACAAAGTAGAAAACAACCAGTCAGTGAAACTCTGGCAAGACAGATAAAATAAAAACAGCAGTACTCACTGAATAACAAGAACAAAATAATAGAATAATTGTGACTTTCATTCATCGTAATATCAATATCATCTTTTTTTTCTCTTCAAACAGTACCCTCTTAGCAAATATAAGCTTAAACAATAAATATCACAGATATAGTTTAGTGATGAATGAAGTAAAAAAAAAAAAACCAATCACAACATAATTCACAAGCAGACTTAAATTATAGTCATAACTCACATATAAATACTATCATTTCAATAAATAATGATGAAAAGTCTTAACCAAAAATAATATTAATCAGTCTGTGGTTCCTGCAATAACACTAGAACTAAGTTTTAGATGACATCACTAATTGCAAAGGCCTTAGTGATACAAGCATATTTAGTGATTTATGACATCACCAAAAGCTTATTTTTTGTGTAAATCCAGGAAAAACAGATGTATGACTGAAAATTGGATCAGCATCCCAGATACAATATCCCAGAAAATTTAGAAAACCTCTTTATAATCCTTTTAAGAAGCATATTAAGGTTAAATGTTTTGTGGACAATTAAATCCTATTGTTGATAATAGAGGAAGATGATCAGAGGCAGCAGTTGACCTAAAAATAAATAAATTATATATTATTTATGTTTAGAAGTAGCCTTGAATATTTGTTAATAGTCTTCAGAATTACTTAAACTATACGAAAACTGCATAATTCCATCAAATAGATATCAAACAAAAAATTTAAGGTTTTATTTATTTTGTTCACCAGCTTTTCTTCTTTCTTACAAATTGCGGTATTCTAAATTTGAACATAGTCTCTGACACCAAGACATCTTCCGTCACAGCTGTGCGTAGATGAAGTGGGACGGGATAATTGAGTCTACTGTATACACATGACATCATTGTCCAGACATTCAAATATTCAAGTCTGATAAATGGACTTTGGTGGCACAAATTTTGACAGTAAGCTGTGAAGATTTTTACCGATTAGATGAGTGCAACAATTCACGTTTCTGAGACTAAAGGAATGATTTACTCCCGTGAATCTCGCTCCTGTCCCTTGAAATAATTCAATAATTTTGTTTCACATTACCAATCATACCGACAATCATCATCAAACAGTAGTCACCTGATCAAAACAGTTTTTATACGCCCACATCTCTCTATGTGGACGTATATTGTCGGCACCCCTGTCCATCCGTCCGTCCGTCAACATTTGCTTGTAAACACTCTAAAAACTAGATTTTTTGATGGAATCAAATGAAATTCGTTACGTGTATACATATCCATAAAACGAAGATCTATTTTCGACCGTTAGAAGCAGAGTTATTGTCCTTGCCCCAAAATTTTGAATATGCTATTACTCTCTTAGTTTTCAACCGATTTTGATGAAACTTAAAATGGATGTTTCGTTTTTACCATTCGCATGCCGTGGTGGGCCTATATGGCTGTGGTACACTATCTTTGTAGTATCTAATTGTAACCCTTTGATCAAAATTACTACAATAAAATGGCTCCTTGGTTTTCAAGAGACTAAAAAATAAAGATTAAATAAGAACACTGTAGTATATACATACCCTATTTATCAATATAAAAGAGCAATGTGATGTTTTAAACTTACCCAAAGTCTTTTTCTTCAAATAATTGTATATCTAATATTTCTGTGTTTATTTCTTGTAAATGAAATATATAATCAATCTGAAAATAATTTTTTAATACCGTAACTATTGATAATTCAAGAGAATTGAATTAAGGTAGCTCAAAAACTCTTCTAGGTATATGATATATTGAGAGCTGTATTATATTACACTACTACACCATTTTTACAATACAAGTACTCTCACTCACTCTCACTCTCACTTTTAAAACAAGAAAATCTTGAGCGCTAAGAAATATCCAAAATCACAACTTATCTTGATTATATTGTAGAATTAATTATGATACTTGCACTTGAAATAATAATCTAACAAACCCTTTTATTCCTCTCTCTCTTCCTGGCATTAAATGTTTTGCCAGGACTATTTTTACCATGTATATAAGGCCACATATCAACCATGTTACTTTTTGCCACTAAATATCTGAAATATTGACACTGAAATTATTCTAAATAATAAAAAAGCAGGTGATAAGTGATTTTAAAAATTGTCTGATCTGCTTATTCAAAGCAAATATCAATTTGATGTATGGAATACATGTGTATGCAGGGATAAATGTTTTTGGACATGAAGAAGCTCTTGTATTCTTCAGCTTCAAATTCAACAAATAAAATACTTTGACTCTCTAAATTCAGTAATGAACATTGACTGATATCTGATTTTCTGCAGTAAATCTCAGTAAAACTGAAATGATTTATGTGAATCTGTTTCTAATCCTTCCCCCAAAATACTAACCTGATTGATTTTTCTTGTGGTTCAGCATTAAAATCACCTAGTAATATTTTAGGACCAGTAAATGTGTTAATGTATGACCATATTTGTTTGACAGATCTCTCTCTAGCTTCATGACTTAATGATAAATGGGTATTAAATACATGTACCTATTTAGATAAAAATAAAAAAGATATATATATATACATATAAGCATAACAGGAACAATTTTCAAAAATATGTTTGCCTATCACATCAATTGGATATTTTTGTAATATCATACACATTCAATTAACTAAATAAACATCTCAAATAGATAAAGCTTTCATTGCCTATGTAATAGGTATATCTGAAATCATTGAAATAAAACTAATACTTACACTTCCTACTCCAGGTATATTAATTTCTACATGTAAACATATTCTTTGATGTCTGTCAGCACTGTTACTGGCATTCCTATTGTAAGATATAAAACAAATAACTGATTCACTACAGAGATGACATTCGAATAAGATTTACATATGAATGATAAATGATTTACTACGGACATCACATAACAGTACAATGATAGAAATCATGATGCCAGAATTTTATTTTCACACATCATATTAAACTTGCAGAAATCACATAAAACATACCTAAAAAGTAGAATATAATCATGATGCAGAATTTCATATTTAGTTAAAATAGCTAATCCCTCTTCAACTTTTCCATTGGTTAAACTAGTTGGCATTAACATAGCAGGTTGATAAACAAACTATAATGAAAGTTATTTTAGAGTTAGTGACCTACTTGAATCTTAAAGCTCACTGTGGGTGAACAGTAGGTGTTGCTGTCATCCAAGTCTGTCAGTGGTGATAAGTTATTGCGCTTGTCCAAGTGCTAAAGTTCTGGTTTGAGACAATTAGATACAGTATCAGTATGTTTACCATTCAAAGGGGACTTTTCAAAATTTGATCAATTGGCAGTAATCTTTCTTCGCTTTGATATTCTGTGCATTGAAAATATATTGTGCTCTGTATAAACTCATAAACTTACTTGATATTGTGGTAAAACTGATGAAATATATTCTATTTGATTAGGACCTAATTCACCTCCTTTACCTTCTTCATATCTTACTTCTTGTAATCCAATAATATCTACATTATTCTCACTTAATATCTGAAAGTTTATGTTCTTGTTTTATAAAAGGATAATTATCAAGAAATTTAGTGAGTATAACTATCTTGAACAGTAAATGCACATTAAAACAATTCCTGAAAATTGCATACTATATATCATTCTCCGTTAAGGAGTTTTCAGGTCTTTGAAAGTTGATCTTTTGCCATTTGATGTTGGATATAATTACAGAAACTTCTTATATAATGAAAATCAACAGATGAACAGATTACATTATGTTTGACGCGTAGATTTATGAAAATTACAAACCTTCTCTACCCGTTTGATCCTTTCTACATATTCTGTTGAATTATCAGTGAGAGGATTAAAGAACCATATATTATAAGTCATTATAGACAAAGTACAACACCCAAACCCTGGTTTATCTTTTATAAAACACATCCAATATGACTGTAGTTTACTAGACCATGTTAAATTAGGACAAGAGTCTTGTGTATTAGGTATTATAACCTCTAATGGTGTGGTTTCTTTTATCTCTCTCATACACATATCAGACTTTTTTCTAATAATAATTTGGTCATTATAATCAATAGCTACCAGTTCTTGTCCATTACTGTCCACAAACTGGAAGATGGCTGGAGTTTTGGTTTTTTCACCATCAATGTTAGAACAACTGTCATCATTTTCAAATAGTGAATTTTCATCACAATAGGTCTGCATTTCAGATTTTTGAATAACTGTTTCAAAAATAGGGGGTTTGTAATCCTTACTTTTTTCTTGTGGATCTATGGCATGTTCCATATCAAGAGGTTGTGATTTTGTATTTTCAATCTCTTCATTTATTTTGTCATCAGTTTTCTTGTGGACTGAATCTCTGCCTATTTCACTTTCTACTTTCTCTGGATTCCAAGAATCCTTGGATGAAACTGGTTTTGGTTTTTCAACTTTGTCATCACTTGTTGAAGGTTTGGTATCTGTTCTTCTCATCCTTATAGTGACCTTGGATATTTTATTATCAATAGTAACCTCCTCATGAGATTTTGAATCAATTGTTTTTACAGAACGCATTGTGTCAGCCGTATCTTCATTATTAACATTTTGAAGTTCATCAGGTTTCTTAAGATCTGGACTTTGATATAAAACTGGACTAACAGAATTGACTTTATCTCTGTAAATCTCCAATTCTATTTTAGTTTTTATTGAGGATGACTCTTCATCTTGGACTGGGTGTGAATTAGTGTCTGTATGTTCAGTGTTTACTGCTGGTGGTGTTTGAAAGTGTTTCTGTATAAATTGGGAACATGTTGATGGTTGATATAAAGCATTATAAAAGTGCCTATCATATGTGTGGGAATAGAGATGAAACTGAAATGGCCTGGATTCTGAGATGACAACTCTATGAAACTGAACAAATGTCATGGTTTTCCATTCTATGTGAAATGAAATGAGTTTACCAAATGTAACTGGAACTGTGATAGTTGTTAATGTCTTGTTCACACCAGATGGCACTTTGATTTGAACATAGAGTGGTCCTTGATTATTCTCTGTATAGTGTATTATCTATAAGAAAGGGAATAAATGTAGCATGTAAAATATAAATTTGAAAAGACCATAGTAAAGAGATTTTTGTATAAAAATGGAAATGCATTGTATTAAACAAAAATAGCACGAAATCACGAAATTTGTTTAAGATTTGATTTTAAACTGACTTGTTTTCATGTGATTTCTGTTTGTAAGTTAACAAGTAGAACAGATGAAAATAAAGCTAAATCTTGACCAATTTCTCTCCATCAATTTTAGATTTGAGTAAATTGGAATGTATTTGAATTCATGATTTCATATTGTATTAAAATTAAGCTTGAAAGTGTCTGTGGATAACCTTTTTTCGACCATCTCATTAATTTGGCTATATGTTAATTGTAAATTTTAATTTATGTTTATAAATTATACCTTTTTCCTGATTTTCAAAATCCTAAATACCAAAACACCTTTCCTTTTCATACATTCTAAATCCCCTTTTGCATCTAAATACTTCAGATAAAACTGAAACAAATAATATGTAAGGGTAATCAGACTATTGGTGTATGGACCACCATTGCTCTTCTTACACTAATTTTTTAAAAAGGCCAACATGTACTAGGCCTTAATGCGAGTCACTGTCTTGTTTGATTTACAAATCCAAAGGGGAAACTAGCAAAAGCTTTAGAAATCAGGAAAATGTCTCCTCCAAATAACCAAGATTCCCATAGCCTACTAATTCAGGAGACCTCAGGAAACCCCTTACCTCTTAATGGTTTTCTACTTACAATGTAAGCTTGATTAATATCTTCATCATGAATTGATACATGAAACAATTCTTTCTTCCACACAGAACCATACACTAGAAAACTGAAATCTATTGAAAATAGAGATATTCAACAAAAATACCATACACTGCAGTTCTGTTCAAAATCAAAGGTTTCGGTGAATAAACATTGCCAGTGTTATCATTGCCTAGCTAAGTGAGTTATTTACACGATTTACCTATGTGTCGATAGTATCAATAGCCTAACCTGTATGGGGATACCAAAAAGCACTCTTACCATCTTTCGATTTATTTGTGGATTTTCTTGCATAGCACATTCCATTATTGAGAAAAATGATTGCAACAAGAAATGTCAAATCAGTAGATGCATGCAGCTTCATGATGAATTTGAGGTAAAAGACAATAGAATGGCAGACATTGTCTTCTATTTCTAATCAATAATACAAAGATTTCAAGAGAGAATCGGTCGATTTTTATTTTAATCATCTCAAGAACCAACATGTTGTAAACAACCCTGGATAATCTTATCTTTACTACATGGGAGGTAACCCGTAAAGACATTTTTTAAGACCACATTTATATGCCAATAACCTGTTTCAAAATCGAGTAAAGATAATATATATTATGTGCACATGAAAAATATTTCCTCATGCCTTTGTGGACATATTGGCAAATATGCTATCCATATAGTTATTCTGCTTTCTAAATCTATATAAAGTCGAACTTAATGAAATATCTTTTTAGTCTGACACCTGCTCATGAATGTTTAAGCCTTAGGTGAAATATCAATGTGGATGATACAGAGATTGAGTTGGTCAACTGGCCACCCCATTGGCTAATAAGGCTAAGTTAATTAAGTAATGGTATTTACTTGCATACATTGTAACAAACGGCGTTTTGTTCCAAATCATCAATATCCATTCCAGTGTATCTATACAGACCATTATGGTGTTTAGATTAGATTTAATAAACCAAACAGCATTGGCTAGAGTATATTTATCTTCAGATATTTAAGCTCTTTGCTTCTAATTGTATTAGCTATTACCATGAATATTTGGCAACCAGAACACAAGGGAAATGTTAAGTATGTTTGTGTCAATATGATGAGTAATAATATGTTCAAGTATCTCAAACAAAATATAGATAGCCTACTGGTAATGAATAACGAAAGTTTCCTTGCTACAGAGTTCTGAAAACCTTTAATATAGCAGTATCAGTATAGATGTGAGATTATAATGATGTGAAAGTAACTGATTTGCCAATCTAAATTCAATACAGAGAATTGGAATCAAGCAACGCAAGACAACACAATATGCAAGGACGTCTAAATAGGAATAACAGGAAACAAATTGAGAAAACAACAAAAAAGCAATAAACTGAGTTAATCTGTTTCTAATAAAGTGAAGGACCGCTTCTACGGCATTATCTCATTGTAAAAACAAATCAAATTAGATCATTTTGATAGAGGATTTAACTTTACCTAAATCGTAGATCAATTTCCGACCCTCTAGGATACCAAGCAAGCAAAAAACTTGAGCCTATATTTGGAGAAAAATCATTATGAATTTCAGATTATTTAGAGTAACAATAACAGACAAAACCGTCAGACATATTATTTAAAATCGTATGTACATGTATATATTTGGCACCTTGATGTAACAGTTTTTATTGCTAACTGTCTTACAGAATTTGTTTTTATACCATGTTGTATTGAATTTATAACTTACGCCTAATGGGTTCACACCAAGTTTAACTTAGTTGACAAGACTCTCGTGACATTTTCACACCAAGAAAGTTATTTACTTCATTAAGCGCTAGAAGTTATACATAGAAATAAAATAGAAACCATCGTCACGATAGAGGTTTTAGAACCTGTCAGCACATCAATCAATACCTACAAGTGCCTGAAGTTCCATGAGATGAAAAAGTAAAGTGTCCCTTCTTCGTAGTTCTGGATGAAAAATATACTGACAACATTCAGCTGAAAATCTTTTATGTTTATTGTTATAATTTTACATGTATATTGTTTTAATTGCTATTTTATTATCTGTATTTTGTTATAATATTTTTTTTTCTAATTACTTGTTAAAGCACTAAGATGTTAATGGGTTTTAAGAACTATTTATTGTTATTATTTATATTCCCTTGTGAATGGTATAGCTGGGTTATTTCTGTGACTGAATCGCATTGTTGTTGCAAACTTTGGGTTTTACAACAAAAATTTAAAGAAATTCGAGAAAAAGAATCAATCTTTTCTTTCCTATTCTTCGAAAAATTCCATTAGAGGCATCTGATGGAACCAAATAAAAAACCGTGAAAGAAATTGGACGATATTATTAGGTGGGCATAAATAAATCTTTATATAGGAATATTGATAAAATAGTATTTACTGATAAAGGACTTAGTATCTGTGTTAGTAAAACGTGAGAAACTCATAATTATGTCATGTATCTCTGCAAAGCTTTCAATAATCAGAATTTCTCTCTCCAGTATTTATATTGGATAAATATATTTAAATCGAAACTGGAACCAATTAATAACAACACGATCAATATCAAAATAATATTTTCTGTTTTCAATATCAATAATCTTTTGTTTTTGCGTGTCATGACTGTGTTATTTTCTATACGCGATGTCTTGGGTTCGACATCAATAACTTGTCCAGATAAAACAATGGTTAAAAAACCATGTCAAACGTTAATTAATAACTTGGAATGTGTGCTAAGTGTTCTATTTCGAGGTGAAGTTGACACAAGATTGTCAGCTACACAATAAAGCATACTTAAATTTTCTCCAATTACTCGATAAATTCTTTCACCATTTTCCATTATGTTTTTGTCAGATGTGACACTTATGCGAAAAACTTCAACACAATATCTCCAAAATGCATTTTTACCAATTCGAAAAATTCACAAATCCAACCTTTGGCTTTTTGACGTTAAGTGTGGAACGAACCGTGACATGATGTACCTGAGCCTGAACTAAACAGGCTCCTGTCAAATTTCTTTTTTGAAATTGGTGTGAATTTTGTTTCATAATTGTCAAATGCAGCCATGTAAACAGGTTAAACCAGATCTGTTGTTTTTAAAGTGCTCCAAAGGGTTAGGGATTGATTATGCTAAAAATAGCTTGCGAACGGACACAATTATCTTCTGGTTTTCTAGTTTCTCTTCATCTCCTTGACCCATCCGCCCTGTGGATAAACATAGATTACATATGAATAGAATGGCCGATCTTTAAACTTTATAAGATGTATGCTGAATATTACTAGTCTCAGTAGTCATCAGACAGTCATTATAGAGGACAATTATCAAATACAAAATCAATTTATTTGATTAGGGTTTCATCAGTAGAAGTCCATTATAACCGAAGTGTTTTTCACAACACCAAGAAGCAACTTAAGCTTCTTACACGGACTTAATGTAAAACTTACAAATTGAAAAGTTTGATAAGATAGGGTTATGTTCCTCATCACGAACTCTATAGACTTAGTTGATTCATGATAGATAATCTCTTAGGGAACAGTGGTACGAGTTTGATGGTATAGTTAGTGATTTACACGTCAGTTGAATGGTCTGGTAAGGAATATGTTGCCTCAGCGAGTTTGAATGTGGCTCAGTAATATACGTTTTTTCTGGTGTTATGGTGTCTCAGAAGAGTAAAACGATTAATTAGGTACTTGTTTATATGGTTGGATGCTGTGATGGCTCGGTAATTTAGGCGTATTCTTGCGGCTGATGGTGGCTGGTGATTCAGGTGATTTCATTGAAAAATCCTAGAAAACAAGAAGCCCCAACCCCCTCCCCTAAGGTTTTCCAGAAACCCCACTGCAACTATCCAATATGCATGGCTTTCAAACATTATCGTACCTACATGATACTGATATAGATACATGGTCGAATATTCCTTTTCTGCCATGTAAATTATTGATTTATTGATCTATGACTGCCACAGCTAAAGATGGTATATTCATTGATATGTACCTTGACAAATAACTTTTTTTAAACTCATTTGAACTGGGAACTGAAATTGAAAGTTACATTCTGGTATTGAATAAGTGTCAAACTCCTACTGCTATATAATATATATTCCCATGAGATTTACTTCGGAAGATCTGAAGTTAAGAAAACCTGTATAGAATATTCTAATGTACACCTCCGAACGCCACTTTTTTTTTACAGTGCCTGGGTGGGAGGAGTTCCAAGTTCCTCACACCACTTTACAGTAATACTAATCTTATGCTATTACCTTTTTCAAAATGCGGAATTGGAATCTTAGACTGGTATAAGCCAACACCATCCAGTGTAGCCTACTTTAGCAATATAGCCAATTTAAAAGTTTTGAATTATCTTCTTTCCAGCTATTGGTAAAACCGGCGAGAAGATCAAGGCAACTTACCTATTTCAACCTGTGTTCAATGTGTCCCACATCTTCTTCGTTAGCGGATGCTCTATACTAATTTACAGTCGTCGTAAAGATAATTTAATATCATGTTAGAAAAAACGCATCTTTGGAGGTGTGGAAAATCTCCATTTAACAGGGTCTTTCTCTCCAGACTCTACAGCTGGAATAGAGGCAGATGTTTCGGATGTGTGTGTTTGTAACGGTGATGCCCCAATTCCGGACCTATTGGAATTTTTACGCCCCTGATACGACGAAATGGAGAACCTAGCTAGAGAGATTTGATGAGACAAGCATCAGATTTGGCATGAAAGTTCCTGAATAAAAAATATCGGTGGCCATTCGGATTTTGACTTTTTTTGAAAATGGCTGCCAGAAAAACAAAATGCCGACATTTGCCTTCCAAGAAACATTGATATTTTCTCATAATATGCTGATTTTTGTTAGGAAAGTTCCAGGAATATGTTTAGAGTGTTTTCCAACATCCAATATGGCAGCCAACATGGCCATCATTTCCTGTTTTTCTCATAAATCTAAAGCGAAGTTACCCCAAAAGTTTATAAATAAAATTATGTTTTGAGAAAAAAAATCCCAAAAAACTAATTATTTAAAGATTTTTTTTTCACAAAACTGTACATTTCTATTTTTTTGCAATTCATGTCGTAAATGACATAGTGTTAAAATTGAATTCCCAGTTGTATTTAGCGATTTGTTTCATATTTTGGAAAAAAATAAATGGATATAAAGGTACATCATTCAATATCCTAATCGTCAGATGCTGTTTCTTAAATGTCAATGTACTGTTTGTGTTGGTGAGGTCACTCCATTACTACACATTGAGGCACAAAGTTTCTTTCAGCTTCATGTCACGATCTGTGAAGGTACCAAGCAAGTCATCGTCCCGTTTCTTTGGACTATATTGATAGCGCTTGCTCTATCAGTAGATTACAGAGACCGAATCATATAATGTCACAGCATGCTGAATTTTAGTATTTTATTTATAAAATATTTAATTATTTGATCTGAAATGAACCTATTGTATTCTGTTAATATTAACGTATATTGTTGAGCTAAGTTTATAAGATCTCACGCGTATTCGTTAGTTGAGATAAATTCTTTTCTCTAACCCTGTGTCAAATTTCCTCACTTTGATTTTCTGTTTGGTGAGTAAAGTCAATTTCCCTCCCACCAACCCCTAATTTAATGATTGTCGGACATAGGGGATTTGGTTTAAACATTTACATCTATTTTATACTTTATATTGATTTGTGATTACTCACATTTGTATATGAATTTATGATTCCACTTTTTGTTATTTATTACTTCCAATTTCGTCTAAAACTGTAAATAAAGTTTCGTACTTTAGCGTGTGTGTTTTACTTGGGTCAGATAATTTCATAAATGCTGGATACTGTGACAGGATTACTGCAGCATAGCATGTCTTTAACAACTGGCACTTGTTCCCACTCTGGTACGGTAAGTGTTATAGCTCTCAGCATCTGATATTTTATCACGGTTCAGCATAGCATGTCTTTAACAACTGGCACTTGTTCCCACTCTGGTACGGTAAGTGTTGCTGCTCTCAGCATCTGATCATAATACTTGAAGTGTCCCCTGTTCCGCTTCCCCAATTACAACTGTATAATTGCGTTACAAAAACTGTCCAAATTCCAAAATCTTCCAACAGCTTCGGAACATTTTATAATAATCTTTTTGTTCTTAATGTGATTCCTTATTTTTTTTAAATTAGTGACCATTTATGTAAGTTTTCTATGAATTCCCCCAAAAAATTAATTGCTTATAAATGCATCGAAATATTATCAATTATATGGACAAGTAAACGATTATATAAATATAATTTTTTTTACTTCAAAGAATCCAAATGGGAGTAATTAGCGTCCATGACATTTATATGAAATTAGAAATACTGGTCATTTTGATATTGGGAGGTCGTTTTATAGCTACTTGTATGTTTCAATATTTATAAATAAGTATATTTTTTAGTTCCTAATGCTAAAAGCATATATTTAAACATGTAAAATGTCTATTTGGGTTATCTTGTTGCAAAGTAACTAGAGAAATGGCGACCATATTGACCGCCATCTTGGATTTCGAAAAAAGCGAATTAGGGGGAATTAATGAGGACTTTTGATATGTTATTCTATACATATTCCTTTACCTCTCCTGAAAAAATCAGCTTGTTATGAGAAAGATCCATGTTTTTTGGTCGCCATTTTGTATTAGTGGCAACCGTTTTGAAAATGGCAAAAATGGCTATGGACAACTATGTTTTTTGAATCAGTAGGCCTACCATATGACCAGCATTTGAGCCAAATTTCATGCTTGTTTTACCAAGTGTAATATTTAGATGAATTTTGCGGTTATTCGCTCCACTAGTATAAGCCTGTAGTGATCAAGCAGTCCAGATCTTACCTAAAAACTGCCAACATTGATAGAGTCAATACTGATATTTGAATTACTTGCATATTAAAGTGATACTACGTCTTGAAAGAATGAACATAAAATTTAAGTTCTCAAGATTGGTTAATATGAGTATATATTCATCAGTATATGACCTGGTGTCATAAAGTTACAACAGAATACCTCTAAAATCTGAAAAATTGGAAAATTCATATAAGTAAGTAATTATTGAAAAACGCTTAGTTAATATTAAGCTTTTTTCAATGGTTAATTGCATAATTTTTTAGATCTATTGGATTATATAAGGATCCTGTTATGTTAATTATATGGCACCAGGTATATCTACTGTTAAATATATTAGCCAAGTTTAAAATTCTTAAATTTTATGTTAATTCTAAGACTTAGTATTCCTTTAAAATGATCTCATAATTATAAATATTCACACCGAATTTCATTTAAATTGGATGAAAACTACAGTCTCTATTGTGTTCACAAACAAATTTTGACGCGTTTTTCATAAGTCAAGGGCAATAACTCAAAAACCGTTCATCGAAAGATCGTCAACTGCGAATTTGTCCAAGATCTCATCAATATAAATGATCACACCAACTTTTAATTAAAAACAGATACAAACTGTAGTTTGTAATGTGGCCT
Source organism: Lottia gigantea (assembly GCF_000327385.1). Classification (NCBI taxonomy): domain Eukaryota; kingdom Metazoa; phylum Mollusca; class Gastropoda; family Lottiidae; genus Lottia; species Lottia gigantea. The sequence continues at coordinate 2,797,889 of NW_008708797.1, read as the reverse complement.
TATAAAAGTGACATGTCGTATATAAATGTAGTAGCAATAGATATTGGGAAAGCTAAATTGAGTTGTAAAATTGGATGTTAATGCACATTCTTTACAGCAATGCACCTTTGACTATAGATGTGTTGGTAAACCTATTAATGAAAGCACAGTCTAAAGCTTGGTAGTAATACTGTCTCATTCATAACACTAGGTACCGTCAGTACGGCATGTTATACAAAATCAATAGACAACACTAAAACTCTATTTTATGTGATATTCCTATCATTGGTTCATCCACTATACCATACTAAATTGTCAACTCAACAAAGATCTGGAAACTGATATGTTATAATGCTATAAAATTTGGACAGATAGCAGAAGCACAGTAAGTAATAATCAATTTATTTGATATAAACAGATTTATTTGTCAAAAGTCAGATGTTTTTTTTTTAATTTAAATAAGGGATTTGAGTGAACTACAGAAGTTAATGGTGTTGAAATGTGAAAATGTGGTGATTAATCTACATGTATATATACAAATAAATATATTCATCATCACCATAAAACGATGAATAATAAGAATTTTATAATTTATAAGGTATAAAGGTAATAACCTTAATAATATTCATACCTCAATACCTAAATAGCGTTTCCCATACAAATAATCTAAAAGAATTTAATAAAAGTAAGCATTTTTGATACAATCAAGAAAATCCAGTTCTATAAACAGCAACGAAACATATTTAGATAATGGCCACTAAATGAATGCCATCTTTTATAAGCAAGTAAATCTAGCTTCACTCTTAAATGGCATTCGTAAATAAAAGTCCTGTCATACAAACTAATGTTTTGCTGACAAGCTCTGGATAGCTGAATATTCCTCTAGAAACTCTGACTCTGGCTAATTTGATTATGTGCAATATAAAATGTGAAGCTGCATTTGTTTCAAGACGAATGTACTAAGGAAACTTATTCATGGCAATTAAATAACAGCTATTATGATGTAAAAAGGACATGTTTTGTCCTTGGTCTTTTTGTAAATCTTGTTCTCTCTGAACACATCATTAAGAATGTCCGGAAATTAATCAATCCTATTACATTCACGAGTCATTAATTTACGTTCGTCGTAGTCATTCTTTGTACATGGGTACTAAACATGTATATGTGTTAAAAGATGTTAAGATTGGCAATATTACACCACATAACATTTTCAGCAAGCCTACTTATGTCATTTGATTTATGACAAACTGTTATGCACAAACTATGCATCGGAGAATATAATTTTATATGCACCAGCCTACTATTCGTAGAAATCGAGCAGTAGAACATCGCGGAATGTCATCGATGCAATTGCGTCAAACAAAAAAATATTCACATTTACATTCCATTGTTGAAAAATGTTCTAAGTATCAGTTTTTCAATCCTTAGTTACATTTAATTTCTTGTTTGTGTAATATATATTTAATTGAACCTGATCATTAGGCCATAAACGATAGTGACAGCGCTTTAAAAAAATTGTTGTTCAATTTGAGCGTTTATTATTTTATGAAAACTTGAATGATTAATCACTGTTTATTGTTCATATTGAAACCACTTTATCATATCTTCATCATTACTTCGTTTATTTTCTCGTTTGCCGTATCATTAATTTATCAATCTCTAACTTTTATGTTATTCTTCAAGGAATAATACATAATAATAGTTATCAACACGACCACTGATCCTGCCAGAAACCTGAGTTAAAATTAACAACGAGAAATATACAACATGTGTAACCTGTTGATGTATTATGATATGGACCTGCTCTAACAAATCAGATAAATCTATCAAAAATCTCAGTTCTTTGTTATAAAAAATAACAATTGTCAGAAATTGTCATGTTGTTCTGGAGGATTCGCCTGTTTATGTAAAACATATACCATTGAAGATGCGTAACAACGATACCAGGAAATATCGGCCTACCACTGGAAAATTATATGGAAATATGTACTGTAGGATTTATAAGACGATTTCCGAACGCTTAAAGAAAAAAGGAACACGTAGTGACGTTAAGGTGAACCCAATATAAAGTACATGTACCCTGTGGTTATATTTCCACATAATTACAATGTATTCCAAAGACAATTGGTAATGTAACAATAGTGCCGCATTAGTAATGTAACAATAGTGCCGCATTAGTAACGACCATCGTGTCCCATTAGCTAGGAGATTGTGAATAAATAGCTGTGAGCCACAAATATCTAATTTGAAGAAATAGCACACCAATTTTTCACCGCAAAGCCCAAGTGTGTATATCAGTTTTCATTAAAGACGGTTCAACTGTGGGATATATATATATATATTGTATGTATTGTATATATATTGTTGAATCTCTATTTACACCTTCTTCGTCAATCGGCAACTCACGGCAGATGCAATAAATGAATGTCTTTTTCTGAAGTGTCCTCTGCAGCAAGCCCCCTTGTATGACGTTTCCGCGTAACATTGTCGCGTAACACTACAACTTGAATTTAGCTCATAGTTTTAGAACCATTGGGGTTATAATCCCAGCTCTCAATTAATACTATTTTATAATTATCCGGTAACATTTTTCATCATTTCATTTAATATAGTATTAGTTTATATTTTGGTTTGGTTTTACACGTTTGAAGTTCGGAACGACCAGCCTATGATGTACAGGTCACCATTAAAACACTCTGATCTGTTTCACCGTTTTTCATATTCCATTTTCTGAAACGTCTTACAAATTGTAATATGGATGCTAAATAATGACAGTTTTCATTCTTTAGAGAGTTGCTTCTGGAGTCACAAGCAATAGTATTGCGAAAGATAGTGCTCGTTATTACTTGTATTGGCTATGATTACATGGTCCATTAGCTAGCTAAAAACGATAATTTCGTATTGTCACTGCCATGTTCAAGATTAGCTTTGCTGTAAATCTATATGTGAAATATACAGAACGTTGTATAGTTGAAATTATTCGTTAAAACATAAATTGGTTGGAATAAAAACATAAAACATAAAAACAGGAAAGATGACTCAAGTCATGTTTCCCAATGAACAATAATGTATGAATCTTGCTCTTTACATTAACGTCAAAAGAGGGAGTAATCCTTGTTTTATGAACTTTTATTGATTATAACACTAAGTAAATCCTAATCCTAATTTAAGGTCTTACTAATGGTTCATTAATGATCACAGCTTAGTAATTACAGTGTCTGCTAATTTAAGATTACCAGTCAGTACTAGTAATTGTTTTTGTGGCCAGATATATTTTCATGTCCATGGTAGTCACTGAAAAATTTTTAAATGATTTTATCATTAAATTTTAAATGATTATGTTATCATTATATTGTAAATGATTATGTTATCATTATATTGTAAATGATTATGTTATCATTATATTGTAAATGATTATGTTATCATTCATTATATTGTAAGTGATTATGTTATCATTATATTGTAAATGATTATGTTATTTTTATATTGTAAATTATTTTTTTATTATTATATTGTAGGTGATTATGTTATCATTATATTGTAAGTGATTATGTTATCATTATATTGAAATGATTATGTTATCATTATTTTGTAAATGATTATGTTATCATTAATTATATTGTAAATGATTATGTTATCATTATATTGTAAATGATTATGTTTTCATTATATTGTAAATGATTCTGTTATCATTATATTGTACATGATTATGTTATCATTATATTGTAAGTGATTATGTTATCATTATATTGTACATGATTTTGTTATCATTCATTATATTGTAAATGATTATGTTATCATTATATTGTACATAATTATGTTATCATTATATTGTAAATGATTATGTTATCATTATATTGTACATGATTATGTTATCATTATATTGTACATGATTGTTATCATTATATTGTAAATGATTATGTTATCATTATATTGTAAATGATTATGTTATCATTATATTGTACATGATTATGTTATCATTATATTGTAAGTGATTATGATATCATTATATTGTACATGATTATGTTATCATTATATTGTACATGATTATGTTATCATTATATTGTACATGATTATGTTATCATTATATTGTACATGATTATGTTATTATTATATTGTACATGATTATGTTATCATTATATTGTAAATGATTATGTTATCATTATATTTAAATGATTATGGTCAAATTTGTATAGGGTTATATATTATGCAAAAACATGTCTTAAAATACAACACAGGAAACACAAAAACACTTAATCTGAAATAATTATTCTTCAAGAGACATTGTGTAACCATGTTAACAAACTTTACAAATCTTCTTATATAAATAATGTATATTTTAATTAAATATAAGACCTCCAGACACAAACTCGCTTTTGCAAAAGGTTATTGATTAAATTTCCGATTTCAAATCAGTTTTTAAATATATAATAAATTGAAAATATATTGTTCTGTTTGAAGCTTATGAAAGCGAGGAACATGATTTCGTCATGACAACGGTAATGGAAGTGTTGAAAGCACGTGTTGCATGAAATATTTTAAAGCTTTGACATTTGAGTGGTTATTGCTGATCATACGTAGATAGTCATTTTTCCAATTGTAAAGAGATAATATAGAATATATATTTTTATTTACATTCTCGCATGCATTTGTGACCGATGACGTGAGAATAATAACAATCATATCATCCACTGTACGTCTCTTTTAAATTAAATTACGACCGGAGATATGAGTTTAAGGAGTTGCTGGAACTGAACGCAACTGATAAAGCACGACACCAGAAAGGGACACAATGTTAATTGAAAAGACTCATCATCACAAGCTTAATTCGCTGAAGATTATCTTCTTTCAGTAGAGATACACAAGAAACATGGTACCATCAATGATTTATTGTACCTCTGAGATTGAAGATGGTCATTATTAATTACGATAAATAAGAGATTACTATTCGACTGAATATATAACATATGTATAATATGTATTATTATATCTAACAACTTGGAGCATTTAAAATGCCCAATTAACAACCAACCAGTCTGAAATTTGCATCTGGATTTACTACAAACGCGACAGAGCCTGACACACTTGGGGACACTCATGCCGCACTGTGATCAGTTTTATTATAACTAGCTGCCCTTTCAGTGAGTCCACATAGCTAATAATGGATATTTGGTTTATTTGTTTCAGGTGAAGATTATTGTTGCAAGTTTCTGCTGTCTCCTGCAATGCGGATCGGATATGAAGCATCCTGTCATTCGGCTAGAGCAATTAACTAAGGCCCTGAGTGCTGCAGAAGGTTTAAATCGATGAGGTACTGACTGATGCAGCTTCTTTACAAATTTATCACACTCCAACATTTAGCTAAGTTGTCAGTCTTCATGAGTCCAACCAGGGGAAAGCAATACTCCATATTCTATCACACTTCAATTAATGACTATTACAGTATAAATTGCCAGTAAAACAATTGAATTATTGTGAATGATCATTATCTCAAAAAGTAAACATTCATATTGTTTGAGAAAACCTGGGCATTCCACACCGTCTGTTGATTGCTACAACAATGAAGTATAAAGAAGAATGTATATAGTATGAATCGATTTAACTATCTCTGTATAGCCTGTACAATATGAAACAATATATAATTAATATGTTGGTCGTATTGTTTATATTACAGATGACTAGTCATGGCTGATTCTTGATTCCAAGTTAGTTTCTTCACTTTAACAACTATCGGGTAACGTATACAGCAATGGCCAAGCTGTGTCGCCTGGTGCAACTTAATGATCGTTTTAATTCTCAGGTATTTACCTTCACTTTACCAGGGAAAATTACGAGGGAATTTACACCAGATACTTACGCCAAGGAATTTGTGTATGGTTTTCAGAAATGGGTTGTGTCTTTTATAAGAAGTGAACGTCACATTGGTGCTTTTCTCCGGTTGCAGACTGCTGCCAAGGACACAACATGTGGCTTAGACTTTACATTCACAGCATTAAACAGGGAACATTTTACAAGAAACGAGTCTATACCATTTAAAGGTAGTCAATTTACATTTCATGAACATACTCATGGGCGAAAAAACTTTATGGAAATGGATGACATCGTGCACAGGAAATTTCTGCAGGACAACGGTGATATATTAATAGAGTTAGAAATGAGAAAAATAAACTGCTTATATGAAAATCATATGAAAATGATTAAAGAAGGTCAGTCTCGTCATGGTTATGGTGATCGTCTGGAAACAACCTATTTTTCTTTTGGTCTCTTTGATTGGAGTATTTCTCTATTTCCGGATGTTACGTCTACTGAAGCTGATGGAAGTGTTGCGGTGCAGCTTCAACGGCACACAAGTTTTGATCACATGTGTAACGTGAAATATAGGGTGATTTTAGGCGACGATGCATCTTTTGATTCTGGTGAATTAACTCAGATGCTTGATGCCTCAGGATTTGGTGATCCATTTACTGTTGGTGCTTCAATTTCTCGTCTGTCGCGTGGTAAGAGTTCTCTTAAAGTGAAGGTGGAAATGATGTCGGTTGTGTCTGTTAGTGAGGTACCTCTCCCAGTATCCAATAATTCTAAAGGAAGAGCTCACTGTTATGATCGAGATAAACAGGCCTGGATGTTGGAGACCGATACTTCTGGCAAATTCCTCTCATTTCGCCTGTATTATACAGATATATCTCATGTTCCACGGAGATTTTGTAGATATGTTGTGTGGGATTTATCAATTGTGTGTGGTAATAAAGTAGTAAAGGTTGGTGAAGGTCCATACAGTAAATATTATATACAACAAGATCTTGACGAAGGATTCTTTATGAGAACGAACATCGCTATAGATGAGGTAAGAAACTGTAAAAGAATAGAGCCATCGTATATTCTCTCTGTCACTTCAGGGCTCAATTTCAGCAAGCCGTTTCACTCTGCATTATGAACATTTGACTTCCGGTTCGTCTGTGATTGTATGATAATATATTGCCAGAGAATTACTGATATTCGCTACTGCACTGAACAAAGACTGATATTAACGCCCTTTCAATTTAGCCTGTTTTCCTGTTGAAGAAAATAAACATAATTTTGCTCTTGTAAATCTTGAAACCAACCAGTTGATAAAAAACAGACATTCGATGAATAGTTTCTGTGTTATTGCCCTTGAATAAGCCAAAATATGTGCTGGGTTTAGATGATTTTACTAAAATAAAATAAAACTGAGTTAATAACCTGGTTTAATATAGTATAAAGTATAATCTTATAAATATTCCAGGATAAAAACGTTATTTAATTGGGTTTAACTGTCTGTTATTTGTAAAATATTGGCGAATTGTCAGCTTGTTAAGTTACAGTATCAGATTTACTGGCAGATTTATTTAGAATTAGATTAGAATACACACAGAAAAAGCCTTAATGTGAAGGAATTGAAGTATTTTCTTCTGACTTGTAAAAGATTTTCATTATTCTGAGATGTCATTGAAGTAACACTCAATATTTCCTATGAGACACATTGATTCAGTAATTAGGATCTGAAGAGACTACAGTAGGCCTATTGAATTTTGAACGTTCAATAAATAATCAGTTTGTAGGCAAAGTCGACGTCTGTCAACAAAAAGAAGCACAAGTTTGCATGGTATTTGGATGAAGTTAGGTACACATTATGCATATTGATGATTTTATTGAATGTTGGTTACACATTTTATAGGTTGATGATATCTTGAAAGGACTTTTTGGGGGTAAAATTTCGCGGAACAGAGTTGCATACTTGAGCGCAAAAGGAACATCTCACTGTAGAAGATTTTTTCTTTCTCACACGACATCGAGATGATATAGAATTATTCAAACACTGCAGATGATAAATACGTTGTATTAAAGCAAGGGCAATAACTCAAAAAAAGTGCCTAGAAATGATTCATATTCGAACTGTGATTTCAATCTCCATAAACACACTAGTATTATCTTCATCGCGTTTTCATACAAGCACGGCTTTTGAAATATGCGTATATAGATGACAGCTACATAAAAGGACCAGAATGAAGGAAATATTAAATTGATTTACCAGATTTTCCACCAATTTAACAAATCCAATGAGTGATTTAAGCTGTCTGACCTGTCAAAATATAATCCAAAAATCATTAAATATACAGTATATGACTGATAATTTTATTTTAGCTTTCAGACCCAGACAATGAGTTCATTGATTTGAATGATAAGAAATTAACAATTTATATACAATGGATCCAATCGCATCTCCTTGTCTTCCCTAATTATAATAATTTGGACGATGTTACTCGTCTTCATAAACATCAAATGGGGTGAGTAGGCATTCCATTCATTCTTTCATTCATTCTTTTTCTCATCATTTACAAGACGCGTCCTGTCTTCTGTCTATATCTTGATCTTTCTTTGTCACTCTAATATTTATTTAACCTGTTAATATGTGTCTGTTAATAGCTGAAGACATGCAATCAGTAAGTGATTGCTTTTCTATTTATGGCAAATTGAGTACGTTCATGATAACTTTTGGTGTTTCCTGTTTATCTCCATGATCACGTTGAGATATTTCATTTGGATTTTCAAATTCAAATAAATAGCAATCTTGACGTATCTGGAAGAATTATGAATTAATTTGTTTACTTGAAAAGTCTTTAACTTATCCAATATACTTTACTACAGTGACTTGATGGTGCCTCGCACAACACAAAAGCAGTCTCCTGTGGTCAGAACGATCTTTCTGGACACTGGTTGTATATCAACAGGATCTAAAATACTCCCCTGGCTCAGATAAAGTTGTATTCTGTCCACCAAATGGCGACTAATTAGCTGTAGAGTTTTTAGACAGATATATAATAAGGTCTCTAGAGACCATAGAGATTTTAAGAATAAGGCTAATTAGAGGATGTCTGAATGGCCAGGTCTTACTTCCGCTGTCAGAAGTCAATTACACTGATATTTTGATCGTTACGTTGTGCTTTTAATGATTCTTCCAGACCAGTTCATGGTTTTGTCATTGATATTCATTAATTCTGGATATTCTAATAGAAACTATAGTTCTGGGTTGCTTTTTGATTCCGTTGGATTCTTTCCATTGCTTTGGTTAAGGTTATTGAGAGAAGTTGGAAATATTAGGTAATTATTAGGTTTTGATAGTCCTAAGAAAATCCACGTACCGCGCTAGCGCTTGCTCGGACAGGGGGGTGTCTGAGGAGGGATGATATTTTTTGAAATTTTAAGGCTGAATTTGCGCGATTTGGTGTGTACTTTTTTGTAAATTACTTGTTATTTTGAATGAATATTGCTTTTGTTTGGCATTTAGGCTAAATCATCCACTGACAAATGTAACATTTACATTTGTACAATCGACATTTCACACATCGTCATTTCATCATCGAGCATCTACAATTCTACATATTATTTAAGGTTGACAAATTGACAATGGAACATTTAATTTACATTTACAAATCAATATTAAAATTACCAATATACATTTAAACTTTTACAACGTGACAAATGTATTTTCTTCAAGTTACTATACAAATGTACTTTCACAAATCGACATTATACATTTTGTCGTTTTGCAAAGTAATTAATATTGACATGGAAACAACTCCATAGAAGTTTATAATATAAGTTTTATTAGTACCAATATTCAGAAAAGGTTGTAGAATGTCAATGTTTATGATCATTAAGAATAATGACAGAGTCGGGATGTTAATAGCTTTATCCCTATCATAAATGGATTTTCTTGCCTATCACACAGTCGTTTATCCACAAATTCATTATTTTACCCTATTCTAGTAATGTTCTGTTCCTAATTTGATTATTAAAGACAATCGCTTTCCATAAATCTATATTGGTAATTTTCTATCTGTCGAAGTATAACACGCTTGTCCCTATAGGTGCTAGTTTATGTCAACAGGTTGTTGGTATGAATAATTTAGCACCATTATAGAATTACCAAAGGGGAAACTGGTATGTCTGTAGCTCTTGAGAGAACTAATTTGCAAGTTAATTTCTAATATTGGTTAACGTACTGGAGAACCTGCATGTGTCCCGTAACATTTTAAACCAATAGCATTTGTATTCCTAATTGCATAACATATTTTCTCCCGTGGGTGTCCAGTGTAAATTTCAATTTCATCTCTATCATTCCTAACATTGACTCCTGTTTATGTCTTTAATGATAGACAATTTGGGTAAAACTAACCTGTATTTTTTGTTCTTTCAGACGAGAAATAATGGCCTTACAAGCCGAGAATTATGCCTTAGAGAAACAACTATATAGTTACCAACAGTCTATTGCGAAAACAAACTCGTTAAAAACCAGGCAAAATTCAGATCCTCTACTACGCCATTAAAATCAAACCTCGTTTGTTTTATCTTAATCTTTTGGACCTGTAATGTGAAAAATGGATGTTGAGCACAGCACTATGTTGGGATTTTTTTTTGCACAATATTATATTGATGTAAGGTTTTAAAATCAAAGAATGATGTACATGTTCAATAAATGATACTTACAATTGACCATTATCTGTTTGAAGTAATAAAATCCTGTCCCACTGTCAAATCGTTTTTCTATGAATCTTTCATGTTCTGTTCCATTTTGTTTTTCTGGTTTTAAACATCAAAACACTCCACTTTTTTCATGTTTAATATAACGAAAAAGCACTGGCAGCCAGGCTGCTCAATTATTTACGTGAAAACGTAGCTGTATAAACAGCGAATCTTTTAAATACGATATAATAATCAATTTCCATCGGCTGATGAGGCTGTTTGAAGTGTATTAGAAATTAAGTCCTGTGTTTGTACGTTGGTGGAAAAGCAGAGCATACATTCCACATTCTTCGAAATCCCTCCTTTTTGTTTTTGACACAATGTAAGTATGAAGAATTGAGGTGTCAAAGGCCCATTTTAATATGTGTTGTGAGCATTCCAATGAAGTCCATGAATTGGAATAATAGAAAGATAAGGGAAGAAGATTCCGATCCAGAGTGACTGGTGTGGTGTACGGTGCGGGATTATCGATACAGAAGAAAATAGAAGAAGTGAATAAACAAGGGATGGACACGGTGCGGACACGATTCGATTCTACTATTTTATACTGAATCGACAATCCAGCACCATATATCGTACTGGATACGATACGAGGTGTTTTGATATTGGACAAAAATACCAGTGTGTTTCACAAGTTCGTGTAAGGATTTCAATGATTGTTTGATGAATTGATAAAGTCACATTTTTCCATAAGGGAAATTACCCTTTAGACCCGAAGACCAAATGCCATTTTATGACATTGGCGAACTTTTTTTTAATATTCATGGAATTGGTGTACTTAACCTTTTTTTTAATAATATATACATACACTAATTTAAAGTTTTGTATTTTCACTACAATTTATATTTTATGTATAATTTTATGTATATCTATCTATATTTGGTTGTGAATTAAAAATGAATGATATATTCAGATTATGTTTATTTATATTCATCATTGTCTGACAACAGCCGTCTAAAATCATAGATGGACTTTATCATTGTCTGCCTTATTTTAAATAAACTTGTGCAGCTATACAAGAACGATTCAATCTACCATCTAATATCTGATGGGAATCAAACATCCAAAATCGACCTCGATAGGAGCCCAGTTGCTTTAGAGAAATCAATTTCCTTTGGCAACGACACAGTGGTGTAACCTATATTCGTGCATAAAAGGATTCAACATCGAATTTCGTCTAATTCTAAAGACGGACAAATTTTTCTTCAGACATATTCTAAAAAATAATTAAATTTCTATTTGTTTTTTTCGATTTTCTTTATATATTCATTCATATATATTTCATGAGCAACCAAATCGACAACGGCTGCAAAATGCGTCACCTATTTTCGTGTAAAATGTTTGTCGAGAAAAACACATTGTAAGGATACTCAGAGGTAAACTTTTCTTCGTATTTATCTTTAATATCAATTCATTATAACTATGACAATTCTTTTAATGAACAATGATTTGAAAAAAAAATAGTGACTGTCAAAATAAGAAAAGTAAAACGTAAGAGTAATTTATTGCATGCAAAATTCATTGAAACAACATAAGAATATGGCCTACATTGTATGACATGGAATCCGTCAGTTTGTCACGTGACCCTTTTGTTCACTGGAATATATTCTAGCAGACGACACTTGGAATTCCGATTACAACTTGGGAAATTTGGCCGATAAAAAATGGTGACATTTGGTAATAACTGAAATCCGCCATTTTGTGTATGATAGAAATAGATAATAAATTTGACATTACTTTAAAACGACGGGAAAAATTCTGCAGGTTGACTTTGTAGTGATAACCCATGTTTATCAAAACATGGAAATGTGGTGGTCACATGAGGTCGCACATGTCGATTATTCTTCATTTCCGGAGATGCACGAAATTGGGTTAATGATCATCGTGCCATTGCTAAAGGAACATGTAAGAAAAATTAGTCTAGCCTATATATTATATCATAAGTCGGCTTACTTGGTGCCATAACTGCACACCAGCAATCCAATTCAATCCGATAAATCCATAAACGTTATTATTAAAAAAAAATATGGGTACCGGTAATAATTCGATAATATTACTTAGTTTAATGGTTTTATCGTCATATATAATACTATGTTGTTTAGTTATTACATCAGGTAAGTTCACTGATGAATATATACTCTTATTGGAGAAGTTTGATAATTTAAATGTTAGTGTCCAATCTAAGAGGTAATAGGCTATTCCTTTAATGAGCACAAGTATTCGGTCACTTAAATCAAAGGACTTAAAGTTTGGGGGACAATAAAGATTTGGTTTATGAAAGGACTATTATAGTCATCTGTTACTTCAATCGTTGCTGCCCCGTATATCCATATTTATTTACAGAATGGTAATCATTTCAATAGCTTATACATTCCGGATTATCTTTATGAAAAGTGTTAAGGGTATACTGATATCAAGCGAGTGGCAAATAATTATTTACATGTATATGTTTTATGTTACTCGTAGTAAAGTGCAAGTAAACATAGAAAGGAGCTCATGTCAAAGTCGAAATAAATCTTTCGTTAGTTAGTTATCTTTTTGAGGCAGATTCTCTTGTAGAAATCGATTTTATATGAGAAACCTAGAACTATATTAGGATGATTATTGATAAATAATTCATTGTAGCATACAATAAAATAAACTTATACACGGAACTAACATAACACACAGGAACTTCATTTACTAGCAATTTATAAACCAATCTATTTTTTAGATATCAAACGATTTAAAACAACATTTACTGAGCCAGTATAATCAGATACTGTTTTCCTACATAGAAAACAATGTTTAATTCTGTATTCCAGAAAAATAAAGCCAATGACTGCAAGACTTCACGCTCAGTTCAACATTGTTATTTTACGAGTGCCAATACCTCAGTCTCAGAAACGGGATTTTTTTATAGCTAAGACAATCAGTAATATTGTTCACAGCTCGAAATTTGAGCCTTCAAACCCATGTGTGTCCAGAATTATTCGCGTTTGAAATACGAGTCGTCTTTTCTTGATATAAAAGACATCTGTGAATAAATATTCAAAACTTTGCGCTTTTTGTACATTTCTAATACTTCTAAAGACTATTCACCTATTTAAGATCATCGGATCACGAATACGGGCTTTTACATGGTCTTATTAACCCGTAATAAACTAAGCCCAAAACACTTCGGTTTGTGAGCATGGACATGAGATTTGTGCTACTTAAACCTGACCAATCCGATCGGTAGAACAGAAATGGGGTCATCTAAACAAATCACAAAATCACTTTGCCACCGCTCGTTTGAAGACAAAAAAGTAAATATTCCAATTGTTCCAATTCGGCTTTAATTTTTTTTACCGAAACTCTTACTTACTCAATTCTATACCGTCCTTTTAATCAAAACATTTAATGACCTGATGATACGCTGCTTTCATCATTGTCTTCGCAAACAAGCGTCATGACGGGTGATTTTTTGTGGATTGGCTGAAATTTTGCTACCAAGACAACAGGGCCAATTTTGATTGGGCAATAATTATGAATATGTAATTTTTTTCTCGGTGTCGAGGAAGTAGCCTATGCCGAATGGTAATGCAGTTTTGGACACTGTGATTCAAGACTCAAATCTACCTGCAAAATGGCGCTTCTGCCCATTTTAAGTATAACAAGAATAAGGCTACATTTAAGTGATACTTAGAATTAACATCAAATTTAAGAATTTAAAACTTGGCGAATAAGAGCCAGTAGATATACCTGGTGTCATAAATACCATAACAATTTAAGACCCTTATATTACCCGATAAATCCAAAAAAATTAGTAATTATCCATGAATATGCAATTAACTATTGAAAAACGCTTAATATCAAGATTAAGCGTTTTTCAATAATTACTTAGTTTTATGAATTTTCCAATTTTCCAGATTTTACAGGGATTCTGTTGTAACTTTATGACTCCAGGTAAGTTAACTGATGAATATATACTAATATTGACCATTTCGAGAACTTAAATTTTATAATCATACATCAATTTAGATCTAACATGCCATACTTGAAATATTCAGACCAATTTAGATCTAACATGCTATACTTGAAATATTGAGACCAATTTAGATTTAACATGCCATACTTGAAATATACAGACCAATTTAGATTTAACATGCCATACTTGAAATATACAGACCAATTTAGATCTAACATGCCATACTTGAAGTATACAGACCAATTTAGATTTAACGTGCCATACTTGAAATATTGAGACCAATTTAGATTTAACATGCCATACTTGAAATATACAGACCAATTTAGATCTAACATGCCATACTTGAAATATAAAGACCAATTTAGATTTAACGTGCCATACTTGAAATATAAAGACCAATTTAGATCTAACAAGTCATACTTGAAATATACAGACCAATTTAGATCTAACATGCCATACTTGAAATATTGAGACCAATTTAGATTTAACATGCCATACTTGAAATATCATACTTGAAATATACAGACCAATTTAGATTTAACATGCCATACTTGAAATATACAGACCAATTTAGATCTAACATGCCATACTTGAAGTATACAGACCAATTTAGATTTAACGTGCCATACTTGAAATATTGAGACCAATTTAGATTTAACATGCCATACTTGAAATATAAAGACCAATTTAGATCTAACATGCCATACTTGAAATATAAAGACCAATTTAGATTTAACGTGCCATACTTGAAATATAAAGACCAATTTAGATCTAACAAGTCATACTTGAAATATACAGACCAATTTAGATCTAACATGCCATACTTGAAATATTGAGACCAATTTAGATTTAACATGCCATACTTGAAATATACAGACCAATTTAGATCTAACAAGTCATACTTGAAATATACAGACCAATTTAGATTTAACATGCCATACTTGAAATATACAGACCAATTTAGATCTAAAAAGTCATACTTGAAATATTGAGACCAATTTAGATCTAACAAGTCATACTTGAAATATACAGACCAATATAGATCTAACAAGTCATACTTGAAATATTGAGACCAATTTAGATTTAACATGCCATACTTGAAATATACAGACCAATTTAGATCTAACATGCCATACTTGAAATATACAGACCAAAATATAGATCTAACAAGTCATACTTGAAATATTGAGACCAATATAGATCTAACAAGTCATACTTGAAATATACAGACCAATTTAGATCTAACAAGTCATACTTGAAATTTATAGACCAATTTAGATCTAACAAGTCACACTTGAAAGATTGAGACCAATTTAAATCCGGAACACTAGGCCCTATACTTGATATTCAGACTAAATTAGATGTAACACTCCATACTTGATATATAGCTCAATTTATATCCGAAACTTTTTATTTGAAATATACAGAACAATTTTTAAACCAGCTTATCATACATGATAAGTTGAACAATTCAATTCCGACACACTTTACTTGACATACAGAACAATTTTGGGCTATTCCAACACACTTTACTTGACATATAGAACAATTTTGGGCTATTCCGACGCACTTTACTTGACACACAGAACAATTCAATTCCAACACACTTCACTTGACATAGAGAACAATTCAATTCCAACACACTGTACTTGACATACAGAACAATTGAATTCTAACACACTGTACTTGACATCCAGAACAATTGAATTCTAACACACTTAACGTGACATACAGAACAATTTGATTCTCCATTTAACACAAGAAATGTAAAGTTAATCAAATTATAACATCTTGAACATGTCATTCTCAGAAAATGATTTGTATTTTTCTATCGTCTAAATGTCAACTTCACTACCAATCCATTTCAACTTTTTTTTTACGAGAATGTCAACTGTAGATATACGAATTCTTATTAGATTTGCATTATAGAAGCTTCAATCATTATAATATATATTTGATTAATCAAATAAGAGTTGCTTTATTCAGAGCACATTTGAAACTGTATCTATGACACTTTTCAGAATTAAAACCCGTGTCGTTTTCTGCAATGCCACAAACACAATCATCCAATGTATTAACCAATTAGTTTTGACCAATATCACAGGTTCATAAAGGTAAGTCTTTATACCTCTGGCAGTTTCGAATTACAACTTCAGATCGGTGTGCACAACTAATTCAAATTACAACTTTGGATATCTATCTATTTCGGTATGATCTTAACCCCAACATGTGATGCTAGACTGAAGAGGCTGATGTCAAACCCCGCCCACATACTAAAATAGCCATAACTTTGCTAATTTTGACTCTAGATTATATTATTTTTGTTTCGAACGAAAGTTTATCATATTTTACGCCTTATTCGCCCTTATTTTCTTGAGGAAATTAGACTATTTAAACCCCCATCCCCATGCTAAATAGCCATAATTCTGTACCCTTGTAATGTAATTAAAAAATTTGCGTAAACATTGTCTGCTTCTATGTATCGTATAATCTCCAACATCAACAAATAGAAATTCATAAGCCATGCCTTGGGGTACTCAGCATCAAAAGTATAATCATAAAATTTTCAAAAAGATAACGGCTTGATAACAAATCCAAAAAAAAAAAGGGTTTTTGCGCAGGCATATTAATTGTTTCTTTTGATATTTGACGCATGCAGAAATCGCATGAAAGCATGTCCCATGGCAGAAAAAAATTCCACTGAATTTCACAATATTTCCGCCTTTTTTCATAAATATTTTGCGTTGAATTTTTTTTATTGAATAGTCTAACATAGCCTAATAGTCTATTTTTAAAGTAGGATACGGTAGGCCCTAGGCTATGACAGTTATTTCTTAAATTTTCTAGAATATCGTTCTGTATTGTAAACCTAATAATAAAAGTTTGTAGGTTTATAACATGTGAATGGAAGTGTCAATTCTTTTTAAAATGTGCTTTTATTTCCTACTGTTTCAAACTTGATTTTGTAAATCATTCAGACTACAGTAGTTGCAGTAAAAGTTACCTCCCTTATATTAGTTAGAAATGACATGGAAAAAGTCTGGATATTCAAGATTTCAGAATTAGAAAAATACTGGTAGATAGAGAATAAAAACAAATATGGTAGACTTCCGGTTGAAATTGTCAAAGTGCTTATAATCTGTCAATATTTCGTAATAAAAAGAGATATTTGAATTAGTAGGGTAGGTACAATTGACTCCACTGCATCCATTACAATGTTTGTTTTCTCCACACAGCTTTACTACTGTATAGGACAGAGCATTAATCAATGAATTTACCACACAAACATGCGATATTCGAAATTCATGTGATAAACCATACAGTTCTATGGATAAACAAACTGAGTTATTGAGGGTGAAATCACTGTGACACTGAAGTTTTATAGAGAAGATCAAATCGTCACTCTAGTAAAATTAGCAAAAGTATCCATCCCAGAACCATACTCATTTCATTCTCAGTTGTAATTTAGGTGGTCAACCTAATCAATTTATGTGTTATAGAATCGTCATCTATAAGTATAGACTTAAAAAAAACCTGTAAATGTAGTTCTGTTATGCCTTTTGACACCAAATTGGTGTGTGGAGCTTTCCTACCCAACGATTGTCTTTAAGTAAACTAATAAATTAAATAAACAGGATGATTTTATTTCAACACTATCAGCTGGTCACAAAGGACTTCCTAATGCATGTGATCTTCGTTCTGCATGAAGGGCAATCAGCTTCACGATTAATAAGATAAGTTGGTTTACAAAATAGTGCTGAAAATTGAGATTGATATAGAATATGCTTTGGGGGTATATGAATATAACATTGCAACAATAATTTGAGATTAAAGGTGAATATGCTTTTGGCCTTTAACAATAATGCAGGTGAAGGGTTTGAGCCTGTAACTGTCTATCTGATGAGTACTACTATGATTTATTATAAACTTATATAGTCACAGTCATCTAAACTCCTTTTCAGACAAACCATCTAAAATGCCTGGTGCCAAATCTAGAAAGAAAGACTTATATCTAGGCAAGAGTTTGTCTGATCTTAATAAATTTGCTGAAGTGAAAGAGTTGGGACCAAACGTAAATGTGTAAGTAGACACATCTTTATATACTTATTTTACAGTATTTATTTATTTTTTTATATTGGTGAGGGAGAAGTAAATCTTTCTAAAAAAAAATACTTCACTGGGAATGCTACGAAGCCATTAAGGCGCAATTTTCCACACTGTTATAAATTATTTCGAAATAAGTTATTCGATTCTACGAAATAATTATTTCTTTTAAACGAAATGAAAAATGTATTTCGTTAAACGAAATAATTAATTCGTTAAAATGAAATAATTAATTCGTTAAAACAAAATAATGAATTCGCTAAAACGAAATAATGAATTCGTTAAAACGAAATAAGTTTTTTGATTAAACGAAATAATTATTTCGTTTAAATGAAATAATTAATAAATGATATTATTTCGTTTAAACAAATTAATTGTTTCATTTTAACAAATTAATTATTTCATTTTAACAAATTAATTATTTCATTTAAACGAAATATTTTATAAAGTATGGAAAATTGCGCCTTAGGGGCTCCATAGAATGCAAAGAAAGTTAACTGTTTCTTACTTACCTATTCATCTATTCAGTTTCTAATTGGTATATAGAACGGGAATGTCAAAAGTTTTTTTCAGTATTAGACACTGATGATTGAATTGTTATAATTCTGAGCCAACCAGAAAAAACCTACAGAAACGAAGACATATATAGTAAAATAAGTATACCAGTGCATGTACCAATCAATTCCATCATTAAATTTATTCTCTTCAACAGAATTATAAAATCTGCTGATAAACTGTATAAAGAAGCATCAAAACACGATGATTTAGCAGATGAAGAAAGATCTTATGTTTTATTCATGAAATATTTTAATGTTATTTCTCAAGCGAAGAGGAAACCTGATTACAAAAAGCAAAAGGTTTGTTTAAATTTTTATTTTACTTTCGTTATCAGCTTCCATCTGCATTAACATTCATTAAGCATGAGATTTGTGAAAAAGAAAACTAGAAAAACCTTTGGTTGAGTGTTTTTGCAGTAGATCACCAAAGCCTTGGACCAAGTTGAAGGGCTTAAAAGATTTTGAATTCATCTGGCTTCTTAAACTCTTATATTTTGTTACTGGAAAAAAGTCATGATGAGTTATCCAGTGATTACTTTTATTATTTTATCAGGAATATTATGATAGTTTAATTGGTAATAGAAATCAGTTACATGCTATTGAAAGAGCAGAAAAATTATCTAAAAGTTTAAATGACAGGTAAGTAAGTGCATCCATTGTGTGTGCAATAAGATACTGCAACAATAGCTTTATATGTTCAATTACTTGGTTTCCTGATGGGTGTGTGTATCCTCATTACTTTCTATTTGGATGAGTGTCAGACAGAGTCTCTTTACACCACCAATCATGTTGACTTATAAAGTAGTCTTTGACAAACTAATATGATGAGCAAAGATTGATATTTTGGAACACACTTATTTATAAGTAAGATAAGTATCTGACTCTAACTACTAATACAAACATGAAAACTTCAATGTGTGGTTGAAAAAGAGATATTTGATTTCTACTCAATACAAATATTTCCAGATATGATTTGATAGAAGCTGAATCTGTAGCTAAGAAATTAGAAGCATTAGATATCAAATCAAAAAATAAGCAAACAGATAAAGAAAAAGATAAAAAAGAACCAGTTGAGGTTGAAAAAGGAGAAAGTGAAAATGGAAGTGTCTCTCAAGGTAAAAATCAAAAAAATAATTAGTATTAGTTATTGCCCTTGTTCTTGTAAACGCATTCAATTTTAGCTTGTAAACAATCTAGAAGGTTCAATTATTTACAGATTTTGATGAAACTTGATGTGGATGAACCCTATTTAAAATCGGAAATATCGAAAAATATTGCTCCAGAAGGTTCAATTATTGACAGATTTTTACAAAACTTAGTAATATTTTTCAGTATCACCCAAAAAAGGTAAAAAGTTACTATACTGTCAAATATTTTTATTGAAAATCAAGCTGTGGGCGTATATTACCTTGCCTTGCAAGCTATCTTTGATTCCTGATGTGTCATAATTTTTCATGATTAGCTATTGTATTTTTGAAAATATCTTGTCATGACAATTTTGGTTTATGAATAACTTCGTCATGCCAGTAAATTCTTGATAGATAACAAGCATCTTGGTGAGCAAAACATTCTCACGCATGTTTGTCCTAATAGATTATGACATTAGTGTTATTATTGTCTATCTGTTTTACAAAAACCATGTTAAAGATTTTCTTTCTGTATTCCTAGAGATATTGCAGTGATAGATGAACTCTATTTTTAAAAATTATTTATAGATTATTATTTGAATTTCAGAGAAAAAGACAGAAGTTGTAAACAGTATCAAGCCTACTGGTTTATATAATCTTATTAAAGATAAAACTAGTCAGATATTGATAATAGATGTCAGAACAATTAGTGAATATAAAGAATCACATCTAGATAATAAGTATTGTATTAATGTACCAATTGATATAGTTCCTCCTGGGTAATTTTATTTAGATATCTTTAAACCTTTCAACAATCATTAGTCTAAGAATCTTAGGTCATGATTCTGTTTCTCTAATGGCTATTTCAAAATGCAAGAGTTTTTTTCGGAGAAATGATAAGTTATGATTATTCTGGAATCCCTTCTTCAAGTTTCTCTTGATGTAAATTAGTAATTATTCTGCATAAAACCAATATTTGCCATTTGTACAATTCACTCTTTAATGATCTGTTTGTGAGGAAATTAATATTTTACATTTTATTATCATATTTATTTAACAGAACTACCTGTAACAGAATAGAGAAAGAATTATCAGAGGAATATAAGTCGCTATGGTTACAGAGAGGTAATGTTGATCATATAATATTATTAGATTGGAATTCAACATTATCTACCACTACTGTTGGTACAACTTTAAATACATTAAAAGATGCTTTATTCAAGGTAAGGCATAGTCTATCTTTCAACAATACTATACAATTATTCAGGGAAAAACAATCAGCTTGTTCATTGAAATAGTATGCTAACAACCCATCAGTTCTTTTCAAAATGCCAATAAAACTCTTTAATCATTGTAGAATCTTTATCCATATTTGGTATCTGGCATTTGAATAAGTGACTTTTAAATCTCTGATGATAGAGGTATTACGACTATTCCATTGTGGTCCAGTATATTATTAATAGAGGAATATTGTTAAACATAATCAATTAAACTGATACTGCCTAAGAACCCTGTTTCCTTCATCATTTTTGGATAGATGTACACAGGTAATGCCTTTTCAAAAAGAAGATTGTGAAACCTTTAGCATTTAAACTGATACTACCCTCAACCACAGCTTTAAATGCCTTTTCACCATATGAGATTTATAAATGGACCTTTATTTCAGTATGATTCTAAGTTTATATTGAAAAGTGAACCATTAATATTAGAAGGTGGATATAGTCAATGGTTGTTATATTATCCAATGTTAACTACCAATCCACATATTAACAGACCACAACCTACTGTTAAAGAACCTCTTGCTTTATGTAAGTAATATTTCTTCATAGGATATCTATATCAGGATCCTAATTCAAAGAAATTTAAAGCCTGATGTTTGGTGCATTTACAATTCATCAAAGAGGCACTATAAGAGTTTTGTAAAAAATTAATGATTTTAATTCTAGAAAATAAAACAGTTAGCTGTAATCAATCAACAATCAAGTAATAAATGTTTAACTCTGTTCTTGATTTTACTTTCAGTGGATTTTGATTATCCAGATTTTGAAGATGAGGAAGAAAAGAAAAATAATTCTGTCCAATCACTTCCAGGAACACAAAATGAACCCACCAATCAGATTTTACCTGATAAAGGTGGAAATTTTCCACAAATAGACAGAAGTAAAAAGCCAAAACTTGGTTGTGGATCAAGTTCACAAACTATAACTAGTGGTAGTTCAGTGTCACAACAATTAAATAATTATGTTCCTTCAGAAACAGTCAGTAATAATATACAGAAAGATATAGTTGTTAATCAAAATAATCTCTATCCTAGTGTGTCGTCTGATCTTAAACCTAGTGGTATCAAAAACACTAACATTGCACAATCACCTAAATCACAAATACCATCCAACTCAGCTTCAAATTCTGTTAAAACACTGCCTTCAGATAATTTGCCTGAAGAGACAGATTCCAAAAATAGTCAAAGTGTGAAACAATTGGAGGAGGAACTGAAGAAAATTGAAAATTTGGAAAAGATTCGAAAGAAACAAGAAAAAGATGTGGCAGATTTAATGAGAATGAAAAGAAATCTACAAGAAGATTTAAAGAAAGAGAAATCTAACCAAGATGAAATGAGAATAAAAGAGAAAGAAGAAGAAGAATTGAGGTAAAATAAAAAGCAAATCTGTGTTTACTCCTTTGACAGAACTATTCTTAATTTACAGTTCATTTCAAGACATTCAATTTAGTAAAAGCTTCCTTCAAAAACGTAACGCCAAACTAGTTATGTGGATAAGCTTGTTGATGGCCTATAACCATTACCAATGACATGGATTTATTACCTGTGGTAAAAAAGAAATTGATGTAATATACAAGCAAAAAAAAACTGTACTGTTGTGAGTTAATGTTAATGTTTTTGGTCATAAATGCAAACTTAATCTGAACAGGTTTTTTTAAGATTTGGTTCCTATGGAGAGGTCAGATAATTGATGGCAGTTCAATATTGAAGATGAATATGAAATTTTTTCAGGGAGCGTGAATCAGAACAGAAGAAAGAGAAAGAAAGATTAGAAAATGAAAAGAGACAAGAAGTAGAACGATTAAGAAGAGAAAGAAAAATTAAGGAGGAAAAAGAAGCAAAGAGTCGATTGGAGAAAGAGGTTTGTTGAGATATAACAAATATATGTTTTTCTTTAAGTCAATTCATGGGTAGAATGATTTATCATGATCATAATGATTTAATGATGATGATAATTTATTTTTTCTTATTCCATAACTCTGCTTGTGGACACGACTGTTCAAGACCATCTTTAACATATCAGTTTCAACTTTTGGTTTAGTTTTGCAGACTTGATTTAAAAAACCTGAAACAATTGAGCTTCACAGATGCCCTTAAGGGCTACAAATATTCTGAATCATATCAGGAAAATCAGATCTAAATGATGATTGATCTCTGCTTCAAGTTTATAATTACTGAGAGATGCCTCTTTATATCTCTGTCATTTCATTCTAGTTTCTGATAATATTTTTAGGCTCAAGAAGAAAATGAAAGAAAAAAAGAAATTGAAAGATTAGAACAGGAACTACAAGATAAACAAGAAGAAGAAAATTTACAACAAGAAAGAGAAAAACAGAGGAAATTAGATCAGATAAAACAACAACAAAAAGAAGCTGAGGAAGAACGAAGGAGGCAAGAAGAACAGAGACAAAAAGAAGAAAGGGAACAAATAGCTCAAGAAAGACAAAGAGCTGAAAATGAGAGATTAGCTCAGGAAAGATTAAGAGCGGAAAAAGAGAGATTATCTCAAGAGAAGGTGAAAGCTGAAAATGAGAGATTAGCTCAAGAAAAAGTGAAAGCAGAAAACGAGAGAGTAGTGCGTGAAAGGTTAGCTCAAGAGAGGTTAAAAGCTGAGCAAGTGAGAATAGATAATGAGAAGGCTAAAGCTGATAGAGATAGGATAGAAGGTGAAAAGGCCAGACGTTTAGCAGAAGAAAAAATGAAAAAAATGAATGGTATGATTTATTTTGTATAAGAATCTGAAACTTTGAGTTGGTGTATGTCCTTATTTTGATGAGTTTCTGATATAAAAAACTACTCTCTACATGAAAAATGATCAAATGCTTCTCTATCTAAATATTGCTTGGATAACCCTTGTCCAAGTTCATCAGAAAAATTGGCAAAAAATTCCATTACAATTCATTTCAAAAGTTGAAATGGTGAGCAGTAACTTGCAATATAATTGTGGGACTTTGCTTTCAGCAATTCTTTTTTTTTTTTTTTTTTTCAATTTTGACACACCTTCCTGAGCTTAGTCTACAATAGTTGCAGCAACCTTTCAACATTCACGAACCTTAGATATAGGCGACGATGTGCATAAATATATTTTGGATCTTTTTTGCAAAACCGGAAGTGCCACAGTTCAATATGAGCAAGAATAGATAATCGGCTCTAGAAGTCATATTTTTCGGTCGATTTTCTTTGGGTTTGCATTTTTGGAATCTACTGTTAAAATCTGAAAGAATAGCAGTTTCAAAATTTCAAAATTCGAAAATTTGTCGCAGACATTTTTTTTGCCAAATTTTGCATTTTTTCATTTTTTTTGCTTTTTGTCTGATTAATCTGAAAAAAATTGAGCAGAGACAGTTTAAGAATGTAAACAAAATGGAACAGTCAAATTTTCAATTTCACTTCCGGTTTAAACAGGAAAACGATGTTCACTTCCGGTTGAATATCTTCCGGTGTAATTTGTATGGGACAAAAATTTTTATGCTGATAGGTAGACAAAGTTATGACAAAAAAACGAAGAAAAAAAAATCGGGAACAGACGTGAAACTTTGGCCGCCATTTTGATTTTTCTGCAATGATTCGATTTTTATTCAGACATAATGGCTCATCCGATTTAAATGATTTTGGTGTCAAATGAAAGAAGATAAAAAAAAAACATGACATTAGGAAGCCGTTTTTCGATTTTCAATTTTGCTTTTTTGCAACATCCGCTTGAATTTTTTCAAAGTTTGAAGGGTCATATCTCGTGATCTTGAACTTTGATGACCTTGACCTTCATAAGGTCAAAGGTCATTGACCTTAGCTATCAGTTAATACTTTGACATTTGACCTCCGACATGTACTTCCGGTTTTACAGCTGTCCGAAAACAGCCAATATCGCAACTTTGGACTGCTCTAGCACGTGACCTAATTAACCTAGAGGGTTAATTTTTTCGGATTCTTAATGTGCTTTTCATGCTCTTTCAAGTGATTTATAACAATCGTTTTTTAAAGCAAAATTGAAATTCGTGAATTTTTCAAATTTGAATTTTTTTTACAATATTTCTGTTTCTTTGAGCTTGGTGTGTATATATCTTATGACCTATTTTATGTAGAACATTGAAACTTGGAACACAACAAGACAATTTGAATATGAATTAACCTATGACAAAACAGTTGAGGTGGGCGTGGCACATCCGGGTTGAATTACTAATTGTTTACATTTTGGGAAAGGGGCATAACTCGCATAGGATACATTTGTTCAAAAAGGAACTTTGCACACAATTACCTCATGATTTTGGCCAGTTTGTGTTAATAGGTCAATTGTTTCAGCTTTATAGTTCCAAAAAAGGAACGGGTTTTGAAATTTCCATATTTTCAATTTTCTATTTTGACCTTTATTGACTCTTGTTGACCTATATCTTTTGACCTGTATGATGTAGAAGCTTTAAATTTGGAACACAACATAACATTCAGAATATCAATTAACTTATGCAAAAGAAATTGAGGTGGGCGTAGCACATCCGGGTTAAATTACTCATTATTGACAATTTTGGCAAGGGACATAACTCGCAACGTATACATTTGGTTCAAAATGGAACTTTGCATACAATTACTTCATTCGTTGAGCCACGTTGTCTTAGAAGTTCGATTGTTTCAGCTTTATAGTTCAAAAAAAGGAACAGGTTTTGAAAATTCAAAATTTTCAATTTTTGACCTTGACCTTTTTTGACCCTGATTTTTGTAGGATCAAAGGTCATTCACATTGGCTATCTATTTATATTTTTATATTTGCTGTCCTATCTCAACTTCCGGTTTTATAGCCGTATATAATTAAAAATTTTGATGACTTGTATCTCGTAACCTTGACCTTTGTTGACCGTCTCCCTTTCAATGTCAAATGTCATTGACCTTGGCTATCTTCTGATACTTTCATTTGTGAGGTCTGTCTACTTCCGTTATAACAATCTTCCAAACAATTCTTCTCAACTTTAGACAGCTCTTGCGCGTGATGTAATTATCGTAGAAGGTTGATTTTTTCAGAGTCTTTTGCATTTTGCTACATTTGCAAAGTCCCACTCTGTGCCACGTGTGGCTCTAGTCCAATGTTTATTTTTACTGTTGACAGATTCTAGAATTAAGCTTTAAAGAAATTTAATCCAACTATAAATGATCTCTCCTATAGCTGAAACACTGATATAAAGCTAAGAAATCTTAAAACTGGTTCAAGCTCTAATTGTTTACATTCACACAGTTTCAATAATAATTTATAACATGATCATGGTTTATTTTTTTCTAGAATCAGTGACGCCTAAGGTATATGCAACACCTGGTTTACCTGTTGGTTGGGAGAAAAGATTAGATCGTAATACTAATAGATATTATTATATTGATCATAATAAAGGTCAAACTCACTGGGAACCACCTAATTCTACACCTACTAAAGGTACCCAGTTTATTTAAATCTTTTTAATATATAATTATCAATGGATCATTCTTTCTCAAGAGTAGTCTCTAGAAAAAAGATTATCATGCAATTTGTCCAGAAATTTGAGAACAATACTAAAAAACATGAAAGGTACCACTGAATTTGTGGTGTACCTTTAACTCTTGAACTTGAAGGCAATGTTTAGATATTCTTCAATCAGATAAATAACCCAGGACCAAATTTACTGGTTGTTTTACTGATTCCAAAGTGTAATTGACAGAACAAATGTGACAAAGCCAACAAAAATTTACTGTAATTAAATTGTCATTAAAACTCAATATCCAGTCTGCTGTCCATATCACTTCTAAGTAACTTTGTTTCTCCAATAAAGGCACCTATACAGCTAAATTAAAAGAAGAACCAACAACACCATCATCATCATCATCTGGTTTAAAACGTTCTTTTTCTTCTCCTGATATCATGAAATTAATGGCAGAAGAACAGCAACAAAAACAACAACCTTCTGTTAATAGATCTGTTAAACCTTCTCCAAGGTAAGATTTCTATGTCAATATTTTCACCACAAATTATTCTTTATAATTTATACTTTCTTCAATCTGAATTGTTCTAGGTATTTTGTTTCCTCTCTTATTTGCTACTTTCTCGATTTGATACAAGTTTTCCAATGATTTTCATTGAAATTAAATAGAGCATTTGGCTGGTTGAATTATGTTTGAATGTAAACATCCTCTGATCCGAATTAAATTCAGTTAACTTCGAACTGCACATAATTATGCTTAATTTAGGCAAAAAGCTAATAAAATTGATGAAACACTGGAAAACTTTAAATAGTGTAAAAACTTCTGTGTTTTACATTTCAGAATTGAACCTAAAACTTATATCAAAGCTCCTGTAAAGAGACGTGATTTAAATCCAGTATATGGAAATGTGGTTGGTATTTCTAAATTTAAGACAATTTTACTGTTATTTGTAACATATGAGGTTATGACCATAATAACTTTTGATGGCTCAACAAAAATAGGCTTTGGCCTATGAAATTAAATTCTTTACAAAACTGTAATATGGTTTCAGAGATATTAACTTAGCTTTTAAAATATTTCATAGCAAAATTGATGTGAGTTGCAATATGGTTAATTTGAAAATTACTTCTGTTAATAATTGACAAAATCTTGGAAATTGTTTTAAAAGCCATTTTGAATACATACCACATTGCTTATGCTAAAATCCCTGTTTTTGGATCAATATCAAGCATTTTAACATAAATTTTAATCAGAAATCTATTTTTGAATGATTCAAGATGACAGGTCATTACCATTGTGATGTCACAATCAAAATTTGTCATACAGTAAAATGGATTAGTCTTACTTATACTGACCTCTGTTAAAAATGTGTGATAGATAAGTAGATGAATATGTCTTATCTTAATCAGTATGTTCAGATTAAGGAAGCGAAGAAGGGTATGGAATTTTATGGTGTAATGCTTTTCACGAGTTTTTTGTCTCCAGTTTTTTTTTTTTCAAAGATTTTACCACAACAAAACTTGATATGAAACTGTTTACTGGTTCTCTTATTTTTCTTACTTTACTTCTGTGTTGATTTTGAATGATGTTGATTGTATGATTGTTGATAATAGTTTAAGAATAGGCATACACTTGAATTGTCATTGTGTGAACCAGTACGTCCCTTATCCTTCACTCTTTTCATATTTGTAATAAATGTACCAAATGAATGATCACACAGTGATTATATTATTCTAAAAATGTGAACAAAAATAACGTAGAAACATGAGTAAAGTCCAATCATCCCTTTTTTACTAAATTCAGAACACACTAATTAATGACAAATACTTTATTATATGAAATATTTTTGTACATATAAATATAATAATTTATATTTCAGGGTGCTGCATTAACTGGGTTAAGAAATCTAGGGAATACATGTTTTATGAATTCTACAATACAATGTTTGAATCATACCACTCCATTAGTTACCTATTTTCTAAATGATTATTATGAAAGGGATATTAACAGGTAAACCTTTTTATTAAGAAGACATTTGAGCAATAAGCAATACAAAGGTACAAAATTGCAATGCAAAAATCAAAAGCACTAGTTGGGAAATCAAGAACACCCGTATTAGGATAGCAAGATAATTGTGCTTGTAGATGAACTCTAGCTTTAAGCTTCTATAAATTCTTTTTGATGAAATTTGGAATTCTTAATCTTTTGCTTTGGTGAAACAGAGGAAACTGGTTGCTTATTCAATCTAAATGCCTTGTAAACTTGACAGTTATCTTGCTAATGATGTACAGCTGCAATATTGAAGTCAGAGTTGTATTTGCTTGATTAACATTTTGCTATTTTGTTATATATCTTCTGTGCATTGTTGTGTTTCATTATTAGATCAAGTTTTCTGGGTATGAATGGTGAAGTAGTTGATGAATTTGCTGTAGTTACTAAAGCCTTATGGTCAGGACAATATAGATGTATAACTCCTAGAGATTTAAAGGTAAAAAGGTGTAAGACATTCAGATTTTAAGAAATTTATGTGCATACTGTCATGAATTTGAAGTGTGTTTACAATGTTTTGATCACATAAATTTAATATTTGCGTAGAAGATATTTATGCCCATAAATGTTGAACCAAACTTGAGAAAAAAGATTTTTATCATTTGAAATCATCCAAGACCAAAAATTGTTTTGATATCAAAATTTGATATAATATCTGCCAATATCAATTTTCTAAATCAACTACTTTTACAATAAGATTCTTGAAAATATATATTAAACTTTAACATTGGTTATTGCTTCTTTAAGCTTGAAGAACTCAGTTTCACATTTATATTCATCATTAAAAGTCAACACAAAAGCTAATAGATTTTCATGATTTAATACAATGCAAGTGGTGAAACTGAAATGTGATATCTTGTTACAGTGTATCATGTGGTATATATCCACCTTTATAGCCTAGATAATGAATGAGCACTTCTATATAATATTCAGCCAATCAGAGTCAATCTATGAAATGAAATTTAAAATATATAAGGTATATAATTCTATTTCATGGCATTAGTAGTAATCATAAACATTCATGTTTCAGAGTACAATTGGTAAATATAATCCAATGTTTGCTGGTTATGAACAACAAGATTCTCAGGAATTTTTAACATTTTTACTGGATGGATTACATGAGGGTTTGAATGAGGTAAGAATATAACTGTAAAACATTGTAACTGTTATTTTCCAGTCTTAGTGAAGAAGGATTACATACGTATAACAATTTGACTGACGGAATAGATAAATATGTACATTGCAATGAGCTTACAGTATCCTTCATTTATTTTGAATGATCTAATTCAATTTTTTTATAATGTCATGTTGTTAACAGTATAATTGAAAGATCATGTTTTATTAGGTAAAACGTAGACCCCAGATTCCAGATCAAAATAATGATAATATACCAGATAGAGAAGCTGCAGAATTAGCATGGGCTAATCATAAAAAAGTGAACAGTTCAGTCATTGTTTCATTGTTCCAGGTAAGATTATTCCTTTGATTAAATTCTAATTAGTTATCTATTTTTCAATTTTAACAACCGTGTTGTTGCTACTTGTATATGACTGTATAGTCTAACAAAGATGTCTATACCCATCTAGAAACTGTTTGAAAGATATACAGTGGCTGTATTGTTTATCTCTCGAGTGACTGTTGGACATATACAATCCAGATCTATATTGTGTCTAGTGTTATACCCACAAATATCTTCACCAGACTTGATATTTTCAATAGATGTATAATTATGAAAATAATATAGAACTAAATCATTAAGAGTCATTCTTAATGATATTCTAATGCTTATGATAACTAGATAAAATGCTCCAGATCCAGTATTTATTCACCTATGGTGTATTATAATAGTTGAGGTTGTTACTAAATATTATATTGTGTATATATTGAATAATATGTTATTTCAGGGTCAGTTAAAATCAACTGTTCAGTGTCGGACTTGTGGTAAACAATCTGTTACATTTGAAGCTTTTATGTATCTATCCTTACCTATACCAGATAAATCTAGATGTACATTGAAGGTTAGAAATACAATTCTTAAACAACATCATAAACACAATGCATGTACAAAACCTTTAACACCATTCAAATTTAAACTTATATTCTTGTAATCACTGGATTTACAGGAAGTTGAGGAGAAAAGAGCTGTCAGTCATCAGGATGGGCACAAATTAACAAATGCAAGAGGCTGTTCAAGTAAAAAATGCCATATCAGAGCAGTTTGAAGTGACAGGTGGAGATTAAAATAGAGTTTTGTAGTTTACTGTTGATAGTAGTATAATGTTTCTCTTGAGCTCAATATAACTGACTTAAAACATTCACTTTATTTATATATAAAATCTGTTGAACCTTATCCATATTATGTATTTTATTGCTAGGATTGTATACAAACATTTTTAAGACCTGAAATGATGACTGGTAGCTCTAGATATAAATGTAGTGTATGTAAAGTACCTAGAGATGCTGTTAAACGTATTGAATTATGGAAACTTCCTGCTATATTATTGATAGGATTAAACAGGTAATATAGTGATACTTTATTTTTAGAATAGACCTATTTAAGCAGAAGACACAATTGAGGTCATATCTCATTAGATTTATAGAGTCAATAATATAATTTGTATTGTAATACAATAACCTTTTAAGCTTCTGGATGTTCTTATTTGCTTTATTCAATGATACACCTTCAGTGCAGCTATCTATATTACTTTTCAACAGTAAAATTACAATCAGTTTCCCTTCAATACAACAAACCATATGTGGAAGTCAAGAGTGTAAATACAAAATATAATAATATGGTGATAGCTTATGTAGTTACATGGTTGAATTTTTTGGAACTTTTTGCTATCAACAGATTTGTTAGTGATGGTATGTGGATGCAAAAGAAAACTAACTATGTAGATTATGCTGTAACTGATTTAAATCTAAGTGGTTACATTGCTGGTCCTGTGTCCAAAACTTATAATTTATATGCAGTGTCTGTAAGTTTTAGAACTTTTGTTAATAGTCAAAGTATACTTAAGACTTACATCATTTTTTTAATATTTCGTTCCGAAATTTTAAAGATGAAAAATCCTTCAAATTACGACAAATATATTGGGGAACCCCTGTTGATTCCAAGAATGATCTTGATCAGCCCTTATTTTTGTTTCTAATGTTCTTGTAAATTCAGATATTTTTTTCATGAATTTTTCCTTGCAGAATCATTATGGAACTATGGAAGGGGGACATTGTAAGTAATATTTATTTCATCCATAAAATAAACACGAAAATCTTTAGAAAGAATACATTAAACAGAAATACATTTAAAATTATGTTATTAATAAGAAGATTGAATTAGAAAAGATATCATCACATACCTATTGACAATAATATTGTGTCTTTATCCCATGTTTCTCAATTTAAATTGACCTAACCTCAGGGTTCATTTAAGCGGTATCGCATTGCAGAGTCAAAATAACCCATTTTGTGATCCAATATTTCCTTTCCATTGTATATTTTTCATGTGAACTTTCTGCCAAATCTAGAAATATACAGTGACTTGAAGTAACTAACATCATTGACAAGATCAACTGAATTCTACATCTGAAACATTTAAAATCTGAATTGAACTCTGGCTTACTTGTGTAAAGCAATACATCAGTATCATCTAGAAAAATTATATGAGTTGGATGTCAAATATATATATTTTGTTTGATATACATATGTTTTAGATACAGCATATTGTCAGAACCCTTCCTCTAGAAAATGGTATAAATTTGATGACCATGAAGTCTATGATATATCATCATCTGATGTCAAGGTAAATGTATTTAATCAATCTCTTTGAGGTATATACAAAGTAGCTTGTAGAATAAAGATATATTTTCTTAATAAAATCAGATGTCAATGTATATTATGTTTCTGATAGACAACCAGCAAATGCTGCAACTGAAGAATTGCCTCCCTTTGTCAGATCTAGAAGTAAACGAATTTAGTTTTTTGAAAGTTTGATCAAAAGATAAAATGTCTGAAATGAGTAGTCTTTTAATTTTTTTTTTTTTTTTATTAATTGTCTATTTCAGTCATCTGCAGGTTACCTATTATTTTATACGTCTATGAAGTTACCAGTGCCTGAATATAAACCTCAATTCTAATGATTTCTAAAACTGAAAAATGGTGGAAAAATTTTTGAAATATTTTCAGTGGTGAAGAATTATTATTAAACAATAAGGTGCTTTCTATAACTTACTGAATTGAAAGTAGAATATAATAATAATGATTAAACTGAACACTTCAGAAATGGTGCAGGTCCAATATAGTGCTTTAGATTTGGGCAAAAAATAGCAACAAAATTCATACCACTATATTTTTAAAAAAGAGCAAACAAACCAGGAAAAATGATTGAAATTAATATATAATGTCTTCATACATTCAAGCCGACAGAAAATCTAGGTATTTTAATAAATCAGTGCTAAATAGTATTACTTTTGAAACATTGATTTATTTGTAAGATGATTATTTATTAAATAATTTCGTATAAATGGAAATGGTAAATTGCAAATGGATTTAAAGACATTTTCATATCTTGTTATTCTTACTATCTTTATGTAATTTGTAATGAAAACTGAAGATTTTTTATATTTTTTCTTTAAAGTTGAAAATATATGTTGGATGACTTGGATACTTTTCCATTATTTTGAAATGTATGCAAATGCAATTTTTTCTTTCATTTTTGTATTCAAATGATGTAAATTTACTATTGATACTATCAGCTATATCCAGCTATATAATCAACTATAGGCTATCTGTAGATGGGAAGGGTGTAATTAACTAATATGTATAAACCTTACTGTGATATTTTAGTTTAAAAATGTTGTCTGATCAAAATGCACTATTTCAATTTTGTTTTGATTTTCATGTATTAATTCTGATATGTTACCATTAAAAAAGTGGTGTAAACAAATGCAATATTAATTTGTATTTTAAACAGTTAAACTAACCAAGAGTCTTGTGCAGTACTTGCCATTCTCATTTGTTTAAGAGCCCAAAACAAACAGCGTATGGTACTGATTTGGTTTATGCATTCTCTAAAATAACTTTTGGACAATGGAACTTGGCATTTGGTCCTTTTAGTTCAGACACTAAATGTATACTATTGGGAGATAAAAAGTGAAATAATTGTTGATTTTAATTTTAAAATTTGAATTTAATTTAAATATGTATATATCATATTTTGTATCTTTAATTGTTGTATTACAGAATATAAATTTGTTGATTTAGTAGTTTTGTGTCTTTTTATAATGACAGTGGGTCCTCTAAATCAGTCATCTTAACTGAGTAAAAAGACTCCAAGCTCAAAGCCTTTATAATTGTAACAATTATGCTGCAACATTTGCCTTTTGAAAGGAAGTGATGCAAGGTGAAAGAGTAATTTCACTAACATTCTTGAAGAAAAGGGTAGAAATATATACTTTTAGCTTAGTCAAATAGAAAGAGATGGGAGTCTTTTATTCAGTTGGTTTGGATACTATGCACATATACATGTCAGCAGAAAGGGATTAGCTCTACACAGAAACTATATGAAATCATGTTGGTTTTATAATATCCAATAATACGTAATGCAAGATTTTATGATATGGAAAATTCTAGAAAGGGGTTGCACCAATTTGCATCATTCCCATTTGGAGTAAGAAATCTGTAGTTCCTGCAATTAAACGGAAAATGATGATGATGTCACTCATCGCAAAGTATGCTTGTTTCATTTGCTTGTTTCATTAAGATACTTCACGGTAAGAGACAACATCAAACATTTAGTTTTATTGGAATTGCAAGAACCGCAGACGTCTGATCAAAAATTGGAATGATGCAAATTGATGCTATCAGTGTTTCCGATAAACATAAAACTTTATGAAAATCTCTTTATAACCCCTTTAATTATTAAATTGTGCGAATCACCTATAAATAGAAAGTTGGGAAATCCCCGGAAGTTACTTTGTTTACGAGGGGTTCCCGCAAATACATTCAAAATAATTCGATGAAGTTCATTGGCTCATTTATATGACGGACGGGAATTCCCAAATAGATTTGGCGAACTGTAAGGATTACCCTCGGTGAAATCCCTCAGGATAATCCGCTTTTATCACGATCATCCGTGTTCCTATAACTGTGAGTAGTATTTCAATACATTTATAGATGTTATCTGAACATGATTTTTTCCGTATTTCAATTTTTGAGTAATTTTTCTTGCTGTAAACAAAGATTGTTTGGGCTTGATAGCTAGCGTAACAACCTTCATCTGATAGCTGACCTACATAGAAACATAACATTTCCAATAATAATCAAAGATGTCAAATTTTCACAATATTGGCTCTACGAATAGTGTCCTAACTATCAACAGAATCTAAAAATGAGACTGTCTCGTTTAACCTGCCATAAATACCAAATTCAAAAGCTATGAAAATGTCAATTCATAAAAAGCTTGTCAAAATGGACTCCTCCGTTTTGTGGCAACCTTCGCCAATTTTTGATTCTGGAAAAGTGCTCGGAAACTCTAATTGGGTGATCTGCATCATAATTGTAGGTTGTGATAATTGATTTGTAATAATTGATAACTGATATACCATGCTTTAGATTTTTTTTTGTCGAATTCGTAGTACAACTGGATCAATTTGGGTTTGTGCCAAAAATATTTGACTCGGCCTTTTCTCTGAAAGCTTGATGTTTTGGTCAGAGGGTGCCCCTTTTCGTTTGATGATTCAGAGAAATCTATGAAGGAAATATTTTTTAACTTGGTGTAATTCTGTTCTGTATATAAAGGAGCACATTTCTATCGCATTATATTTAAAATTTAAAAAAACATATGTTTTTGACAGATCAGACAAACCTGGTCAAATTGTACATTTTGTCGCGGGAAGGGGTTGTAGGTTGTGAGACATTTGTGTACGTGGACGAGTCTAAATCTTAGCATACGAGAAAATTTCTCAATTGATTTGCAATTTCGAATTCCAGTAATCCATAACTACATTTATTTCTTCGGTAAGAATAATTCTGTCTGTGCTAAATATGAATGAATTCAAATGTGGTTTTATTTATAAGTTCAAATTTTAAGGAAAATGTCTTTAAAGAAAATTCGAAATATTTGTAAACTAAAAGGGGTGGTAGGTAGAATGGAGGAGTTCATTATTTGTTTGATGAAGGTATTTGTCAAGCTAGTTGAAGAATGATTTGAAAAAAAATAAGTCAGTTTGAGTCTTGTTAGTGTTATTAGAATTTATATTGAAATAATCAGCATCATTTACTTATCTTGGGTGCTATGAATCATGAAGCAACTGGAAATCAATCTGCAGATCTGGTGTGTAGAGGTCTCATGTACATAATATCCTTAAATTTTATTATTCATGGAATTTTGACCTGTTAACTTCATGATACAAATCGTATAGTAGCCCCTGTTTGGTTCTAGTAACACATATCCTATCTTGGCATGATTGACATTAATCATTATGTCACTGTCACATTAATTGAATTAATTAAATTTCAGCACTGATTAACTGAAATAAATTGAGAAATATTATTGCTAAAAAAAAATGCATCATTTTTGTTGTAGATATTTATTGTTATGGTAACAAAATAAAGAAAGTATTGATAGTTTTTCTACAATATAATAGGTGTCCTACGGGACGCAGAACAATTTAATAGTACAAT
Organism: Lottia gigantea; assembly: GCF_000327385.1. NCBI lineage: Eukaryota > Metazoa > Mollusca > Gastropoda > Lottiidae > Lottia > Lottia gigantea. The sequence continues at coordinate 2,761,184 of NW_008708797.1, read as the reverse complement.
GTCAATGAATAGAAGATTAGATGATCAGGTAGGTGTAGATACTGTCTAGACAATGCCTATCAGGATTCTTTATACCTGAAATTAACTCACATAATGATATTGATAAACCTAATTAGCCAGAAAATTCTAAAACAACAGTTCATCAGATGATATGAACTCCCATTAAACATGACATTAGATTTCTGGTCCTATCTATGACTAATTCAAATTTGTAACCTTATATCAGATTTGTTAGGATAATAGTTTTAATCTTTATATAACAGTTTAATTAGCCAAGACACTTTCCCCATGATAGCCCTTTGGGACTGCATCTGCATCACTGAGAAACTAGGTTGAGAAATATGAAGGTATTATCTTGACCTATGCCAAGATCGAATCTTGGACTAGCACGGTTAATGAGAAAATGTCTAACTCACTGTGCCATCCCAGCTCCACCTTTAGCCTTTTTTTTAGTGACAATAACACCCTGACTAGCATCAGAAATGTTCTCCCTAGGGTGTCCAGGCTTTTGGATATTTTAAGGGATCTTACCTTTTCATGAATATACTATCTGAATAATTGAAAGTCTGATATTATTGTTATTATGTCATTAGGCTATATTTGATTATGAAATCTTCTCAGAGTAGTCAGTTAAGTAAATAAACAAACAATTCTATCATTTTTTTATAGCATCGTGTTAATCCAACGGAACCATTTCAACGTGTAATAGCACCAACATCACAGAGATATAATACAGAAGTAGCAGAGAATTTGTCTCGTAGTAATTTATCATATAGTATGCCTGGCTTTCCGTAAGTTTTTTGTTAAACCATCAGAAAGCTTTAGCTATCCAGTAATCTTATACATAGCTTTCAGACTTATTCTACTTCTATGATTTCAATTATTGATTGTGGTGTGTAAGTTTTGTCTTTGTGAATTGAGTTAATTCTGAATGAAATGCAAATAGGAATTTATCTTTAGGTCATGAGTAGTTTGAGGAAAATGTTTGTTGAAATTTTGATATTTCACCTCTAAATATTTGTTTCATGTAGAGCATGCCACCAGGCTAGTATTAAATTTTTAATCTTTAAGTTGCCTTTTCTTGGCCATTGTACAACCAGAAGACTATTTTTTTTTCCAGGGTGAATCAAGGTGGTCATCATCCTCCACCAGTCCATCACCCATTAGCTGGTGTACCAGCTCCATCCCAGCCCCACCCCCCTCAACCAGCAGTGCAGCCACCACCAATATCATCACAACAACAGGTACAGTGTATAGCATTTAGTTTGAATACCAGTGGCAGCATTATTGTCTTTGTTGTTTGCAGTTCAAGTAATCAGTGTTTGAAAGGTTGACATTTCTACAAAGTTGAAAATTTAAATCAAAGTCAGAGAAATTACAGAATTTGTTCAATTTATCTCTTCAAATACAAAGTCCAACTGGAAATAATTAAGTGAAGAGTTGAGAGAAATTGTTATGATGGGTAGTTCTAATTTGTCTTATGTTATTAGATGTCATCATTATCAGAGGGTAGAAGTGCTTTTGATACTACCAGTCAACATGCTTTACAGAGGATATTTCCTATGGAATCTGAGGTAATTATTTCTCTTGTTAAATGATAAAATAGTCGCTGTTGACTGAATTGATTTCAAAAGCTTTTTGGATGCCATGTTAATGTTTTATGTAACATACCATTTTTCCCTGGAATGTTTTGAGCTAGAGGAATCTTACTCTTAATGTAATAAACAAAAAAATAATGTTTTCAAGAGAACACCAAACAAAGAACATAATGTTATCAATTTGATGGAAAAATTGCAAAATATCCTAGTACTACTAGGCCCTTTGTGATTAGTGACATCATCAAACAACAGACATCTGATTGTAAAATGGAATTGCCCTAATTGATGCTATCACTGTCCCTGCTTTACATACAAATTTAGAAATTCTCTTTAAATTAATCTTAACTTTTTCAGTCCCATAATGCACAGGTTCAAGGTCAGCAGCAACAGTTTCAAAGATTAAAAGTAGAAGATGCTTTGTCCTATCTAGACCAAGTTAAATTACAATTTGGTAATCATCCTCAAGTCTATAATGATTTCTTAGATATTATGAAGGAATTTAAATCTCAAACGTAAGTATGATAAGTCTATGTTGGATACTTTATTATAACACTATATAGCTCATTGTTATAAGATCAATTAATATAACTAGATTCAAATATACCACAATTTTATTTTGGAAATCCCATAATAATGATAAAATTTCACAAATCTGGTCAAAAAATGAAAACAACATGCCTTAAATGCAATGTCAATATTAAATAATTAGTGACAGGTCTCAATAGAAACTCTGAAAGATGGGTTCCCTTATTTTTATTTATGAAAATGAAAATGCTTATACTTATATGAATAGAAAGTAGAGGTGTTCTAATGACTTGGAAAAATACCAGTTTGTCTCAAATGTCAATAATTAATTCATAATTTGAAAAGAATTACCAGCAGAATTCCAATGAGTGACCGATCAAGAAAGGTCAGAAAGTCTCTTTTTGTTTATCCAGACTATGTATACATGGACATTTATGATTGGTTAAAACTCTTAATTATATGCAATAAGAACATAATGATTCAGAATATATCATAATACACTAGAAACACCAATTAATCAAATAGCTTTCTTAATTTGACACTACAAAATAAGGAAACCCATCTTTAATTGAGAATGATATAGAATTATAACGAATCTAATTCGATAAGAGTAAATGCTAATTGTGTTAATTTATTGTTTATTTTCAGTATTGATACACCAGGTGTAATAAATCGGGTATCTAATTTATTTAAAGGTCACCCTGACCTCATTGTAGGTTTTAATACATTTTTACCACCAGGATATAAAATAGAGGTACAATCTGAAATGATTAATGTACATCAACCAGGACAACAGGTTGTATCTATATCACAGAGTAATGTTCTACAGTTAGCATCAGCTACGGTATGTATTTAACATACTTCTTTATTTCATTGTTGCTGGAAAACATTGACTTCATCCAAACAATTTTATATATCTCATTTAGGTATTAACCATAGCACAAAACAAAAGGATTGTAAAAAGGCCCCATTGTGTTGAAATTGCTAGAAGCTTAAAGTTTTATTCAACTCGCATTTTCTCAGCAATGCCAACTGAAAACTGGAACTGAAATGGCTGTATTCAGAAATACAGTTTATTTGAATCTTGTATCCACAGAGCATGGATAGAAAATATCTACGTTTGCTTTGGATGTCAAGAATTTTACAGAGAAAAATATGATATAAACTGTTTTTTTTTATCAATAATAACTATATGCTTTGTGTTTTTCAGCCAATGCACCATCATCCACCCAGTAGTGCTAGTCAGGGTCAAAACAATAATTCATCTGCCTCACATCATTCATATCATCAATCACCACGTCATAATCCTGACCCTACCCCTACACCACCATCTTCACAACAACAACAACAACAGTCGCAGCCCCCACAACCACCACAACAGCAACAACAACAACATAATACTAACAACCAACAACAACAGCAACAACAAGGTGGTCAACCAGTAGAATTCAATCATGCTATAAATTATGTCAATAAAATAAAGGTAGGAAATGTTTCCTGGTCAAAATTTTTATTGTGTGGGTTTCACAATTTTTATACGCCCACATCTCTCTATGTGGACGTATATTGTCGGCACCCCTGTCCGTCTGTTGGTCCTTCCGCTTGTCAACATTTACACTATCAGTCCATTACATTTTTAAGGTGATTTACATAAGACTTACAAAGATTTAATTTCCATTCATTCTACTTTAAAAATGACTATTTATGTTCGGAAATGTTTTTGTATTTGAATGATTTCTATTGTCTGATTACAATAATAAAAATATTTTTTATAATCAGGTATTTTGTTGCTGAAGCTTTTACTTGTATTTAAGTATTTTAGAGAAACTCAATGTTATTATGTAGGTCTCAAGATTTGGTATGTTTATTACAGGTCAGATTTCAAGGCCAGCCTGAGATCTATAAACAATTCCTTGAAATTTTACACACCTACCAAAAAGAACAGAGAAATTTAAAGGAGGTAGGTACATGATGAATTTGTAGAAACAAAAATAGAAATGTAAGCTTTAAGCACAAAGTTCTCTCATTGTCAGGTTTATTGTTCTAACCATTTTCTGTTGAAAATCAGAAATAGGCAGCAATTTTCAATTAAAGTGTACTTTAGAAAAAAAGGAAAGATAAAATCCTTTTTCACACGAATATCTTAAGTTCTCAAAGATCTTTTTTTTTTCAACCATGGAGAAATTTTAACCACCTAAAATAATGCAGAATGACTTCTCAATGAAGATCCCAAACTTGTCTATGACTGTAAAGATTAGAAACCGTAATGACAGCATGTACTGTATAACCACACAGACAGACCATGTCAAGATTCCAGGGCTGTCACTGACTGAGTAATAGTCTGCGCTGTTTTGCAATAAAAACATTATTATTTTTGTAGGGCTTAGTATCATCTACATATAAACCTTTAACAGAGGCAGAAGTCTATTCACAAGTAGCCAAGTTATTTCAAAATCAGGAAGATTTATTGGCAGAATTTGGTCAGTTTTTACCTGATGCAAATGGCTCTTCAGCCTATGTGAATTCTTATGCCAGCATATTCTCATGTGCTGTGGTAAGTGTAAGTATTCTCCATTTTCAGAAATTTAGATGTGTTATCATTTCTCATACATATAGATCATATATTTTCTATGTTCTATTAAGGACTGAGTTTTCCAGAATAGTTTCAAAAATAAAACTCAATGAAATTGTCACCAACATTTCTATTCAGGTGCTCTCTACCTTTCTCTCAAAGGAGATAACTCTTAATACAGATTTGATGTAAGACCACAATATCACAATAGGGTAGACCATGATATTATTTGATATAAAAATGTGACCTTAGCATTGTAAGATAGAGGGTTAAGTTGCAGGAATTTCACCTTCAAGTCATTGCTTTCTATGAAAAAAAATTAGTTATTGATATAAAGAGTCTTTAATATATAGAGTTATTAATATGAAGAGTCATTAATATAAAGAGTTATTAGATAGTTATTAGATATAAAGAGTTGGAGACGAAGATAACTTGCAATAATCAACAATATATTTGATATTATAGAATGATTCATCAGCATTAGGAGTTAGAAATGACCATTCTTCTACTGTCAAAAAACCTGGTTTTAATAATAAAAACCCCTCATCAAAGGGTCATCAATTAAAACGACCATTACAAGGATCACAGATGCCAGCAAAGGTAAGAGAAGCTTTATGAAGTGTTATATTTATCTTGAAATGACCCTAAAAGTTAAAGACATTCTCTTTAGTCTTGATGTTATATTTTGATTTATTAAGGTTAAGTATTTATTGACAATGAGAAATTTTACATATGTTTGTTATCATTACTGTATTATAAAACCTTGTCTATCTCGTGATAATCCTTCAGAGTGGTTGATACCTATGTTTCTATTGGTATGAATGAATATAAATTGTCTTTCTAGAAACCAAAAACAAGTAGTTTAAAAGACGTATCACTAGCTGAAGCAGGAAAGTATGGTACCCTAAATGAGTTTGCATTTTTTGACAAGGTAAGCCTACTGCTCAGTAGTTAATAGGATACTGTATAATTACTATATCACTGCAGATTTTAGATATGTTATAAATGTACACATGGTAAAATATTATATTGTATTTCTTAATAAGCCTCTTTATAAAATCAATAACAATCAATTAATGAGTTCAAGATTTTAAATGACAATTTTTTTTTTGTTTCATGAAGTTTTTGACTCACTTAGCATATAATATTAAATGAGATAAATCATTATTTGTTTCATAGGTGCGGAAAGCTTTAAGACATCATGAAGTTTATGATAATTTTCTGCGTTGTTTGGTGTTATTTAATCAAGAAGTTATATCTAGATCAGAACTGGTTCAGCTAGTCCATACATTTCTTGGGTAAGATTTGTGTTCAATGTGTTTTAAAGTGATATTGATATTTTTTTTTTTTTACTGCTGAGGTTCAGAATTAATCAACAAATCACAAATTTAATAGTATAAATTTATACTCTTAATTTGATAAATTCTTATTCAATCATCATCAAAAAACTGCAAGACATAATTTTATACATTCACATAGATTCTAGTTCTGATGAAAAGATACACAAACTCTGCTTATTTTTTTAGAAAATATCCTGAGTTATTTAAATGGTTTAAAGATTTTTTGGGTTATAAAGAATCTGGTGGTACAACAGAATCCATACCACAAACAGCTACAACTAAAGAAAGAATTAGTGGTGAACTGGCCATGGAAATAGGTAATGTTCCAACATGTAATCTTATATTTTGAAGAGTAAAATAGAAAAATCACTGTTAACCTTAATAAATTTAGATAGAAAATTCACTTCAATGACCCTCTCAACTCTTCTCACAAGGGAGACTACTTTCTTTGACTTGTATTTCAAGCCTACAACATTACACTATGGGTATAACTCACCATACTTAACTTTGTTAAAATTGAGCCATAATGCTTTGATTCCAATAACAAAATGATATATATTTATTTGATTGTAGATTTTGCTACCTGTAAAAGATATGGAGCTAGTTATAGAGCTTTACCTAAATCTTTTCCACAACCAAAATGTTCTGGGAGAACACCATTATGTAGAGAGGTAAAATATTCTTTAGTTCTGGTTGACCTTATACCAAGTGAAAGCTTATACTTTGGAGATAAACATCTCATTATTTTAATGTTAAATTAGAAAATCTATTGGCTCATTGGTCTTTTGGTGTGTAAATTGATTGTTTCTAAAAAAAAATATAATTGATAATGTTTAATTCAGCACAGATCTAAAAATTTGATTTTAAAGTAGCTTTAAAGAACAGGAAAAAAAAGCATAATAATATATTTTTGCCAACTGACATAAATTGTAATATAAATATATATTACAGGTATTAAATGATACATGGGTATCATTTCCATCCTGGTCAGAAGATTCTACATTTGTTACATCTCGTAAAACACAATATGAAGAACATATTTATAAATGTGAAGATGAGAGATTTGAGGTGAGTTATTGCCCTTGATCTGGTTGTTTGAAAATTGTGCAGAAGTAGTAAATATAGAAAACTATTGTCTGAACAAATACAAATAATGTAATTTGCCTCTATTGTAATTCATACTGGTCTTTTAATTTCAATATGTAACTCATATCTGTGGTTGTCACCAAAACAACAATTAAGGGAAGCTTAATTTCTGTCATCAAGAGTAAAAGTAAAAAGCTAGAAGACAATATAATGTATATGATTTATTTTATAGTTGGATGTAGTTATTGAAGCTAATTTATCTACTATAAGAGCTTTAGAGGGTGTAAATAAAAAATTAAGTCGTATGACACCTGAAGAACAAGCTAAATTTAGATTAGATAATTCTCTAGGTGGTTCTTCTGAAGTTTTACATCGACGAGCCATACAAAGGTTAGTGTTTCTTAAAGACAACACCAGATTACCCTCTTCTTAAATGAAAGAAATAACTAATCATCTTATAATAACATTATAACAAAGTTTTATTTTTAATTCATTAACAAGATGCAAATTATACAAACAATACATGTAAATAGAAACATGCAAATGAATGTTTATATTAAAACTTTTTATTTGAAAATTTTGGTAAAATTTCTAAACTGTATGACTTATAAGTAGTGACATGGTATGATCTATATAATATATATTGTTTGTAGAATATATGGTGATAAATCTCCAGAAATTATTGATGGTATGAAGAAAAATCCCTGTGTTGCTGTTCCTTTAGTCTTGCGAAGGTTTGTCCCTTAAACGTTTTAACAAGAATACCATAATAAGTTACATACTGAAGCTTGTTTTCTAGCTGTCGAATATGAGGAATTATTTCTATTTCCGAAAGACAATCATTTTAAGTGATTGTAAAATTCAAAATATCTATATTTTTCAGATTAAAAGCTAAAGAAGAAGAGTGGAGAGAGTCACAAAGAGGATTTAATAAAATATGGCGTGAACAAAATGAAAAATATTACCTCAAATCATTGGATCATATGGGCATCAATTTTAAACAAAATGACATCAAAACAATTCGCTCAAAAGCATTATTAAACGAAATAGAGACCATATATGATGAGGTAGGATTGTTTTACATGTTTCATTGGAAAATTTATTGAATCTGAAAATAGAATGTGATTCTGTTAGATGAGATGTTTAGAATTGAATACATATTGATTACATGGTAGTCATGGTAATAAAAGAGGACAGTAATGAATGATGCTTTAATTGCCCTGTTCTTGTACATTTCTCAAAAATAGAATATGGTTGTTTTTACAGCACTTTGCTTTGGGTTCTTGAAGATTTTTATTGGCATCATATAGGTATTCTTATTATGTCTGATGTTGTGTGTTTTTTGTCTTTGACTTATTCTAATGAAGTTTGATATATTTAAAAACAATTATTTATTCAGCATCAAGAACAGATGATAGAAGGACAGAATGAATCTAGTTCACCACATCTATCTTATATCTTTAAAGATAGATCAGTTATAGATGATGCTACCAATTTAATAACACATCATATGAAGAGACAAACTGGTGAGTATTATATGTTGAGTATGACTAAATCAAGACTAAATATTTTGTTATTTAATATATCAATCGCTTATGCTCTAAATAGATAGCAGATTGGTAAATATTATTGTATATGTATTTGACCTCAGTAAGTGAGAAAATTATCTTCTGACCTGTTGTTCAATCTAGGTATAGGTTGAAATAATTCACTATTTTTTTTTTTTAACACATTTTTCCTAAATTGTTTAATTTTTTTGGTGAATTTAATATTAAGAAATATTGATGACATTCTATTTACATGGATGAATTAGTATTGTCCATTTATTCTAAATTTAACTGTCCACCTTTTTGTCTATGTTGATTGATTGTCTCTTTTCATGTGTTAATATATTGGTCAAGAATATTGGTCAAACTTTTGATTTGGTCTTAATTTGTAAGAAATTTGATATATAATGCTAATAATTGAGACATAAATGTCAACTATAGAAGGCGAGAGAATGAATTTTTGAAACTAATATATTTTGTATTTGTAGGCATACATAAAGAAGATAAAAGTAAAATTAAATTATTATTAAATCATTTTATACCTGATATGTTTTTTTCACCACGTGGAGATCTTAGTGATGATGAAATGGATAAAGATGAAGGTGATATTTTATTATATTTAAAAGAAAAGTATGATTGAAGTAATTACTTTCTCCATAGGTTATAGATTTGAATCCTTTTCTCCAGAATCTTTTCTAGATTTCTTTTCGTTTCATCTCCTTTCCTGGAATGATGGGTACAGTTTGTACTACTAGAAAGTATCTACTATACTGTATTGTAATGTATGTGTATGATATTCTAGATATGGAAACAGATGATTATGAGAAACCAGAGATTAAGAAAGAAAAGATAGATAATGATTATAAAGATGATGATAATAGGAGTAATGATGTTAGTATAACGTCTACTGAACCAGCTAGTGGTGATAAATTACTATCAGAAATAAAGAAAGAACCAGTTGATACACCAGCCCAGTCAACACCAGCTAATACTGATACTACAGATATTAAACCACCTCTAGTGAATGGTGTACATGATGATCAGGATGATGATGTAAGTATCTTGAATCTCAAAGTCCTGATTGATTTCCTTTTTGAGTACTTAGACACTCTTAGTAATCATTGCTTTATGGTACCAGTGTATGTCTGACTACACAGAGTATAATGTATTTATATTTCAATCTTCGATCTAGTTGTCCTTATGGACTTTTACCCAAGAATTGCTGTGTGCTTTGTGCTGTTTTGGTTTCTTCTTGTGATTGCTAGGAATTGGGCAAGTGACTGATAGAATCAACTCTTGACTCCATTTCATTTTTTTGTTCAAATCTACAGTCTTAACATTTTGATGTTATTATGAATCCTTATGATTTTGTTTCCAGGATGAACGGTATTCATTGTTCTTTACCAATAATAATTGGTATTTATTTTTCCGTTTACATCAATTATTGTGTGAGAGATTACATCGTATTAATACATTAACTCAGAAAATATTACAAGATGATAGTCGTAAAGAAAGAAAAGATTCTACTGCCATTGCTTTACGATTGAAAACACCATGTATGTTTTACAATTTACTATTCTTTACTACCAAACAAGATATAGCATTTTACAAATGTTAAACAAGTCTTTTAAGTTTTCAAAATGACAACTTTTTCAATGCCACATTATTACCCTTACTTTGAAATGCAGCTTTACTTTATTAGATGTTATTTCTAATCAAATTTCATGTAGATTCCCCATCTTGGAAACATAACCATTGAAATTTAACAAATTTTCTGTTGGTAAGTGGCTGTTCTGGTAATGTTCGGCTATGAAAAGGCATACATAGAGTTACTTCCCTTATGGAAATTGTGAGACCTGATAATTTTTATTAAGTGACCGCTCGGTCATTGGAATCTCTTCGTAATTAGCTAATTATGAGTTAATCATTGACTTCTGAGACAAACGGTTATTTTTCCCAATCGTTAGAACACCTCTACTTTCAAGTTTATATAAGTATTAGCGGTCCAATAATGGAATATATAAATAAATAAATGAAAATAAGGGAAACAGCATGAATTAACCTCAGCTATGAAATCATGATGAGAATTTTTGATTGTCAGTATAAAAGATATGGTTATATTTTAGTTGAAGTAGAACCAGAAGAATATTATACCTATTTCTTAGAAATGATCAAGAATTTATTAGATGGTCATTTAGAATCCAGTACGTATGAAGATCAACTTAGAGAAATGTTTGGTATTCAAGCTTATATAGCGTTTACTATGGATAAATTAGTTCAAAATATAGTTAGACAGGTTAGTACTAGTCCAAAATATAACAATGATATATATGAAGGGTTGGTCACTTCATCAGAGTAAAAACTTTTCTTGCTTTGAATTTAGATAACCATTCATATGATTAATCTTTTTAAATGCATTATGAAGTCTAGTTTAGAATAAAGTGTGAAAAAATGATTTAATGCAATATTATTACACAGATAATTATAGCATTTTAGAAATTGGATGAAATGTATATTTTGTTTTATAACATAACTAATTAATTGATTGTTTGTTATTAGTTACAACATATAGCATGTGATGAAACATGTCAAAGAGTAATGGACATATATCATGAAGAAATGAAGAATAATGCTACTGGAGGTAGATTAGCTACACAACACCAACGATTAGCACCAGAATCAGCTTACCAACGTCGTGTAGAACAATTACTTACAGAAGAAAACTGTTTTAAAATTGTTCTTGTAAGTATAGTTTTTAATTTCATTTTTTGCTTTAACAATGATAATTTGTTTCTCTAAGTACTAATATTATTTAGGCTGACAGCTGAGTAGACCATAATTTAGAAAAAAAAGAGGGGGTTTTACTATTTGTTTGACAGCTCATTGATTGTTTATTTAATGTTGGTTTTGTTTATTTACAGTATAAACAAGAATGTAAATTAACATTAGAGTTATTAGATACAGAACATGAACAGATAGAAGATCCAGTGGAGGTAGAGAAATGGTCAGAATATGTAGAACAATATGTAGCACAAGATGAATCTATATCTGATGAATTAAAAGATCAGTTAACTAAGAAACCAGTCTTTTTACCACGGTATGTACAGTATGTACTTAGTTTGTATCATCAAAGAACTGTGCTGAATATAAGCATTTTTCTCAGTAGATTTATCTGAAATTATCTCTGTATATGTGAATGGTTTTTGAAAATTTGTGAAATCAGTCATAAATTGTAGCAACTAATTCACAGTATAATTTCTAGTATAGTTTCTATTGCACAGTCGGTTAGATCTTTGGTTCTTTACATGGCATCATTTGATTGGTTACATCATGAAAATGGCCGCTGTGGGTTTCAATCTCGATAAGTGTGTGACAGTCCGATGACCTTGAATAAGTCATCTTTACTCATTATTCCAGTCAAACCAGCTGTAAATAGGAATGGATAATTTAGGAAAGATCAATGCCAAGAGGTTTGGCCAAGGACCAGCTGGTAAAAAGGATCCTTAGTTGCGAACCTAAGTTGTTATCTTTGTAAAATATAGTTATTTCTTTCTATTACAAGTTTTCAGTAATTGATTTTTATAAAATATGTTTTAGTATTGTTCGACAATCCAGGCAGCATAATAAAAATAAAACTCAAGTGGAAGAAGAAGAAAAAGAAAGTGAAAAGGAAAAAGAGAAAGAAGAAATTAATGAAGGAAAAGAAGAAATTAAAGAAGAAAATATTGATGAGAATAAAGTAGACAATAAAGAAAGTGAAATAGTAAAAAGTAAAACAGAAGATATGGACATCATGGATAGTACAGGGTGTAAATTTAATGTGAATTCTTTTAAAATGGTTTATGTTGTTAATAGTGAGAGTTATTTATATAAAAGAATGGCATTGAAAAAAGCACGCGAGGTAAGTGTTGTATATCATAAAATAGATTTTATAGATAAAATAGATGACTGCCAGTAACCTCATTAATTTACATATACATATCCCTCTAAAGTGCTCAATGTGATGAAATATTAGGCTTTAAGGTGGAAGAGCATAAATAAATACCAGGTGGTTTTTGATTAAGAATCTGGTAACTTTTCATAATGCTTGGTAGGCTGTATTATGTCCTCTTATGATACTCCTTTTGTATGTAATAATTCTGACTTTATTTTCAGTCCCACAAACGTGTTTCATTGAAGCTTCATGAGAAATTCATGAGAAAAGTTGATAAATGGAGGAGAGAGAATGTTAGCAGTGAATTAGAGACAAATTGTTCACAATGGTTATTAGGGAAAGGAGAAGGATTAAAGGCGTGTAAAACACAGTGTAATAAGATCTATCTACCTGATAAATCCCCATATTATCAATATAATAAATATACTGTAGAATATATAGACAATAATACTTCTACCAACAAACCTGATATAGAAAAATAAACTACTGTCTCTACAAGTCATTTCATACTCTCAACTTTCTTAGTTTGCTATTGACCAAAACATAATATTAAGTTTGATTTACAGAATGAATTAAACTGTAATATAGATATTATTGTGAACAAACTATCATAGTGAATTATTTGGTAATAACACAAATAACCCTTGTTAACAATTGTTTTTATTTGCACAAGTATGACAAGTCTGGTCTGAAATTCATCCTCGACATGTTTGCATTTAGTCATGTAAAACAATAGTAGAAATGTAGTTTATCTCCTAATAGTGAGATATTTAAATTTGAAGTGCTATCTATGTACATTTTACATGTATAAATTTTACATTTTTCAACATCTTATAAAATATTGTAATTTTGCACCTATTCAATATAAAATATACAAATGATTGTTATTTTTTTGGTCATATTATTGTTGCTATTATTATTCTAGCACAATATACTGTAGTTTCAGGTGTTTTTTTTTTTTTTTTGGTTGTATAGTTTGTCGTATCATGTCATATTATTAGTTCACTGTATATATATCCATTATGTATAGAACATCAATAAAATTATTTTCAATTCATGTCCAAAATATAACCCTACATCATTGTGGGATAACTCGACAAGTTAAATGTCCTCGCAACCTGTATAGGTTCCTCAAAAAACAGAACCATCCAAATTTAGCATGTTACAAATAGACATAGCCTATATTAAGAAATCTGTACAAATCTGGACTCACACACACATTTGTGTTACAAAAATAATGAGGCAATTTTATACAATTTCATTTTATTTAGACTAAGTATTCTACACCACCAAAATTACAGCCAAGCTTTAACACTGATTACAATAGCTTTATAACTAAAATAACAAAACAAGCAGAATGATATGAACAGTAAAATTTTGCAGGTTTTAAGTTCACCTTTTCTATAATTCAAACTTGTGTTTTTAGACATTGAGGTTTGCAAGAATCATACCTGCACCACCATACTTACTGACCATAAAGGATTGTAAATAATATATTATTTTCACCGGTAAATATGAACAAATATCACTAACTAGAACATTGATTATTATAGAAGTAGTACAGTGATCTACCAAGTACATAATAATAATATGTTGATTAAACATCATTTTTATTTGACAACTACATATAAGTTTGGGGCTAGTTTCAAAAAAACTCAAGAGGATTTTAGTGTCAAAGCAATCTAAAATTAATTGAAAAATGTGGACATAAAAATCAAACAGATAACTGTATTTCTTATATTTAAATAAAATGTTTTGAAACAGGCCCCTCGAAATAAGATAAACAAATTTAAATTATGACAACTAGGTGATGTAAAGTAATTGATTATTAAAAATGAAATACTATGGCAAGAGACAGAATAACAAACATTAAAATACATTTAGCTTTCTAAATTCATTCTTTAAATGTTGTCATATTGAAAACAGTTGTAATAATTGCAAAAAGGAACAACTGAATCTTGTAATTTAGAATATCACTAATTCAAGACTATTCAAATCTTGTAGGTTCCCATTTCTAAAATACCACCATTTCATTTCTCAAATGTGATAATTATCAATGGAGGGTTCATACATCAAGACAATGTGAGAAAGCTGAAAAGGAACTATTTAAATGAAGACAAAATTGCATGCTTAACCTTACCGGTATCTAAGTAAATTAGTTAACGTTACATTACGTTGACAGGTTTGGACCATATCTTTTTTTAAAATTGAGTGAAAAAAGAAGTAAAAGCTAAAACATGCAATACTAAAGCAGCCATAAGCCCCCGAAACATAGAAATAAAAGGTGATTATATAAGAAAAGCAAGGATATAATATATATATATAAGATAAAGGAAATATATACAAAGGTATAAAGAATACAATTCAAAGTCTTTCATTCTACTCCATACACAAACTGTATAAAAATCTTTCACACAATATAATTACCGTATCTATCATTATCACCGGTATAGCAGTCCATTATAAATCATTAACAATAACTCTTCTAATATATTCTTCAAATTCATTTTCGTTGATTTCTAAACTTAATATTATTATGAAGATAACATAATTCAATGGAGCTGATTGGTTCAAAATGAACGACATCTTCATAACCTGAAGCTCAATTTATTCATAATAATAATAATTATTCTCAAATTGGTAAACTATGTTTGCTTAATGTTTCCTTGCATAAAGGATAAAACATGTAGAAATTTCAAATAAAATTGTTATGACCTGACCAATTTCCAAATTGAAATTTCGGACACATCTTAAAATCAAAATTTGCACATAACCTTTATACATTAAAAATTTTATCGGAGTAACTTGAAACAAAATAACATGAGTTGATTGGAGTCATCATTAATAATAATGGATTTTGTGTGTTATGCCAAAAAGAAAGAAGTTTCCTGTGCCAAGTTATCTTATTTTACTCGACAGTTACCAAATATCTCCATTATAAAATCATCAAAAATAATACTGACATTTTTCACTCTAGTTCTAGTACAATATATTTCATAATCTATCAATTTTATTTCTAAAATAAACATGAATTTGGACAAGGAGGCTGTCAATATTCTCTAATATGGTACAAGACAAAAAGGAAAATGAATTAAAACTAATTGATATTAAAAATCTATTCACTACAATTAATTTAAGTAAACATTACAACATATATAGCACTGTAGATAAGTAATGCAAACATATGAAAAGCATAATAATTCTTCCTTCTTTTTAAAAGAGTTCTTATATATCATATATCCATAACAATAAAAATTCACTCATGTTCTTTGTTGAATTTCATAATAAATAAAGTTCGTTTAGAAAACGACTTTGCCAATTTCCTTCCACAAATCATTTAGTTTCATCATTCTTGCTCCAATTATCAAGTTATATGTACATCCTTTAAGTTGTAGTATCTCCAATATTCCATCTTTACAAAAAATAAAATCTCTTTAGGCAAGCACAGACTACCAATTGCAACATCTTCAATTATAAAATATGTTTAAAATTAGACAATAGTTCACAATTAGTTGAAATAAACTCATGTAGTTTATCAAAAGTCAGTGAAAGTTGACCTTGTTTCAAACAGTATAAAAATGAGGTCACAATGTTTTTTGTTGTAGTTGATGTTCAGTAGTGTTGTATTAAGACATACTGGAACATGGTAAACCAGGAGAACCCATCTGAGTTAAAACACGATCTAACCATTGCAATGGACCGTTTAAATGTATTTCTATCCAACTTGGTGTACTAGTTACTGTCTGTCGTCTGAAATGTATAACAAAATTTCTATAACTTTTAGTCTACAGTGCCAATAAAGATCATTTCTATTAGGTTTTTCCCTGTCCAAATTTGCATTGTTGATAAAGCATCGAATTTAGCTGCTGAAATAATGCCCAGCACTCTGTTACAAATCTCTAACATGTAATTTGGTAAAAAAATTAAATAAGTACTGACCTATATTCAGCTCCCCAACCCTTAACAAAACTCATTCTAATAGTACACATTCTGGTAAGTTGATAAACTGATTCAAAACCCTGATTAACTGACTGGGCTAATAGTGCAGCAAATTCCTGATTATTAAATATCTTTAAATTACAACCTATAATAAAAAATAATCATTATCACAATAACTATTTAAATATCACTTAAAAAATCATATCATAATTTACATATCATCAACATCAGACAGACACTGCAAAATAAAGTGGACAGCCTTCTGAACTACATTGATCTACAGGCAGACGCTGACCAATGAACCATCTTCTTTATAGAACTTGTCAAGCATACAATGGAACTCAAAGTGGACAATCTTCTGTACTTAACTACACAAAGTAAGCTTATTCAGTTTACTTAATACTGTCCAAGAGCAGTGATTAGAAAAATCTCAACTCCAGAAACAGCAAGTTACCTGGTGGTATTTTACAAACTGTAGCCGGATGCCAACCATATCTTTGATTACAATTAGGACTCTGTACAAATACAGCATTTTCACTTAAACATTCAGCAAATACTTCACCACCAATATAATACAATCTAACACCTTTACCTATAGAAAAAAATTTATCCAATTAAATACAATATAATTATACAGTCATACTTACCTTTTTTACATTTATTTTATTTATTAAAAAACGTGACACCAATTGTTTTTGATGTAGATTTTCATTAAAATGGAAATAGTAAAAAATGGTAATTAAAAAATTGAGAAGAAATTAACATAAATTTGTTACATCATTTTATTTTGTTATCTAATACAAAAATTGTCAGCAATAGCATATTAATCATTAAATACACCCCAATTAAATAAGAAATGAAATGAAATGATTGGAGTTTTATGTCCTACTTTTCTGCACTCCTTATTAAATAAGACTCTTATTATAAGAGTACTTTATTTTATCCAAGGCTTAAGATATAGGCTTTTTAAATATTTTTGAAACAAACCTTTGCACATTACTGCATATTTTTAATCCATTTTTTAGTTATTAATAATTAGGCAAAGTTATGCCTTAAAAGTGTTCTCTACCATGAATAAATTTTTGACAAAAGTATGAACAATGTTAATTTCAATAAGTTAAAGTTGAACTAAAATCTAAAACACAATATAGTAGGTTTTAATCAATGGGATTTAAGATAGAAAAACAAAAGTTTGTAGAAGAAATAATAAACTTACCAATATAACGTCTGGTCATTTCAACTTGTTGAGTTCGATTAACATTAGACAGCAGTCCTAAACAAAATCTCTCTGAGTTGGAAGGGTCAGTGAAACCATCAACTGTTAGTGAGGGTTGTGAAGCATGAAAAGTTTCTCCAACTCTAGTATTTAACTCATAATAGGCAATAGAACACCAGAAATCTGGTTCTTTATATGTAACTGGTTGTAAATCATTATCAGCTAAAATAAAATAATACAACATATTCCCAAATTTTTGCAATTGTTAATTCCTCAAAAACAAAATTAAACTAGAGCCTAAATACAGAGTGGGCAAATTGCAAGAGACTGAAGAAATCAACCTTCTATGTTAATTAGGTCATGTGCCAGAACAGTCTAAAGTTACGACATTTTCTGTCTTTGGAACATTGTGAAACCGGAAGTAGACATTGAATCATCAGAAACAATAGTATCAGCGCATAGCCAAAGTTAATGGCCGTTGACCTTTTAAAGGGGAAGGTCAGCAAAGGCCAATATAATTTATATAACAAATTTTCAAAATGCATACGGTTACAAAACCGAAAGCTTACGTCAGACATCAAATATGAAAGTATAAAAAGGTAACCAAGGTCAGTGGCCTTTGATCCTACAAAAGTTCAGGTCAACAAAGGTAAATGTCAAAAATTGAAAATATGGAAATTCTAAAACCCATTCCTTTTTTTGAACTATAAAGCTGCAACAACTGAGCTTTTTACACAAACTGGCCAAATGGATGAAGTAATTGGGTACAAAGTCCCTTTTCGAACAAATGTATCCTATGCCCCTGCCCGAAATGGAAAATATCAGCTGAATATAAAGAGGGCTACGGACTAGGGGTATAAGGGGAGATTTAACCATTTTAAGATGCTTTGGAAGTCATTTCCCAATACAGAAATATTTTCATTCCTAAAACTCGATTTTAAAAGGTTTTATTTGCAAATAAAAAAAATACCAACGGACAGAAAAATAGAGGAATTTCTCTAAAAAGAGGAAATCTGGGATCCCTGATATACATACAGTTGAGTAACCTAATTTCGTGGAAACCTATTATTCATGGATTTCCGGAAAGGATTAATAATTTACATGAGCGACCTTGCTCGACCTCCGCATTAGTTTGTTTTGATAAACATGGGTTTTCTCTACAATATCAGCTAGTAGAATGAATCCAGTAGTTTCAAGCAAGGTAAAATGTATTAATGTATACTTTGACAAATACAAAATGGCGGATTTCAGTTATTACCAAACGTCACCATTTTTTATCGGTCGAATTTCCTTATAATCCCAAGCGGTAATCGGAATTCCAAGTGTCGTCTGCTAGAATGTAGTCCAACAAATGAAGTCACGTGATCAACTAGCGGATTCCGTGTCAGCAGAAAATTTCTACGGAACACAAAGTGGACCATATTCTTATGTTGTTTCAGTGACTTTTAGCATTAAATCAAGCTACGTATCTTATTTTGTCAGTCACTATTTTTTTTTTAAATCGCGGTTCTTTGAAGGAATTGTCACTATTTATAATGAATTGATATTAAAGATAAATACTAAGAGAAGTTAATTATTCCACCCGGTATCCATACAACGTGTTTTTCTCGACTTATTTATAGATCAAACATTGAACACGAAAATAGGTTACGCATTCTGCCACCGTTGCCGAGTTGGTTGCTCATGAAATATTGGTTAAAGTGAAGGATTAATAAAGAAAATCGAAATAAACCAATTTTAACTATTTTGTAGAATATCTGAGGACACTTCTAAGACATAAATTTTTTTTTTTTTTTTTTTTTTAACTTTGACGAAATTCGGTGTTGTATCCTTATATCCACGAAAATAGGTTAAACCACTGTATACCAAGCCCAAAGAGCCAAAAATATTGTAAAAAAAACACTCAAATTTAAAAAATATCTCTTATTTCAATTTTGTTTTAAAAACAATTGTTACTAATCACTGGAAAAAGCATGAAGAGCACATTAAGAATTCGAAAAGGAAGACATTGCCTATATAGAAGGTCTAGGAAATTGGAATAGTTGCTGCAACTACTGCAGTCTAAGCACAGGATGGTATGTAAGTTTCGTAAAATAGAAAAAAAAAAGAATTGACATTTCAATAACAAATTGGAATTACAGATGGAACTTTGGTCGTCTAGAAACAACTCAAAGTCTGTTGAACATTTTGTCTTTTTAGAATATTGGAATTTTTTTTTAGAAATTTAGTTCTATACAAATTCAAGCACAAGTGTTTTTATAATTGTATAGTCTTATTAATTTTTTTAAACAGACTACTTTTGCTATCACATATTTCTATCATATATTTATATCAAAAGAAAGAAATCAATATTTTAACAGCTCATGCAAGCAAAATGATACAAAACTGTGAAATTCAATATATATTAGTACATTGCTCATAACCTCATAACCATTTTTCTTTGTCACTTAATAAGACTTTCAGAAATTCCATTATATAAATAATTTTTACAATTCAACATCATCATTATATAAGTATGTTTTATAGGAAATATGGAGCATAAATCTGTTCTATTCATCATTGTTTGAACTTTGGAATAAAAAACATTGAAAATTCCAGTCCATAATTGGTGCTTAAGGTACCTCAGATGCTCAAGGTAATGTCAGGGTAAACTCAAGGTTTGGAATCATTATTTACACACTTACAAATTCAAAATTTTTTTTTTATAAAATTTTGAAAACAGACAACACAATTTGATTAAATACTACTGAAGGTTTCACTGTTTTCAAAAACCTTTGTAAAAAAACAGCAAGTATTGTTCAATAAGAAATTTTCAAAAATGAAATTAACTTACAGATAGAAGGGCTTGGTGATACATCAATTCCATCTGAAAAATATAAATATAAATTCTTGAAGCCTTACCAAATATCAACAAATAATAATGTCTACTTCAGTGTGAATCCAAAGTTTTTTTTAACAGATAAGCTAGGTTATCATGAACACTATTGCATACATGTAACTGAAATGCAACAATAAATTTCTAGTGCTGCCTTTTTTATTTTTGTTTATGAAGTTTAAAGAAAAATAATAAAAACAAGTTTAAAGAAAACTAATAAAACAAGTTACTTAAAAACAACGGCTTCAAAAATTGTTCTCAAGATCTGACACTACCAAACACTAACATGGAAAAAAAACATTTTCTATGTATTAGAGAATTGCAGTAAAACTTACAATTATTGACAGAATTAATATTATAATCCATCTTGATACAACCAATAAACTTTAGAATCCAAGACTGTTAGTATTGAACAGTTACGAACACTACTAGTCTCAAGACAATACTAAAACTACATCTGTCATTGACATACTTTATCTATATACAATCATCAAATCATTCACTACTAACATCTTGGTCAATGGAAACTTAACGCAGCACAATAACCTGACGTGCTTCGTAGAAAAACAGTGATATATTGATAGTCTGTAGAAGTAATGACCAAACATAGACTATCATCCCTGGAGAAATTGGAACCAACATCAAAGTGACATTGTCACCTGAGAAGAAATCCAAAAGAATCATGAATAACAAGAAAATCAAATTAATAACGTGAAAATAATATTTAAGTAAAATATATCAAATAATTTATTATATTCAAAGCTATTGTCGTTGTTAGTAAATAATTAAACACTGTAAGTCTTCCATGTCATATTTATTAATAAATTTAATTTTTAATTAAATGAAGCCAGACAATATTGTCTGATATTCAATCATAATGAGACAGTATCATACAAGATTTCATAACTTAGAAACATGAATATCAGTAAAACTAACTATTCACAATATCAGAAAGCAATCAATTATTGAACACAATAATTTCAAAATTTAGATCATTTCCTTTTAAAATCTTCAAGATTATAATGTTCTTTAAATAAATATTTATTTTGTGATCTATGTCTGTGCTTTCCAAAGACTATGCCAGTGCTTTTATGAGGCCTATATTCTCATCACCTTGTGAAATTTACATTATATAGAATAAAAGAAATAATTATAAAGTCATTTCAGAACTGAAACTACATAAATATATACGCAAATAATGCTGAATTCAACCTAAAAAAACAAGTTTAAAAACATAAAAAAGATAGCCAATAAATATATGACTTATTCTAATTGTGGATTAAACATTTAAGCATTATACTAGCTAGAGTTTTGCCTTTCCAACAAATGACAGATTTTCATTGATATGCTTGAATTAAACCAAATTCTCCATGCAAATATGAAACAACAGAGGAGAATGTAGGGGTAAAATAAATAAACAATAATAAAAGATATGTACACATCATATTATCATGTTTATAAGTTAATCAAATAATTTGTAGTGTAGGCAATATGATAACTGTACAAGAAGGAAGCAGATTTTGATATGATTGACCATAGAGAATAATATTGACAGTTAAACATCAATGACAATATTTTCATGTTATTTTGAGTGACATTAGGAAGTCCCGCTTGACTAAAAAATTACTCTTAAAATATAATGTGTGACAGTAGATAATTAGTAGTTGTACTAGTACTCCCTTGATACCTACTATTTCATCCAATTGATTTATAAAGATAGTACTTAACTCTTACTTAGACATTATCATTGATATATCATCTTTTTTATTCTCTTCAATATCTCTACCAACATTCACTTTATTTAAATAATCCTTTTGCGACATTTAGGGTTACAAAAAGGAATGAAAATCCACTTTTAACAAAATGTGTAGAATTGATCCTTGAAAATCATGACACAAATACTTTGAAGCGATAGCTATTAGATATAAAACTCTGACATTGTGCCAATTATAGTTGTTTGAGTTCCAAGTAAATTGAGACAAGAAAAAAAAGGCCTTACTAAACAAAGGTTGAAATTATTTTGTGATTTGACTAGTTCCATGAAAGCATTATAATAATAGGTGAACCTTTAGTAGTCACATGAAAATGCATTGTAACGCTTACATACAAAATAAGTGGCATATTACTATACTACACATCAATGGTGCCTCACTGCCATAGTAGTTTGTACAGGAAAACCATACTGGTAACATGTAATATATTTTTATAAAATGTCACAATGTTGACAAAGCTTAGGTAGTTATAGATGTAGCTATAATTGATATAGCCCTCATCTCTAAAAATATGAGTTCACTCCATGGAACAATGAAATAAATCTGATGATCCAAGTGGTTGACTCCATTTGCCATCCATGATCTAAAGGAATCTATCATGCAGAACAAGTTGAATATTAAAAAAAATCAAATGCTCTGATCAATAATTGCTTTGTCTACCACATGTCACGAGTTCTAGAATGTAAATGTAAATTGTTGACATAATTAAAACAATAAAACCTAGTAGTAATAGATATAAAAATTTGTTCTGTTATTCAATAGATATTATTAAAGAGACAGATGCACCGTTTTTCAGATCAATCATACTTCAGTCTCAGAAACGGGAATTTTTTAGCTAAGCCAATCAGTAATAGTGTTCACAACTCACTGGCGAAATTTGACCCTTCAAATCCATGTATGTCCAGAATTATCCGCGTTTAAATGTTAAAATGACAACTCGTCAATCTAAGATACTCTGAGATATATAGAAAGGCATATATAGAAATAGTGAGTAAAATTCCTGGTTTGAAGAATTTTTAAAGGAATTTTGCGATTCATTAAATTAAATGAAAAAACAGGTTGGCACAATCATAATATTGAGCTTTTCCCACAACAGTGATTCTACCTCGCTTTTCTACATCTCCACATTATATAATATTTCTTCATCAATGACTTTTTTTTACTCTGAACTGATGAAATACTTGTATTTGTCATATTTATTCTGTGACATTGAGTAGAAATTTTCAAGGTCAAGCCCAAACCAACCGATAATTTTTAAACTTGGGCTTGCTGTCTTTCTTACGGATATGGATATTTATTATTTTGTCACAAACAGGAGTGTTGTATTTTGATCATTAAATGACGTAGGCCATATCCATGCTGCTCTACTCTATCTATCTCAATCTGAAATGTCGTCTGCTATCCACTTCAGTATAATATCCCTTATTCAGCACAATTATGAACTATGATACTATTTATGGTAACAATCATTTCCCGCCAGAAATTTAATCAAAGGTGTGACAAATTAACAAGATCTCACTGTTTTAGACACCAAATTTTATAATGAGTTGAGTTTCATTTATTCGAAAATATTATGTATCCCAAAAAACTACTCTACTGACGAAAAATTACATTGCATCTTGCAGTAAATTGGATCTCAAACTGTGATGCGATATTATAGATATGAGGTCTAGTAATTACTACATAAAATACAAACAGAATGGTATATTTTGATGGGCAATATAATTTGGTTGTGATATATTTGTAGTATACAAATCCTTCACTATGAAAAATATAATTTTTAAACTATTTTCAAACATTTTGAAAATTTCTTTATCTAGGAATTTTTTTCTCGGGTCTATTACTATACATATAAATATTTAATTTAAAGTAAGAATGGACATGTTGTTATACTGTTAATAAATGTCAAACAACCATAACTGCTGCATTTAAGAGACTACAAATCTGTCCATTTTAACGATAGATTTTCTTTGAAAGGGAGACTATAGGCAACTGATCCATTTTGTTACTTGAAATTAGTTAATCCTGTGACAGATAGTATTCTCGAGACAAACAAATCAGTGATTTGTAATAAAACAAGTAGTTTGTAAGTGTTGTTACTACTGACCAAATACCAAGTTACAATGAAGTAGTGAAAGTCAAGTGATATACAATAAAACATGTTCTAATTAAAAAGTATTTTTAGGTATTTAATTTAATACTAGTAATCTAATACACAGAATTCATTTCTTAGATCAAATACAGAAAATAGTCAATAGATACTAAATCTACTATTACTGTCATTACCTTAACATTATCTTGCCATAGATAGATAAGGTTTAATTATTTGATGAATAGATGAATGTATCTGTATTCAATTACACTATATATATACAACCTTTTCTGTGGGTGTTTGCTGAAACAAACTAGTATATCATGAATTTTTTGACATAAGCTTAAAGCGATTGTAATGAGAATTTATAAAAATGTATGTGTATCGGAGACAAGAAATGCATCATTCAAATTTTCTATCAGATGTCTGTGGTTCCTAAAATTCCACTTTAATATTTTTATTTTTTAAGTAAGAGTCAGAATATCTAAGAATGGGTTTATAAAAATGATATAGCTTCAGAACATTATATTTACAGTTTTTAAGAAATATGCAGCAATTTTCAAACTTGATGATAATTCTAGATTGGTTATTTTACCAGACTTATATAAAGAGAAGAGACAAATCAGACAATATTTACTCACATTTATCATTTCTGATGTTCAAAAATGGAAAAAAAAGTAAAATCTTTAGTAGTCATGGTTATTGTGGATTATCTTTTTTTCTGATGTTCTGTCTCTATTGATTAAGTTAAGACAGGCATTGTGTGATTAGTTTACTGAGTAGTTAGTCGACTGAACCTATTACTACCTATTGCTATAAATAAAAATTCAAAATTGCTATGGGCCATTAAAATAGTAAGATAATTATTGATGTTATGATGTCTTCTTATTTTTTTTTAGTTTAATCAACAGACATGACCTTTCAAAATAAATATGTTGTTGTTTCTAACAATTTTTTCATCAAGTTGTTTTTACTTTAAGTTTTTGTAAATGTTTAATTTTTTAAGAGATTAAATATTTGAAATGATTGGAATATTATAAGTTTAAAGGGATTTAAATGAAGTTTTTTAACCATTAATGTGTCTTATAGTCTCTAATGCCACTAGTGTAAATGCCTGAGGTCTGTAATTCAACAAATATTGACCATATAACAACATCACTATAGCACTATATAATGACACAGAAACACACAAGAAATAACTGGAAAACCTGTTATGAATCCCTTTAAATAAATCCCTACAGAGCTACGTATACCATCTATTTGCAAGAATTAATATTTCCATTAAAAAGTAGATTAGAAGATTAGATTCTACTATAATATATAAATATTTCTATTGTTATAACTAATGGCCCTATTTAATAGATGACACTTACTTTTGACATAGTTAAAATACTTTGACAGACGATTTCTTGATCATAACTTTTCATAATAAAATTTGTCAAAATCAAAACCAAGCTGTTTGCTGAAATCAAGGCTTGAAACAACTCCAGAAATTGGGTCGGACATTTTGTCCAGCACAATTCAATTTGTGTCGGACATTTGAAATTTTGTACCAGACATAATAAAAATATGGTATTTTCAATTGAAAAATAGCATTTAAAACCAATAAATTTTTTAGGGCTGAAATTCGCCGTTTTCTCAACTGCAAGTGCAAAACAGGTTAACAACTAACTAAGAATAGTTTATATCATTCATATAGGCCATAGGGATTATTTATATTCCCAGTGACTCTCAGGGAACGATAAAGCCGAAGCAATAGGCAATTAAAATAAATCATATCTTATATAAAAGTTCTAAGACATAAAAAAAGAGCCATCGGAAGTAATAATTTATCTGATTGGACAAGAAAAGATATCTATTTATATCAGCCAATGAATTTCTTACTTTCATTGTTTTTCTACTTTCGGTTTTAAGAAAACTCGCGCTAATCAACACATCTGGCTGTGATTATTTAACATGGTGCCTGACAATTTCCTCCAGCTCAGTGTATATCTTTGTATCAAATTCTTATGTAATATTTGAAATAAAAGTATCAAATCGTGATTAGACATCATGATTATAAAATATAGTACCAGGTATCATATGAAAGATCATCTCATGTTTATATAAAGTAATTATAGAATTAAAATTACTAAAGGATTCGGACAAACAACTTGACTTAACTGCTTGTGTCCACACCGTTGTCTTCTCTAGGTGCTAATCATATGGATGCCTGGCAAGCTATCTTTCAATAACACACAGCTTAGATTTCTGTTAATAATGTCAATGGCCAGAATCGCTGATAATTCACTGCCTTTTCAACAAGAAAAAAAAATTTTTTCATAGAGATTGTACCGGACATTTGCCAAAGTAGTACCAGACAATGTCCATGTCTGGACGCTTATTTCAGGCCTTGGCTGAAATACAACTCAAGTTAACAGCAGCTTTAGTTAATCAAGGTGGTAGGTATACACTAATAGTATTTATAAGGTTATATTTATAAGGATAAAAATCATGAATATCAAACGATTATTTAAAAATCTTTTTTTTCTTTCTTGGATAACTCTGAAAAATTTCTCATAAAATCGTCAACACTATCTTAAGTTGAGATTTCACCATTTTTATATTAGGGGAGGGGCCAGATATATTTCACTTTGGCAACTGTATATAATGGTCATCTTGCAAGTTCTACAACACAAGCAACACAAACTGTTTTGTGAATTTTTACAGCTGTTTACAGGATCTAGATCTAGATTTCTATACTATGTTGGATGATGGTGTGAAATTATTAGACCATTCCTCTTACTGCCATATTGTCTTACTATGAAAAGAAAAAGGGTGTAGATCTTTAAATTTGAATGTATAAAATCAATACATGTAAAGTGTAAAATGGTGGTATATTTAATTTTATTAATATTATAATAATACAATACAAGAACTATATTATACTATATTAAATGCTACTACAGACATTTATTAGTCTAAATGATAGCCTACAGAAATAATTAGGCCTTCCATCTAACACACCATCAACTGGGTAAACTCAATTATACCAATACAAAAAAACACAGTCTACATAGTATCACATCAGTGATTTTGGATTTTTCATTTAAAAAGTGGAGGCAATATCCATATCTGGTACCATTCCTACACAATCTACAAAATCTGAAGACTGGATGACCATTCCAGTTATTCATAGTAACAAAATATTGGTCATTTATCAAGTAATTACAGAATGAATTACTAATAGAGGGTTAAGTTTAGATTAAAAGTGAAATGAAGTAAATGAACAATTGATACGGATTCCATTTTCTATTAATGACAAGAATCAATGAGGCTTCTCAATCCAACAT
This sequence comes from Lottia gigantea, assembly GCF_000327385.1. NCBI lineage: Eukaryota > Metazoa > Mollusca > Gastropoda > Lottiidae > Lottia > Lottia gigantea. The sequence continues at coordinate 2,733,356 of NW_008708797.1, read as the reverse complement.
CAACACCCGATTTCATTAGCTTGTTTCCTGCCTCAGATGACCAGTGGTCAGATAATAGAAGACTTAAGATGATGTAGAAAGCTAATGATATATTGATAGGAAATAAAGTAGGACACAAGATTGACCACGATGTTTAAGTATTTGTCACAATAACTGGGTTAGTAAGATTATGACATGTCCAGTATTGTCAGATAATCACTGAACTTTCTATTAATCTCTTGTAGTTCTGATTCCACCTCCAATATAATAAGACAAATAACAGTGACTAATTGGAATATCTGGTCTGTTTGCACCATTCACATCAGCTGTTCTCTTTATTAGTTCAGTTGAATCAGTTCATGGAATTCCATCTATAGTATATTATTTATTACCTGACTTGATCAAACCAATTTTGTTCAAAGGGTTAATTAAAACTTAGAATACTAATTGTTAATTAAGCAGTTTGGACCTAGTTTCGGTGCTTGGCTTTATAATGGCTGAGACATATTTCTCTACAATTAAGCATTTATTTTACTCAAATCTGCACAGTAGTTTTCTAGCAGCTTGCAAAAAGCATAACGAATAATAAAAGGTTGCATAACTTTGTACTTAAGTTTTGGCGTTAAAAAATTAACTGCTGGATTTTTTTAGTTAAAACTTTCATATACTTTATGGGATACCTTTCTATAGATTTTGGTTCATAGTTTTCACAAATTTGAGCAAAAACGTTGCCGCGTTATTTTCACAAAACACAGTAAATATATCCCAAGATAATTTACTGAAAATCAAAATCTAGACAGGCCATGATCCAAAAAGGTATCTATCTAGACAGATAGGTCAATCAAATTTTGTGGTGTTGTATCAATCAAACATAGTGGTGTTACATCATATCATAATTAAATGGTGAGAGAATAAATTATTGCATTAATCAAACTTGTGTAAACTTGTTGGATCTATCAACAAACATAGTGGAGATGGTCAATCAAATTTAGTGGTGAGAGTTTAAACCTCTTGTATCAATCAAATTTAGTGGTGAGAGTATAAACCTCTTGTATCAATCAAACATTGTGGTGCTACATCAAATCATATTTAAGTGGTGAGAGAATAAATTGTTGCATTAATCAAATTTACTGGATAGAGTGTAAACTTATTGGATCAATCAACAAACATAGTGGAGATGGTCAATCAAATATAGTGGTGAGAGTTTAAACCTGTTGTACAATCAAACATAGTGGTGTTACATCAAAATTGCATTTAATGGCGACAGAATAAACTCACCCATTCCTTGCGTATCAGAAGTGTCTCCTTCTTCGCTCATGTAGCCTGGAGGTGGGCTATCTGTAATACATAATAAAATATTATCATCTAACTTAAAAAATATTAAAACAATCTACATTGAAAAAAGATTGTTCAAGCTACTTAATTTATTCACCAGGTCAAGTTCAATATTCATCTGCAGATAGAAATATAACACTTTGGCACAATTCATACACATTGAATACAATACAAAATCATAATAAATTTAATTCTATCAAGGTAACAGATGAACAACTATATCTCAATATTGAAAACTCTTAAATGTTGTGAAATGACACAATGTTAGCATTAATATGTAGTATGCAAATAAATATATAAAAAAGAGTAGACAAAAAAAAATTATGAAGAAAATAGACCATGAAGACAACCAGGAGATGCCTCCAGTACAACTATAATTATACAACAAATATTACCTGGTATGCTGAAGTTTTCATTGATGCCGACTTTACAGTCAATATTTTCTGGTATTGTTGTTGAATAATCATCAAGTTGAGGAATTTTATCAGGTATTTCTGTATGACGTGGTACTAATACAACTACAATATATAACAATACATCATACAATTATCTGTATACTTATCAATATACAATACTAACAGATCATTATAGAGGGATTGCTTAAAATTCCAAGCAAGCAAGTTACCAATAATATTGAGTTAAATTTGTTTCATGTGAAAATCATTAAATTTGTTCATTTGCTTGTATCTCAAGCATTTGAATCAAACAAATAAATATATATAAATCCAAATTGAAAAAAACAAAGAACTCAATAACTCTTAATAGTGTAGACACCCAAAAGAAAAAAAAGAAACAAAATTTATAGACATGTATTTTTTAGAATTAAATTGAGAATGAATTCTCTTGATTTATTTGTAGAAGACTATAAAAAAATTATGTTTCAATAAAACAAAACCATCCTCAGAGATTTAGAAGAGAAAATAGAAATACTAGTTGATTTATCTCCCATGTCTTAAAATTTCTCATATTTTCCCTCTTGATAAAACCTTTTTAAGAAATTGGAATATTGTATACATTATATTTTTTCCTGTTAACACTTCTATATTAATGGATTAAGATTTGTATGGTAAGTACTTTCAGTAGTAACATAAGGTTTCATAAGGTTTAATACTCTAGGATGGGATCTCTGAATTTTAATGTAAATGTCCTACTATTATTGTCAACATTCATCTTTTTTTGTGATAATTAACACTGAAAGATAGTGATATAACAAAAGGCAGAAATAATTTTGCCCATAATCATGTTTTTGCAACGATTGATCTGGCTAACAATTATTTAAACTTATTTTTTAGTTCAATGTAACTGGCATAAAAGTATTGACCAGACCTACCTGGTGGTACAACTCTGATATAGTGATAAGGATTCACACAAACTTCATCCCGTTTTAAATGAAAGGCATAGTCACATTTATCTACAGCTCGTAGTTCTTGATGACTCTGTAAATCTGGCCATCTCCATAAACGACAATAAATTACATGGGGTAAACCTTTACGATGAGAAACTTGTAAACGACCATCCAAAGATCTGAAAAACATCACAAATATTTCATATTTAGACACAAAAATTGACACATTTTAGTTACTTGTTAGTTATTATTTGATGGGTCTGGAATTATGAATTTTTTATGTAAATTTTGGTTAGACTGGATATAAGAGTCTTAATATAAGGATATCTTGAATAAAAAAAAAAGTCCAGTCTATAATTACTTTAGGTCCCATGATATAGAGCACCTTAATATGGATTATAATAAAATGACTAGATAAGACATAAAATGACTTTTTAAGAAGATAATGCCACAGAGATAAAAAAAAAAATCTAAAAAAATGAATATCATAATCTCAATCATTAATATAATTCCTCATATCGCTTCTATTAATGATATATGGGTTTTTTATTCACTTGAGTTCTGCTTAGCTGATTGCTTCTAACCTTCCACCTTCATTTTTATTTCAACTGCTTTCGGCAGTCAGCAAAAACCATTAATTTCAGAATAATTAATTGTGATAGAAGTCTGAAAATCATGATTAATACCTTCTGTCTTGTGTATTACAGTAAAGTGAGAATTGTATTGTTCAAATATCATATAACTCAATAGGTAGGTTAGTGTCTTAAATAATGAGTTTTAAAAGCAGTAGGCTTATTCAACTTGTATAACTTTTTCCTACTTTCTTGATAAATAGATGTAAGAGAATTCAAACGAATATAGGTTTGTATTTTCAAACTGAATTTAAATCACAGCTCTTTGTTGAAAATAAAAATAATGCATACCAATTTTAATTTATAGATCTTATTTACTATTTAATGTCTCAAATGGTCACAATGATTTGAGAGTACCTTTTTACTAGAGTAACAGTCTACCAATTATTACAAGATAGTAGTAATTGAAAAACTAAATACTTGGTTGACAAAATGTCAACTTGTTGACCTCTATTCTAATTAAATAGAAATTCAATTTAGTACTGAAGTGAAACCCTAAAACCACATTTTTTTCTTCAATAACATTGTTAGGGAAAGTTTGATTAAGAAATCAGATCTTCAGCTTAAGAATTCAAATTTGTCCACAAATTATACTATCTCTTGACATTCTTAAAACATACCTTAATAATTCTCATCCTTACAATAATCAATTAGTGTATACATGCTTACATCAAGTTCAGAATGTTTGATATCCAAATCAAATCATAGAGTCAGTAGAGGGACAGGTGCTCCATATTAGGGGGGTTGATTTTAGTCTCGGATATATGTAAATAGTCTTCAGAACTAGACATGTACGAAAATAGCATAATTCCTTCAAAAATAACTCAAACTAGAAATTTATTTTCCTAATTCTATAGACGTCTTTACTTCATATGGCAATGTCTATTAAAAAGACAACTAGTCTAATTTACAAACGCAGATAATACTGGACACACACATGAATTTGAAGATAGTTAGCTGTGAACATTATTATTGATTGGCTAAAAAAATCCTGTTTCTGAGACTAAAGTGTGATTGTCCACAAAGTGGTGCATCTGTCCTATTAAAGTTCATCCAAAAAGAGGTATGAATGTTTGCTATAGCTTAATGGTCCTTCCCATTACTTTTAAAAATGGGAGTCTCATGCCTTTCTATGTCTATTCATGCTATGTGTTATGGGTGTTTAACTGAAATTAAAGCTTACAATGTTTTCAAGACATTTAGAAGATTTGTGATAACTGAAATAAAATTTTGTATCTGACGCCTTTATCTAAATGCATGTAAATGTCAATATTTCAATGACAAATCATCTGACAAGAGTTTAAAAAACACATATAGTTCTGACAGTGTTTAAAGATTCATTAATGATGTATATGTTTTGAAGTTGACAAATAAAAATGACAGCATTTTTAAGAGAAATAGTATCATATTACTTGACATAATTTTTTAAATCAAGATAGAAATGACAGTGTCAGAAAGTTGTGTTTTCATTGACAGTCCTTAACACCATCAATGGTATCAATTTGTCTAAATATTTCCTTTCCCAGCTAATTTATCTTCAATTCAGCTATCTAAATAAAAGATCTAACTCTGAAATAAGATAGTATAAATAACATGGAAATCAATTCAGAAAAATCAAGATACGATTAAATTAGAAACAATAATAATACATTTGGTTAAAAACAGAATATTTGTCAATAGTCAATTGACCACATCTATATTATTTTTCTACCTAAATAGAATGTTTTTTCTGCTAGAAAAGACTCAGACATATTAGATTGAAGCCTGCTGGATTTAAACTGATGGCAACTCACTATTGATTTGTCAAACCGAGACAATTCCACTTTTTTCACTCTTTAATATCAGACATTATAACCTAGTTACTTTCATCCTATTATAGTACATTTACACATTCAAATATAAATAAATAAATAAATAAATAAGCAAATATTAAATGAGCGAGTTGATTGTATCCTTAATTGCATTTATTAGTAATCTATTTATATTGTAATTTTTCTTTCTCATTTCATCATAACAAATTGATTTTTCTATCTATTTTAAAATTGTGGTATTTAACTTTTGTTTTTTAACATCTATACTCTGGATCACATAATACCAGGAAATAAAAATGTAAATTCTAAGTCATGTATTAAACTCTTCCCTACTACCTTTACAACATACTAACATTATAAATATTTTTTGATCCAAAATAAAAATAATTTAGTAGGTCAATACCAAAAAAACATATAAAAAAAATGTAAGAAAACATATATTAAATTTGAAACTTTATTTCTTTGGAAAGCTTTATGTAATATTTTAGCATATATATATATATACTAATATATAATATCACATCAGCAAAATTTAAATCATACAGTGCTTTCAGTTCACCAGTTGTTTTAAGGACATTTGCATCATAACTGTCATACACATAAATTATAGGCTTAACATTCATCTTTAACATTTATCTTGCCACAAAAATGTCAGATACCTTAAAAGAGTACAATCTTTAATACATGTTCTTAGTTCTTTTCATAAAATAGAATAATTTACCAGAAAATTCAGACATGCTGAAAATGAGACTTGTCTTGTCTTGAAGTTGAAGGTTGTTTGTTAATGACATCATTTATATAAATAATACACATACTTTCTCTGTCTAGACACTCTAACAAAATAACATGGTATTTGTAGGTGAAATTCACCAGGAAAATATTCTATTGGGCATTTATTCATCTATCACTAAATGTCTTGCATATCAGACAACATAAGAATAATAATTGAATTCAATATGGCTGATCATAGTGTAAAGCTAGAAGTGATCTAATACACACAAAAAAATGATTTTCTCCATCTAAACCATAAAAATACAAGGATTAAGATTAAGTGCTAATCAACATTCAATCTGGATTTTTAATTTTTTTTTTGTATGATACCATATGAGTCAGCAATTTAAGTTTCTATTGTGTTCACAAATAAATTTAGGACAATAACTAAAACCGTTCATCGAAAGATTGTCAAATTCAAACTTGAACAGGATCTCACCAATAAGAATGATCACACCAAATTCCATTAAAATCAGATGAAAACTGAAGTCTCTATTGTGTGCACAAACAAATTTTGAAGCGTTTTTCCTAAGTCAAGGGCAATAACTCAAAAACCATTCATCGAAAAATCGTCAAATTGGAACTTGACCAAGATCTCATGAATATATATTATCTCAGCAAGTTTCATTAAAATCAGATAAAAACTGTAGTGTCTATTGTGTTCACAAGAAATGTTGATGGACCGAAGCGACGGCAATATACGTCCACATTTCCATGTGGGCGTATAAAAACAGAGTAGTAGTAAACAGGATACTATGAGACATTTGAACTATTACATCTCATCACAATACTTATTGTATTATATCTCCTATATCATAATATATAATCATTTAACCCAGCACTATATTGGCATGAAATATTAAATTGAAGTCAATGAAAACTGAAGTGTAAATGGAAGACCTCTCTATGCTCAGTCAGTTAGACCAGTCAAATGAAATTAAAACTATCAGAGTCATGTGTGTCTCAGAGCCTGACTTTACTTTCACTTTACTAAGTGGAAACACAAATAGCCAGTTTTACTTCACAATTCTCAGTGGAAACACAGTTATTATTGCTACAATTATTCCTAAACCTTTATATTCCTAATACTTGAACATATATCAAGTTTTGTAAAAATCATTAGAAGTAGGCATATGTAAATCATAAATATATGATAAAAAGAGTAATCAATTTCCAACCAAGCTGTTAAAGGGTCATTCTGTTTTTTTGGACAAGTCGAAAAAAAAAATTGCTGAAAAACTATAATACCAAAATCTAAAGAAATGTGTCCCTGGACTTATCTTAAAGTTTTAACGAAAAAAACAATCCTGCCGTTAATTTTTATTGCCAAAACTATTAAGAGAAGGCTAACCATTAATCAGGAAATCAGTCTTGATTAGTTAGAAATAATCTTTAAGAGCAGTTATGCAGTACCACAAACAACTTTAACTGTTAAATGAAGCGTGCAATGCTAAGTAAAGAATGCTAAGCAATGAGATGTTATCAAGTTACTGGAATAGCTGGATATATTTAATTATTCACTATTTGTTTGTATTGGTATACTTCTAGTTTTAAAACAGGCTAGGTCGATCAATATTTTGTTCAAGTATATAGTTTTAAATATATTTATATACCAGAACCACCATTTAACTTCTGAGTAAACAACTATTCAGACAATAACTTCAAATCTTTTTAGAAAGTACTGATATTTTCATTTTTTTTAATAAAATAGCATTTCTGTACATCTGCAAAAAAATTCACATGGCATTTTCAAACAAATTTTCAGATTAATGAAATGGCTATAAAGATTTAGTCATGTGTATGTTATATTGTTTTTTTTCTATATTATTTACAAGATGTTAAATTAATATCATTTCTAGTTCAACCACAACAACTTTTTTTTAACATTTTATCAAATAGTCTGAGAAAGCTATCAACACACTGCCTGGCTTTAGGGCATCAAATTAACTTCAGTTGCATGGTAATTGCATAAATCAGTTGGAAGAGAGTTAATAATTGTCAAGTGTATTATCAGGTTGTAATTTATGTGTCAAGTTTTTGCATGTTAATGTTATAATTAACAAGCCAATTCTCCATGTTTGACACTTTCAATTTGTCTGAAATTAATAGATATTCAAGAAATTCAAATTATTTAACACAACTAATCATGTTATTATTAAAGGCATATGATTAGCAATAATTAACAGTGTATGTTATCTTACATTGTTAAAATTCAAAGGCCTGCTCACTAAATGTCACATCCCATGTGGATGCAATGGACACATTATTGAAGTTGAATTGTCAAGATATTTTGACAAATGAAAAAGTATCTACTGAAAAGCAAAAAATTCTATTTACATAATCTAAAAATTGTTTCAAATTCAACTTCCTCACCAACAATGTGTCCAATGATTCTACAGCTAAATGACACATAATGAGCAGATCGTGGTATTTTGAAAAGAGTTATACAACTGCATGAGACTCTCAATATAGTTTTTTTAAAATAAATGTAAAGAGAAATACAACACATATAAAAATTCTTGCCTGTTATAGGTCAATTACTCTATATGTTGTTTACAATAAAAATGCTTATAAGCTTCTTTGTATGATCGATTACAAAATATAACCACCATAGCAGAATTATTCATCTAATTTTCATTAGTATTTTAATGTTTCGCTTAGCGTTATATTTCCAAGCTTAAGAATTATATAGCCACTGAATCAATGAAAATATATGCCCTATGAACATGGAATGTGTACCCCATGAACATGGCATGTGTACCCTATGAACATGGAATCTGTACCCTATGAACATGGAATATGTAGCAAACTGTTGTACTGTACTTTCGTTTACATGTGTGAAATCATTGTCAAAGCTTAGAAGCATTCCATAAATTGACATAGACATTGACAATGATGGTTTAACATTGGCAAAGAAGTATACACACAGTTGCTGACAAAGAGGCACAGACTGACCAATATAGACATAGAGTAGAGTTTTGATAACAAAGATACAAAAGTAACCAGTTGTTAAGAAATTTATAGTCTAGGCTGAAAACAAAGATGTAAATAGCCTGTTGTTAACAACTGTACAGAGTAGACTCTTGACAACAAATATACTAATAAACGTACATGTACAATCTAGGTTATTGAGGACTAAGATATAAAGAGCTTGTTGTAAATAAATGTACATGTACAATCTAGGCTATTGAGGACTAAAAAAAAAGAGTCAGTTGTAAATAAATGTACATGTACAATCTAGGACTAAGATATAAAGAGCTTGTTGTAAATAAATGTACATGTACAATCTAGGCTATTGAGGACTAAGATATAAAGAGCCAGATGTAAATAAATGTACATGTACAATCTATGACTAAGATAAAAAAAAAAGAGCCTGTGGTAAATAAATGTACATGTACAATCTAGGCTATTGAGGACTAAGATATAAAGAGCCAGTTGTAAATAAATGTACATGTACAATCTAGGACTAAGATATAAAGAGCCTGTTGTAAATAAATGTACATGTACAATCTAGGCTATTCTGGACTAAGATAGAAAAGTGTCATTGTTATCAAAGGTACAGAAAAAAATTATAAAGCCAGAAATAAAATTACGACTAAGCTACTGAAGAACAGTTGTTGACAAAGTTTTTTTGAGATTTGTTACAAAGGTTTGGGCTAAACATTATTTTTCAAAGGTCAGTTGTTGACAAAGGTATCAATTTAAAGAGTATATATCTAAAGATATGAATGTAATAGTTGTTAACAAAGATATATACATAAAATATTTTATAAAGGTCTTGGACAGTTGATGACAAAGGTACTTAAAGGGACAGATTCGTTTGATCAATTGTACTAAAGTCTCAGAAATCTGTTAAGCTAAGCTAATCAGTGTCACGTCATTTCTTGAGACTCTGCCATATAAAGAATAGTCATATAGAAATAGAAAGAGACATTCCTAGTTGGAGGTATTTTTTAAGAAAGTGTGTGATTTTTGTACTATTACATATTTCCAAGACCCAAATGAAACCTCGAAAATGGCAAAACTGTCCCTTGAAAGGTTACATCTAAGGATATGAATCTAATTAGTTGTTAACAAAGGTTGATGACAAAGTAATGCACACAAACACAAATATTATTCAACTGTGGCAGTTGTTGACTGAGATAAAAATGCTTTTAACATAAAAAAAAAAGAAACAATTCTTCACCAGACTTATTGCCCTTGATGTATGATCAATAAAAATGTATGTTATTTGTTCACAGCTGTTTGTCAAAGGTATTACAATTGATGTAAAATCCTAACAGGTATAGACTGTACAAAATTATGAACTAAATAGTTCTGTAAAGTTGTTTTCAGAGATGTATATTAGTTTCAACTTGACCAAAACTATTAAATTGTATAATATTTGGCAACGTCAATTCATTGAGAATTAATTTTTCAAATAAAATGTTTTGTTTCAATTTGTTTCAAAATTGACATCACTAAATAATATTTCTCCGAATTCAATAGTTTTGTTGCATGAAATTTAATATATTTCACTTCATGCAGTACATGTGTGTTTTAAATATTAAAAAGGTCTTGGACATCATTTTATAACAAGGGATATACATTTACAAAGGTAAAAACAGTCATTTATGAAGCTGTTTAATTATGATATTCAGGAACAAGATGATTGTTATTTACAAAGGTCTAATATAACAGTCATTTACAAAGGTCTAATATAACAGTCATTTACAAAGTAAAAATCTTTTTGATAATCTGGGTACAGAATGCAGGTAATAAAGGCTTTAACAAATGTGCTTCAAAAACAGCATAACAAAAATGGGTGGAATAAAAAAAATAAGTGGAGAAAAAAATGAAAGTTGTAAATTTAATATCTTATTATATGTTTATCTCAAACCTCCATATTAGACATTTTAGCCCACTGGAAGACAGGCAGTTGGAAAAAGAATTTAAAATCCAGACATATTCAAGAAAATCAATACTTTCTACAAAATCTAAGTTCCCCTTTTACATAAAAAATCTCTTGTAAAATAACAGATTTATAATCAGATTTCTTCTCTATAATATGGGAAATAGAATATATTCTAACATCAGAAAACTGACTGGAACAAGAATGCTACATGCCTGAAAATTTGAAAACAAACAAAAACAAAGCCAAAAAACTCTTCTCGCTTACATGTTTAAATTGATTACCTTGCTCTAGTCTTATCCAACTTGGAACAATTACTGATAAATTTCCTTGCGTATACTAAGTAGACAGTGGCTAGAAATACATGGTACAAAAATCAAATATTTTACCTACATCAAAGGCCTTCACATCAACTTTCATACGCTTTAAATCTTCAAACAACACCTTGGTAGGAAAAAAACTTCCACCAGACAGTAATGTTTTTTTCCTTAGCGTTAGTGTCTATATAGTGTATATATGCTAGTTGTCTGTACAACAAAAATCAATATCACATGTATTAATAGACACTGCAGTGATAATTTATGTTGATATTCCAGACACCCAGCCTCTTATTTAACAACTTGCCCCAAAAAAGTTTTTTTTCTCACATGGAAACTTAAATTCTTCGTACATCAAAACAAATGCTAGTTGATACAACAATATAGTTGTGAAAAACGATTCACTGGTAACAAAAATGTTAATTCGAAGAAGAAAGTCTATTTCACCACCACCGCCACCAACCTAATAGTATATGCCACGGTCAACGGTCACTCATTGGCTATTACTCAATACCAGACTTACATAGTTTATGTAATCGTAATGAGTTCCACACAGAAGAGACAGAGACATTACAGAAACATGAAAGGTAAATAACATTTCTTTTATTTCACATCCAACTGTTCAAAATATACCTTTCTTACAAAAACAATACAAATATAATATTCCATCTTCAAATACATATTCATTTTACAACTTATGTTTATGGGAGTGTAATAAAACAAGGCATGTAAATGCATTTCAATGATATTGCAATTCATTATACATATTTTCAAACTTTGTGTCTTTATGATAAAAACCCTGATTTATAAGTCAACTAGATAGGCAGTCAAGGTAACATACACCAAAACTTTAATTTTGTTAAAATATGTCATGTATATTGCGTTAATGTTAGCGGGAGTAGTTAAACATTACACAACTTTTATATGCAAATCAAAAAACAGTCTGATTTATAGTGTTTTTCACAAAATAGATCTGGTTCGATATTCATATATCTATGAAAATATTTATTACTATTCAGTAATTTAACAATTTGTTGGATTATTTCTGCCAGTGACTCATTTATCTTAATAAAAGTTTGCAGTGAGATCAAAATATGCAGTTTCTTATGTTATTGTAGATCTGAGGAAATTACTAAACATACCTTAAGTAATATTGCGATGTATCGCAAAAAGCAGTGTGATAATTATTACTAAATTTTAATATAAGATGGCATGGTCACTTAAATTCAAACCTTCGGCAATAATTGACATCATAAATTGTGAATTGATATTCCATAAATTTAGGCCCAAACCATTCACAGCATTTTAGACTAGAGCTTTGTTTCAGGTTAGTCACTGACAATATTTGTCTATTTATGATAAATGATAAAATAAAGCTGAAAAGTGTAATAAGAATGACTATAATGGAATCTTTTAGTCAAATAATGCCCTTTGTTTTACCTGTAGAAGATCAAAACTCATGTGCACAGCATGCTTACTTTTTATTCTCTGAGAGCTTACCATGATAACTTTCATCTGCAACTTACAAATTTTATATTTGTTTTCGTATTTATTATTTTTTCATCCACCCGGGAGATTTTTACTCGGAAACAGAAACAGGTATGATATAACAGATTTCGTGACAATTTCTAACTTGAGGCTAATTATGTATTAAATGTAAAACAAAACTTTTTTGCTCAACCAAAATTTGCACATTGCAAATATGTGTAAAAAGTAGATAGATGGCTCTAGAAGGCACATTTTTGTTCTGGCTTTCATAATTGGAATCTTGCAAGAATATTCAATTTTTGGAATTTCATAGCACACAATTTTGAGCTCAATTTTGCAAATTTTGACCAAACTTCTATTTTTCCAGCCTTTCGTCCTCTTGATTTGAAATTTCACAAAAACCATATCGGCACAATCAAAAATTTAGCATCACTTCCAGATTTAATGACCCACAACCGTTGTAATGTATGACACTGGTCCACTTTAAGGTAGTGGCAGTGACATTCCTGCTTACATCCTGGTGGGCACTAATTTTAACTTCTTTAAGAAGAAGTCCACTTCTTGAACAACAAGTGGTTACCAAGCAAGTTATGTCCACTTATCTGATAAATTTTTTGTTGTCAATGTGGTCAAATCGTACCAGAAATCTAACTTGTCCAAGATATTGTTGATATAAAGTCCAATAAAAACTGTGATCTCTTTCACATTCACAAGCCATATTTAACATAATTTCAAGGGTTGAAACTCCGATACATTTTGTCGAAACGTACCCAAATTTGAACTTGTCTATGTGGATGTGATCATACACGCAAAATTCTATGAAAATACGACAAAAACGTTGGCCTCTATGGTGTTCACATGCCAATGGTGGATAGCCATACAGAAAGACCAACAGACAGGGGTAATGACAATATACGTCCACATAATAATGTGGGTGTATAAAAAGTGGGTGTTAAAATTAAAGATTAGTCTAGAATTAATATTTTATCTCAGTGCATGTATGTTAAGGTGTTCTGGGATTATCTAATGTACAAAATAATATAAAAGAATGAATAAGGTCTACTAGAAAACAGTTTATAAGGCCTGGGGGTATTGAATATTGTAAATGTCAAGACAAACATTTTTTCTCTTTTCCATCCAGGCTTTTAAAAAGACAAAAAAAAACTCTATAAATAGAATAAAAATGGAACACAAATATTGAAGAAGTGATAAAAGACTTAATTCCTTTTAAAATGAGACACAAATGTTGTTTAAATAAAACCGAACGCAACTAGTCAAATGAACCATAATAGAAATATAATATTAAAATTTAGAAGCACATCAAGAGCTTTTCCAAATCAGCTTGAAGAACTAATTGAAGAATTAAAAAGATCTTTTATTTACCTTAGTTCCTATGGTGCCTAATTATACAATAATCATCCAATAGTTGTACAGCTACACATCTATTGTCATTAAGTCATAGCCTGGCAGCAACAAACAAATGACCAAGTAAAAATAGCCATCTGATACCAGGCTAATACATTAGCAAGCAACTGACCGATATATTAGACTGACCAATAGTTCTTAGCTCTTAATCTCATCATCTAGTGAGGGGGACTATTAAGTTATAACATAAAATCTACAGGGATCATAATATTACTTGGCCTATTACATCTTTTATAATATCATCAAATTCAGTATTTGTTAGGTATTAAGGTTTATGTCAAATGAAGCAGGAGTGAAATGGATAAACAAAGTTTTAGAATGGTCAGAAATTGTTTAAGTCACAAGATTTCTTTCTTAAAGTCAAACTAGTTTTTGAATTATATCTGTACTGGTTATAATTGTCAATATTCAAAACATATTCCCTTTCTTTTTCAAAATTCTTACCTACCCACCACACTGTCAATCTATTTAAAGGTAACACAATTGGCTTTTCGTTTTCAAATTTTTATAAGGATGCGCAGTGGAAAATTCTAGCATAAACTGGATGAAAATACAGTGTCAACTTCTATGTTATAACTTATGAGAACAATGACTTAATATTATACTTCTACTAAAATAATACATTTCAAATATAGCTAAATATCAATTAATATTAATAAAATTCACAAAAGGCACCCTATTTCACAAGTTGGGGTAATTTTCTATATTGAAATGTAATTATAGACAATAATAATGATGAGTATATAACTGTACAATATTGATTAAAAACCTATTAATACTGGTCATTAAAATATACCAGTCTAGTGCATCTAAAAAAAAAAAATACCTGCGATCATATATATTATATAGACAGATGACTGATAGGGCAAATATTTACATATCATATCAAATAAAATATCAAATAGAATTTTTAATCATTCAAAAAAAGTAATATATATATTCCACTCACCATATTATTTTCCTTGGAATTTAATGTTTCCAATCCATATTAAAATTATATATCTATAGAAATATATATATTGTATGAACATATTGAATAGAAGCAAGCCTTGCATGTAGCAACAACATTATATCAACATTGAACTGAAGTCCCAATCAATTTTTAAACTTGAGCAACAATTATAAAGGTATATATGTTATCTAAATAGGCCTATATCTATTCATGTTCGAAATAACAACACATTATAGTCTTTATGGACAAATTTTCTTCAAAAGCCAATAATTCAAAATAATGAGCCAAAAGTTGAGTCAAATACAAAAGAGAAGAAATACTAGACTTGTTTTCATCTTAAATAATATGTAGGTACCTATTGGAAAATAGCCCTCATGACCCAGACAGACTGACCTACTTTTAATCTGGACCTGGCTCACATCACCTCTTGTTTTCAGTCTATACTGATACACATAACTTGACTAGATTTAGCTAATATCACCCTTCAACACAAGTAAGCAAAGATGGCCAACAGTCGGACACCCACTGATTTTTGTCTTGATCTTTGCTTAAATTTGACTTTAATTGTGAAGAGCTTATCATGAAATTGATCAGGCAAGAGAAATTAGTGTTAATTAATTTACCACACATACTCAGTTGGTTGTCCTACTGTATAACATAATATACTGTATACATTTACTAGACCTGTCTCATTCTTTCATAACTAAAACCCAGACATTTTATCAAACTATAAAATAATATTCCCTAACTTAACAGACTTTTCCAGAAATCACTACTTTGACTGGGAAATCATTAAATTCCAGGCTCATCATGTATATTTGGTTAAATATGGGCTGTCGGGAGAAAATGACATACATGTCTGCAACCAGCTTGGACTACTGCCAACAAGATTTCAGCTATAAATTGTATCTTGTGTAATAATTTCCAACTATCAGTGAAAATTACCTCCCTCAATATTGATAGAATTATTCAAGTTATGATTAATCATTATAAAGGTATGTCACCTATTGTTGACAGATAAGGAACAAAAAATATGGTTGTATTATAAATTAACACTGATAACTAAGTATAACCTCATTTTCATTGCATTTTTTGACTATTTTGGATTCACAAGGAATATAAAAAAAAAAAACAGAATGTTCCAATTTATTATTAATGGTTTTTAAAGAATGAAGAATAAGATAGAATAGCAATAGCAGTACACACCAATACAAGATAAAATTCAATTTGAGCTGAAAGAAGCTTAAAAATGCCCTTTAACTTCAGATATATAGTTTAAGTTTTCTATAGTTAAAGCAAGCCACTGAATTAAGCTTAAGCATAAAACCTACAATCTAATAACAGTATGCACAGACAATGGATATAGATAATATTGTTGCATGTTTTAGTTGGCATGAATAATTTTTGGCAGTGTAAAAACAGCTTTTGAATTGGAAAGATCTCAAATTTGATCTTGATCTTCAGTTATCATTATTAAAACACACAGTAAAGTATGGGTAGAAATCTGTAGATTCTACAGCATTTACATGGAAAATTACATGGAAAAGTTGAATAAGAGTTGTGGTTGTATAAAAATAGAGGTGACTCTGTAATGTTTTAATGTGTATGGGAAGAATGTCATTACATGTTCAAGACGGTTTTTGGAAGACATAAAAAGCAAAACAAATATTTTATTGGGTATGCTTTGTTAATTTGATAATACAACAGTGGTGGCATCACTGAGGTTAATTAAATTATAATAATTACATGATAATTAATTGGTTGTGCATATCTAATCAAATTGAATTATACAAGAACATCAGGTGAGGGACATATTGTGCACATTTTCATGCTCCATGGTAAAAAAAAACCTATTCCAATTACATAGCTTGCTTAAAAATACAATAAAACAGTCTGGTGAATATACATAATATACAAAATGGTTCACAATGGATATATTTTATGATTTTTTATTTCTAATAGGAAAAAATGAATCTATGAAGCTGTTACCACACTATATAGTAGCTTTCTCTTTACAGCAAACATCAGTGAGAGAAGGAAAACGTAATTTTAAGGCCTTAGAGCTTTCTTCTCTATAATTTACACCATTGCACAAGCCTAGCAAGAAGACAACAAGCACCATAATATGCTTTCCCAGGTAAGATTAATAAAGTTAATAAACCCAATACAAAATAAAATATATAGCTTGCTAGGCAAGGTAATATACACTCACTGGCAGCTTTGATTTCAGATAAAAATATTTGGCAAAACACTAACAATCACCAGTATGAAATATTCAACATTCAGTCTTTTGAACTTTTCCAGGTGATATTAAACAGTATTACCATGTTTTTTTCAAAATCAGGTCTTTTACTGTTTATGAGCTGAAAATTGAAAGCGTTTTCAAGAACAAAGTTAGTAACTCATGAAATATAAATATACGGTATATATTTCCTTTTCTCAATAGGGTTCATTCATGGGTGATGATAAACAATTTCCCCAAGTTCCCTCAAAATACATCAAGAATTGTGCTTCTCAAGTGTTTGATTTTCATTCGGGCTTATCCAAGTTTTGTCTAAATACATCAAGAATTGTAACTTCTAGAATGTGGACAGAAGGACGGACATGGATGGCGCCAATGACTGTTCATGTGGGCGTATACAAATATTTCAAGATATCTACTTATATCTAAATATATCAGCAATGTTTACCTACTGTAAAAATTCCAATGTAAAATAATGCAAGTAAAGTTTTCATGCAATAGCTTCTTTTCTGAGCTGTTTGTCCAGCTATTACTATACTAAACACCCTCACAGTAGTAAATTCTTTACATGTACATCATGCTTTTATCAGTTTATCATGTACAGTGTGACAAATTCTTCTTATTTTACAAGTAGAATATAGTGTTATAGTGTAAAATTTATCCCAAAAAATCATGCATTATATGAAATGGAATTTTTTACAGTTTTTTTTTTTGCATTTTCTCACCATCCCTCACCATGAAAAATGTTGAAAATTGAACTAAAAGTAGAACCAGTTTAGAATAAAATCAGCCTAAATAGTTTAAATAAGTCTGAAAGAAATTTCTTCAGAGTCTGATGAACCGTGTTCGTAAAAATATGGTTAGACGAACAGTTACAATACATATTCACATAATAATGAAGGAGCATAAAGAACTCTTATATTTTAAGACAAGCTACAGAATAGTACACCATCTTAATGAATTGTTTATTTTAAAAAACATATTTGTCTTAAATAAATCAAGTTTTGATCTTTTATTATTCTTCAGATCTATTTCAAACCCTTTACAGTAAAAAAAAATACTCATTTATTGTGCCAGAAATTGATAATTGTGTAAATCTTTAGGGAAAAAACTCATTAAAATGATTGATGAAACCATAAATTTCTGGATTCAATACCTAAGACACCTCGCTTAAAATATATCAAGAAAAAAAAATCAATGAAAACTACCAGTCCAAAAAGAAATTATGAAGCCCCTAAAAACTATTTATCTTTAATAATGGTTTTAGTACTTGAGAAATTTCATTATAGTTAAATATCAGGGAAAGTGTTCGTGACTGATAAAAGATAACCACTGGTCCAAGACATTCTGTCAAATTGAACAATAATGACACTTACTTTTGACTGACTGGGAAAAAACTTTTCAAGCTTTAGACAGCAGTAATATATCTCATGAATTTTTTGTTATATTTTCACAGAAATATAGTAAAAATAGAGTTGATAAATAGCAGAAGGATTTCAATGAGGCAAGAAATAATTTACACTGTGGTGTGACAGTTAAATTTACAGATAGCTTACAACGCAAAGTAAAATACACTCACTAGAATCTTTTCTTAAAATTAGGACATTTAGCAATATAGCAAACATGAAAATTAAACGTTTAGTCAGGCACATCCTTTCAACATCAGATAGGGCTTATCTTTGGCTGTAAATTTTTTAAGTGGATTTACGTAGAAAGTTCGAATATGTATTTGCTTTACGAACTGCTGCTTGGGTTGAAAAGGTAAATGATAAAAAAAAATATGATCCTCAACAGGCATTGATTGTTTTGATAGAAAATAGGTAATATAAAGTTGATAACCTTTGTGTAATAATGATAGCATCTTAATTATCTAAATATTGGTATTCATTTCCAAATATCATATGATAGAAGTATACTGACAGTGTACAACTAGTTATTCCAATAGAATCAATACCAATCGCCAAATCTCATCATGAAAGGAATAGTTTTGTTTAAAGGGATGGTAAAGAGGTTTTCTAAAAAAATTTATGTGTATTGGGGACACTGATAGCATCAATTTGCACCATTCCAGCTTTCAATAAGACATCTGTGGTTCCTGCAATTCCACAAAAATAAGTATCACAAAATGTGCTTGATCACATGAGGCCCTTCTCGATTAGTGATGCCATCAAACACTTTGTTTTATTGGAATTTCAGGAACCATAAATGTTTCATTGAAAATTAGAATTGTGCAAATTGATGCTATAAGTGTCCCTGATACATATGAAAATTAAAGGAGACCTCTTCACAATCACTTTTAAGTGATTGTCCTACATTGTATTTCCATGTATAACATGCTGTGATATAGTATTAAGCAAAATCATTATAATTCTCTTGAAAACTAGTTTTGTTGTTGCACGATTCTCAAAGTTCAAGTTGTACAAACATTGTTTTGGATTTTCTTGTAATAATAAACATGTCATCAAGTTTTTTTTTTTTAAATCTCTGAGAGTTGTGCCTCCTAGAATGTTTATGAGCTAAAAGATAGCTTGCCAGGCAAGGTAACATACGCCCACTGGCAGCTGTCAGAAATGATAAAAGTCTTTAGTGACTAAAGTATGAATTTTCTCATATTAGAGAAATTTTAATAGTTTGAATTCAATGATATATATATTTACTGCCAGTTATTTATGCTGAGAAATTCCACCAAATTTTTAGAAATCAATATCAATAGCCCAAATACATCAAATAATCACATTAATATACATGATCACACCATGTTTCATTAAAATCAATTGAAAACTGTAGTCTCTAATGTGTTCACAAACAAATTTTGACGCGTTTTTCCTAAGTCAAGGGTAATAACTCAAAGACCAATCATTGTCAACTTCGAACTTGACCAAGATCTCATCAATATAAATCATCACACCAAATTTCATTAAAATCAGTTGAAAACTATGGAAGGGTTTTTGGGTCAAAGTGACTTAAATTGTCTAATACTAATTATTATGATACCATCAACTTTGTCGTATTGCTTTTGTAAATTATGATAAAAACAAATGTGTTTTGTCATTTCTTCACTAATTACACGTTGCATATCATATTGATGTTCATATTTTTAGTAAATTTTATGAAAAAAATGTTTTTGAATTTGAAGACAGCTTGCCAGGCAAGGCAATATACGCCCAATAGCAGCTTTGACTTTGAATCCGTTTCATGTGGGCATATAAAAATACTTATATATCTGATGTTAATCGATAATTCCTCATAACAGAAGGGAGAAAATGACCAAATAATACAATTATTGACTAATAAGTCTTCTAGATAGAAAACCCATGAAATTTGTAATCTCTGAAGACATTGGTCAGTAAAGCCCACTTCCTCCTTTCTTTAAATCTAATATGTTTTTGACAAACAAGACTATACTCTCTGTGGTCAAAAATCAATAACAGCTATATAAGCTTATATAGAACAATAGAAGTAATTAAATATATGTTTAGTTATAAAATAATCATATAATATAATAAATTGAACAATATAGTAGATTTGACATCTGAACAAATTGTCCCCAGTTTTTCTCAAATTTTAATCTCAATGGACATTAACCTTTTAAACCATTATTTTCTTCTTTCTCCACATGAAATCAACCAGATTAATCTTAGTTTTATCCTGAAACAATCTATAATATTTACTCTATTAGCCTAAATGTCAGATGAAGTAATTTTCACCACTATTATGTACACTTAAAAGACTGTCAAGTTAGTCCATCATTTAAGTAGACATGAAGGTTTTTTTTTATCAGTTCCGATTTATATCCAGTTCTTTATTATAGAGTCTGACAGCCTCTTCACATGACTTATCAGAATAAACAAAATGACTAATATATAATAAAATACTGGAGCAATCTGGAGCAAAATTATATTTTGAAGATGATAATAATGCTTATCTGATAGTTGATAGTTGCACTGGCCTAAATATTATAATGCACAAGATATTCAATGAAAATTAGTACCTCTGATAAAGGAGTAAGTAAAGGAGAACTGTTGGCTTACATGACCATTTCAAATGTAATATTTTGTTTCAAGAAGATGACTTAATGAATAATCTTCATCAAGCTGTATGACAATACTTGCTAAAGCTTTGAATAAATACAGTTTAATTGATGACCTCAGGTGCAGTTTCAGAATTAGTTTAAATTGTTAGGTAACATCATGCTTTGTAGGCCTATCAGGAGTATAAGATGTGTCATATTCGGATATTCAGTTTTTAAAAGAATCTACGTTTAATTACAGAATATGAGGCTCTGCTTACAGATGGGTCATATTTGGATATATACATTCAGTTCAAGGAAGAATCATTTAATAGAAAGTGTTTTTATTTTTAGGAAAATGCCAATTTGACCATAAAGAAATGGTAATTGGTTGAATAAGTAAGGATTATAAAGATCCGTTAGCCAAAACATTTCAACTTCCATACTTTCTAAAAGGGAGATAACTTTACAGCCAAAGATCAATCAATTCAATCAGTGGCTGTGTCAGCCTTTAAAGACTGGGAGTGCAAATAGGAGGCAGATTCACCTAATGGAAGACAACTGTCTAGGTTGACCTGTCAGAAATGCCTGACACAAAAATATGACTTTTATACATTTTTATCCCAAGTGTTGTGACACTTGCTCCACTATCAATTATTTCGCATTATATTGAAACAGACAATAAGTAAAACACTGGAATGCAAAATACAGATAAGATTACCTACTGATTACAGTTGCCAAAACTTTCACTATATAACAAATATTTCTGCAAGAAATGAGATTTACCAACCATTCTCAAACACTTAATTTTAATTATCAATTAATTCCGATTTCAGGTACCATGGCAAAGATATAGGATTCTTGAGCAGAAACAACTTACAGCTATAAGGGAGGTAACTACAAACATTTCTTAAACCTACAGACAGCAAAACTTGTTTATAATTAGCATGTCATAAAAAGCTAAAAAAATAGTTGTCAAATGCAATGTTATATGGTTTATTATAGAAAATTCATTTATTACAGCAAACCATATACAACACAAATGAACTACTTAGTGATGTCTTAGACTGAAATATTTCAAAAATGTCTCCCCAAATATCCAAATGTGTTATGAAAAATTGAAGAAATAACTTGGTAGGAGGATAACACGCCTATCGACAACAGGGTTGGGTTTTGGCCCAAAACTAGGCTTTGACTGGCCAGTGGATAAAACTGGTTAAAACCAGGGTTTTAACTGGTTTAAACCACCTGAGGAGGGAACTAAAAGTTCAATAGTTTTCACAGTAAAACACTCTTATACGGTTCGTCTTAATCATGGTAATTGAATCTATAAATTACACTCTTTGCAATATAACCCTCCTCTGAGTATACCAGCGACAAAAATCAACAATGGATCTCTTAAGTTGAGTTACTTGTCAAGTCTAAAACTGTGTAAGAATAGGCATCAGCATCTATTGTGTAATAAATAGGTTGAGTAGTTTGAAGGAATTAATCCCATCTTATTGGAAGTCAAATCTATTAAATACTATATAACTATTTCACTCAATCTCAATTTCTTGATATTGGTATTGAAAACTGGTAGTGTCCATACACAATTGCTCGTAAACACCTTAGAAGACACAATTCTTGACAAATTTCTTTTGAAACTGGGTTATTGATATCACCCAAGGATGAACCCGATTGAAAATCAGAACGATAGTTTGCCAGGCAAGGTAACATGCGCTCACTACCAGCTGACAGAAATGATAACAAAACCTTTAGTGGTTTAATAATGAATTTTCAAATAATCTTCAATTCATCTATAAGTCAAGGCAAAAACCTGAAACAGTTCATCAAATTATCATCAAATTCAAACATGAACAATGTCTCATCGCTGTACACACAAGGGCAATAACTCTTAAACTGTTCATCTGATTATTACCAATTTCTAACTTGACCGAGATCTCATTAATATTTACATGCATATCCAGTTTCATCAAGATTGGATAAGATAGCTTGCCAGGCAAGGTAACATACGCCCACTATCAGCTGTCAGAAATGATAACAAAGTCTGTAGTGGTTTAATATGTGAAACCAATTACTAATATCAAGCTTTACTAAGGTCTCATACCAAGTTTAATCAATCGGTTTAATCGGATAATGTAGTCTCTATAACCCTGAAATCATTCATCAGATTATTACCAATTACTAACTTGACTGAGGTCTTATCAATGTCTGCAAGCATACTAAGTTTCATCAAGATCAGATAAAAACTGTA
The DNA here is from genome assembly GCF_000327385.1 of Lottia gigantea. Classification (NCBI taxonomy): domain Eukaryota; kingdom Metazoa; phylum Mollusca; class Gastropoda; family Lottiidae; genus Lottia; species Lottia gigantea. Next base: position 2,709,902 of record NW_008708797.1, on the reverse strand, counting down.
GCCTTTATCGCGCCTACAAGAAATGTGAACAGACGGACCGACGGATGGAACGAGGCCACGGCAATATACGTCCATATTTCCATGTGGGCGTATAAAAATCGAAAAATATTTAGTTTGAGTTTTGCCCTTAGAGTGGACAATTCTTGACAGATTTTGATGAAACTTGGTGTGAGTGTTTGTAATCCCCCATTAAGGAAGAACCTTATTGAAAATCAGAAAAACTAGAAAAATATTTTGTATGTATTATTGACCTCCTTGAAAACGCATTAAATTTTTAGCTAGATTTAACAAAACTTGGTATTATTTTTCAGTATCACCCAAAAAAGTTCAAAACAAGGTGTATGACTGAAAATTGAATATTTTATACTGGTGAACTGGTTATGGTTATATTTTTATTCTTAATTAAAGCTACCAGTGAGCATATATTAATTGCCTGGCAAGCTATCCTAGTATTTCTATAGATATATTATTATTCGAGTCTGCAGTTTGATATAATTTTCATTATATTATCTATATATATACTAAATATAAGTAATTTAATTATATAATATAATAATCATAACTTGGAAATTATTAAGTATGATTAAATGTATATCAAAACTGAGTTAAACTTTCACAAAGTATCGCTTAAGTTAGCTTTGACACTTTTGGCCACTTTTTCAGGGGGTTTTGTACATGACGGTTTAAACTGGTCAAAACTGGCCAGTTAAAACAGATATGGACAAAACTTGACAATCCTGAACGACAGCTGTATTCAAATTTTGACTTTTGAAAGAACAGCAACTATCAATAATGGCTTCACAAACCGTCAACATCAAAATAAAGATTTAAAAAATGACTGAGATCAAAACTTTTTTTTCACCGATGAAAAGGATCCACAATTATTTCTCAAACTTTTACAAGAATTGTGCCTTTCAGTGTGTTTACGAGTTTAAAACTGAACGTGTCAAACAACCAGGGCCATAACTCATATCCAACACATTTTTATTTGGTCTATTTTTGAATGATAATAACAAATTTCAGGTTTTGTTTACATCCATTAAAGAACCAGATACGCAACCTTTACCATTTTTTTCACATCATTGAATGGAAATAAGCTTTTTTCATGAAGTTAAAATCTTTCAAGAATGGTGTCTTTAGTGTTGAGCTAATCTGATAGGGTTCATCATTGACTGATACTAAAAAAAATTCACAAAGTTTTGTCAAAATCAGTAAAGAATTATGTTGAGTGTTGATTAGCTAAAAAAGTGAGAACTTAAGAAAAATTCAAATTTAGAACAAAGATAATCCTCCAGATCCATAATTGTGAATATCTTACTTTAGTTTACTTTACATGGGCAATATTGGTCAAAAGTCATACCACAATATTAGAGCACCAAAAAGTTCTTCTAACACCATGTTTTGACATTTACCCTTATACCAAGAGTACGTAAATAAATAAGAAATATTTTTTTCAATATGTTCATTGTGCTGAAAAACAAGAGTTTTTTTTATAATGAAATCTGGTGCCTTTCATGGTGCCATCACAGTTTCCAAGTCACAGTTCACAGAATAATATTATTATCAAGAGCCTGAAGGAAATTTGTCAGATAGAATTCCATATAATTTCACCATTAGATCAAGTGTGAATCAGTCTGTCCACATTTTAATAAGGCCTTTTATTTACTAATAGTAATACTTCAAGTAATCTTGGAAAATTCTATTAAAAATGCAAGTTAAAACTCATGGAGGGTCAAGCTTACTTCGAGTTGGAAAACAGTCTATTTTTAGTAACATCATAAATATACCATTCCCCCTTCGTCCCTCAAATTTTACACCAATTGTTACGAAACATTATTTTTATGGAAAGAAACTGGTGTAAACGATTTTCAATACTTTAATCATCTAACAATATTTTAATGGTATGAATTCCTATATCAGTATTTATTGTAATATATCATCCATACAGTACCTCAATACTGTCAAGGTGTGTGGTTTTCCTTCCATCTTCCACAATTTCGTAAATAATATTTATGCTGTGGAATATGATGTGCTTTTCACATGTTGTTTGTCGATAGTCGAGAGAGAACAACATGTGGCTGCTCCATGACTTTGAATCAGTAATTTAATGGTGGGCAAATTTGGACATGATCCACTATTTTTAATAAAAAGAAAACTTTTGCAGATTACATGAACCGAATTCGGTTATATTAATTTTGAATAAAACATAGCATATGGTAGTATGTCAAGTGTACTGTAAACAAGTCCAATAAACTCTGATCTTATCTGATCTACAGGCTCCCACAGATGTTTTTGATCTAGGTTCTTTTGGCCCTGAAATTCCGTATATTTGGCATTGTTTGAAAACAAACAGCCGAACCATTCACAAGGTGCAAAGGTGGTAACTCTGGAAGGGGGTTTGAGAGAATTGTAATAATTTCATGGAAGACTATTAGTAGATTTCATTTACAAAAACTTAACGGAAATAAAACTTTATAAGGTCAATCTGCTGGTATATTCTCCCAGTCCTCAATAAAAGAGCAAGACTGGTACTAATGGATAAGTTTTCTTTCTCAAGTTTAAAGATAGCTTGCCAGGCAAGGTAATATACGCCCACTGGCAGCTTTGATTTTAAAAAAAAATATTTAGCAGTACAGTAACAATCACAAGTATGAAATATTCAACCTTCAGTCATACACTTCTTTTGAACTCTTTAGGGCGATACTGAATAATATTAAGTATGAGTTAGTTATTGCCCTTGATCTTGAAAACGCTTGTGAAAACTCTAGAAGGTAAATATTCAATCTTCAGCGCGGTACTGAATAATAAAACCAAGTTTCGTCAAAATCCGCAAAGAATCATGCCTTTTAGTGTTTAAGAGCTAAAATTTGAAAGCGTTTTCAAGAACAAGGTCAATAACTCCCATGAAACATATTACGATTTTTTTATTTTCGCCCCCCATTTCATGTGGGCTTATTAAAATATGTTACAAAAATAAAGGCATGAGAAATCTGCTTCCAAAATACTTAGAAATAAGCCAGTTCGAAACCAAATTCGAAATTTCTTTCTCTGCCAAGGGATATGTCAATTTAAGGGTTAACTACATTGACAGTTACCGTATCTATTTATCATTTAGATGTTGTTGAAAGCAAGTTTGTTCAGTTAACGCAGCATATCGTAAATTTGATGATTGTAAATGTATGGTAAACCCTTTGTATGAGGTCCTTTTCCATAGACTCTTTAGTGTTTATCCCATGGTGGAAGCACATTGTGCATAGTTCAGAAATGGCTTATTGTACATATTATATATTTTTGCCTCCCTCTCGGTCCCTGCATCAGGGGAGCCTGTTGGGTTTCTAAAAAAAAGGCCCAGTAAGGAAAAAGCAGGTGTTGAATAATTTGTGAAGAGTGTGACATACCATAAATCAAAATTTAAGGAACTAGGCTATTCACCATTACTTTGTCATAAGTCCTTAGTCTTATCATTTTTTTTTTTCCGGTCACATGGAAATGTGGATGTCATAGAACCTGTCAGTCTGTCCACATTTCTTGTAGGCATAATAGAGACTACAATTTGTAACTGATCTTAATGCAACTTAATATGCATATAAGAATTCCACACAGAATTTTGTCGAAATTAGAAAACAGAAAAATTTTGTTTATGTCTTAGATATTTTCTCATATATTTTATAAAATAATCAAAACTGGTTTGTTTTAATTTTCTTTATGAATCCCTGGCTTTGACTCACATTACATGATTAACCAACTGGACAATGGCTACAAAATGTGTCACCTATATTTGTGTACAATGTTCGATCTATGAATAAGTCGAAAAAATGCATAGATACCCACTGGTATAATTAACTTTTCTTAGTATTTATCTTCCAGTCATAATAACTAATGACAATTCCTTCAAAGAACAATGATTAGTGACTGACAAAATAAGAAAAGTAAAACATAAGAGTGATTTATTGCTTTAAGTCATTGACACAACGTAAGAGTATGTCCCACATTGTGTTCCATAGAATTTTTCTTTTTGGAATCTGCTAGTTTATCACGTGACTTCGTTCACTGGAATATATTCTAACAGACAACACTTGGAATTCCTATTACAGCTTGGGATTATAAGGAAATTCAGCCGATAAAATATTGTGATATTTAGTCTGAAATCCGCCATTTTATATATGTTAGAAATAAATAACAAATTTGCTGTGGCTTTGAAACGACAAGAAAATTCTGCAGTTTGAGGTTGTAGAGATAACCTACGTTTATCAAAACATGCAAATACAGAGGTCACGCATGTCAATTATTAATCATTTCTGGAAATGAATGAAAAAAAGGTTACTTGACTGTACAGTGTACTCTGTGATATCCGACATCTGAGTATTCTGCGTAATCCAACATCATTTTCTATTGCCAATTGATTTCTTTCTTAGTCTACTTAAAAAAACTCTTAATACTTAGGCACTGTGTATCCCGAATTATGACACTAATCAGTCGTCCCGACACTCTGTATAATCCGACGTCTACTCATCTTAATCACTTATTGCCAATTAGATAATGGTTTATTTTATTGATAATCCGGATCAAATCAAATCACATGAAAACAAAAGATCGCTGAACTAAATGCTGCTCATTAATCACCCCCAATTACCTTGATTCCAATAAAAAGCTTATGTAAAGTAGCTCAAAATACTAACAATTTAACATGTTAAAGATAGCTTGCCAGGCAAGGTAACATACGCCCACTGGCAGCTGTCAGAAATGATCAAACAGTCTTTAGTGACTACAGGGTTGCACAATAAAGCTAATAGAGTAAAAAGTCAAGTCAGACACCATATTTCGGTGAAATATTATCCGATCATCGCAAAAATCGATAGGGATCATCTTCATAACGACATAGACATACAAAATAAAAATCAAAAGAATCTGTAAAGAATTGTAGCCTGTAGAGTGAGCACGAGTTGCACAATATAGCTAATAGAGTAAAACGTCAAGTCAGACACGATATTTCGGTGAAAAATTATCCGATCATCACGAAAATCAATAGGGATCATCTTCATAATGACATTGACACACAAAATAAAAATCAAAAGAATCTGTAAAGAATTGTAGCCTGTAGAGTGAGCACGAGTTGCACAATATAGCTAATAGAGTAAAACGTCAAGTCAGACACGATATTTCGGTGAAAAATTATCCGATCATCACGAAAATCAATAGGGATCATCTTCATAATGACATTGACACACAAAATAAAAATCAAAAGAATCTGTAAAAAATTGTAGCCTGTAGAGTGAGCACGAGTTGCACAATATAGCTAATAGAGAAAAACGTCAAGTCAGACACGATATTTCGGTGAAAAATTATCCGATCATCACGAAAATCAATAGGGATCATCTTCATAATGACATTGAAACACAAAATAAAAATCAAAAGAATCTGTAAAAAATTGTAGCCTGTAGAGTGAGCACGAATTGCACAATATAGCTAATAGAGAAAAACGTCAAGTAAGACACGATATTTCGGTGAAAAATTATCCGATCATCACGAAAATCAATAGGGATCATCTTCATAATGACATTGACCCACAAAATAAAAATCAAAAGAATTCATAAAGAACTGTAGCCTGTAGAGTGAGCACGAGCTAAATGTGAACGGATGGACCGACGGACCGACAGGGTGATTACAATACACCATAGATGCTTCAATGGGTTGTTTGATATATGTCGATTTGTACCGCTGGGAACTAGCCAAAATCTTCCTGGGTACTCATTTACACTTACTCTAGTTTAGTTAACGGTGAGTTACCGCCGCAAATGCGGTTTTTGACTCCTTTTATAATCTTTAGTAATTAACTGGGTAACAAACGGTTATTGCTGACAATTACCCAGTTCGTAAAATTCACTAACCGTTTCAACACTAGTAGGCACAATAATTAATTTCTAACCAATCTTACATATAATTATAATATATTATATATATTGATGAGATCTCAGTCAAATCGAAATTGTTAATAATCGAATAAAAGTTTCAGAGTATTGCCATTGACTTAGTAAAAGCATCAAATTTAGCTTGTTGGCACAATAGAGTCTACACAGTTTTTATCCAATCTCGATGAAACTTGGTATATATTGATGAGATCTCTGTCCATTTCGAAATTGGTTATAATTTGATGAATGGCTTATCAGTTATTGCCATTGTACATGCATTGATAAGACTTTGTTCATGTTTGAAATGATAATTTAATGAATTTTTTTTTCAAGGTTTAGCCTTGACTTCTGATTATTTGAAAATTCATTTTTGAGTCACTAAAGACGGTTATCATAAGTCAAGGCCTTAAATAAATGTCGGGTACTATCTCGTTTGAGCCAAACGTTTTTGTCTGGTACCAAATCTATGAAAAAATATGTGTTCTTGTTGAAAAGACAGTGAATTATCAGCGATCCTGGCCATTGACATTATTAACAGAGGTCAAAGCTGTGTGTTATTGAAAAATGTTCCTTTTCACATAACGGATTGACATTTCTCGCTTCAGAAAGCAAAAAAGTTCGGATCAACAATAACATAGACAGTCTAGATCATCCAGATTACTGGCACCTAGATAGGACATGCAAGGTCCGGATGATCAAGTCAAAACATGAATGAACGGTGTTGACACAAGTAGTTAAGTCAAGTTGTTTGTCCGAATCCTTTAGTAATTTTAATTATATAATTACTTTATATAAACATGAGATGATCTTTCATATGGTACTACTATATATTATAATTATGTCCAATCACGCTTTAATACTATTAATTCAAATATTACATAAGAATTTGATACAAAGACATACACTGAGTCAGAGGAAATTGTCAAGCACCCTGTTAAACATTTGCACAAATTCTCAATAACGAAAGTAGGAAAATAATGAAAGAAAGAAATTCATTGGCTGATAAAAATAGACATCTTTTATTACTTTGGACAACTCTTTTTCCTGTTCCAAGAACTTTTCATCAAGATATGATTTAATTTAATTACCTACTTTTTTTCGGCTCTATTATTCCCGGAGAGGCATACACTATTTTTAGCCAGTTGTTAACCTGTACAGCAGGTGAGAAAGCGGCGAATATCAGTCGTAAGTCCCAAATTGATGGGTTTTAAATGAAAATATCGTATTTTTACTATGTCCGATACAAAATTTCAAATTTACGTCACAAACTGAATTGTGCCGGACAAAATGCCTGACCCAATATACAGAGTTATTTCAAGCCTTGGTGTAAGTCATTGTCTGGCAAGCTATCTTATAACTTATAATCTTGCAAACTTATGTCATAAATGTTGACCCAGCGAAAGGGTTTTAGATCACAGTCAAATGACACAAATTTAACAGCTGTGTCTGTTCTAGAATGATCAGGATGCTTCAGGATTCAATTACAGACATTTAAAAGATCAACCTGTAAATGGAGATGACTTTGAACAGATTTAAATGGTTCATATTTATTACAAGACCAATTAATCCTGCTGCCCACTTCTCAATGCATTTACACGATTTTGATCGTTATATATGACCAAGCTCAACAAATTGATTTTGATATCTTGAATCTAAACAAAAATTTGAAGAGTTACGGAGCATATTGTCTTTGGCTGCTGACAACAGTAGAGATAAGATGAAAAACAATGGGAGCACTAGTTTGTTTCTCCTGAAGCGTGGAGCCATTTTGATTGTCAATGTCAAGAATGCAATTCGGAGTCCTTGTTATGGTCAGGTAGAGATGGCTATATGTTGTTTAATACTTGGGTAAATTTGCAAGTATATTACTAGCAATTTGCTACCTTCCAATTTTCAGTCAGATGGCTGTGGTTCCTGTCATTCCATAAAAACTAAGTGATTGATGATGTCAATCATCGAAAATTATGCTTCTTTCATATTAGGCTATCATTGTCCCCGATATACAAAACAAATTTAGACTAGAGCCACACGTGGCACAGAGTGGGACTTTGAAAATGTAGCAAAATGCAAAAGACTCAAAAAAATCAACCTTCTACGATAATTAGATCACGCACAAGAGCTGTCTAAAGTTGAGAAGAATTTTTTGGAAGATTGTTATAACGGAAGTAGACAGACCTCACAAATGAAAGTATCAGAAGATAGCCAAGGTCAATGACATTTGACATTGAAAGGGAGACGGTCAACAAAGGTCAAGGTTACGAGATAAAAGTCATCAAAATTTTTAAATATATACGGCTATAAAACCGGAAGTTGAGATAGGACAGCAAATATAAAAGTATAAATAGATAGCCAATGTGAATGACCTTTAATCCTACAAAAATCATGGTCAAAAAAGGTCAAGGTCAAAAATTGAAAATTTTGAATTTTCAAAAGCTGTTCCTTTTTTTGAACGCTAAAGCTGAAACAATCGAACTTCCAAGACAACGTGGCTCAACGGATGAAGTAATTGTATGCAAAGTTCCATTTTGAACAAATGTATACGTTGCGAGTTATGTCCCTTGCCAAAATTGTCAATAATGAGTAATTTAACCCGGATGTGCTAGGCCCACCTCAATTTCTTTTGCATAGGTTAATTGATATTCTGAATGTTAAGTTGTGTTCCAAATTTAAAGCTTCTACATCATACAGGTCAAAAGATATAGGTCAACAAGAGTCAATAAAGGTCAAAATAAAAAATTGAAAATATGGAAATTTCAATACCCGTTCCTTTTTTGGAACTATAAAGCTGAAACAATTGACCTATTAACACAAACTGGCCAAAATAATGAGGTAATTGTGTGCAAAGTACCTTTCTGAACAAATGTATCCTATGTGAGTTATGCCCCTTTCTCAAAATGTAAACAATTAGTAATTCAACCCGGATGTGCCACGCCCACCTCAACTTTTTTGTCATAGGTTAATTTATATTCAAATTGTCTTGTTGTGTTCCAAGTTTCAATGTTCTACATAAAATAGGTCATAAGATATATACACACCAAGCTCAAAGAAACAGAAATATTGTAAAAAAAAAAACTCAAATTTGAAAAATTCACGAATTTCAATTTTGCTTTTAAAAACGATTGTTATAAATCATTTGAAAAAGCATGAAAAGCACATTAAGAATCCGAAAAGATTAACCCTCTAGGTTAATTAGGTCACCTGCTAGAGCAGTCCAAAGTTGCGAATTTGGCTGTTTTCGGACAGCTATAAAACTGGAAGTACATGTCGGAGGTCAAATGTCAAAGTATTAACTGATAGCTAAGGTCAATGACCTTTGACCTTATGAAGGTCAAGGTCATCAAAGTTCACGATCACGAGATATGACCCTTCAAACTTTGAAAAAATTCAACCGGATGTTGCAAAAAAGCAAAATTGAGAATCGAAAAACGGCTTCCTCATGTCAGGTTTTTTTTTTTATCTTCTTTCATTTGACACCAAAATCATTTAAATCGGATGAGCCATTATGTCTGAATAAAAATCGAATCATTTCAGAAAAATCAAAATGGCGGCCAAAGTTTCACGTCTGTTCCGGATTTTTTTTTCTTCGTTTTTTTGTCATAACTTTGTCTACCTATCAGCATAAAAATTTTTGTCCTATACAAATTACACCGGAAGATATTCAACCGGAAGTGAACATCGTTTTCCTGTTTAAACCGGAAGTGAAATTGAAAATTTGACTGTACCATTTTGTTTACATTCTTAAACTGTCTTTGCTCAATTTTTTTCAGATTAATCAGACAAAAAGCAAAAAAATGAAAAAAATGCAAAATTTGGCAAAAAAAATGTCTGTGACAAATTTTCGAATTTTGAAATTTTGAAACTGCTATTCTTTCAGATTTTAACAGATTCCAAAAATGCAAACCCAAAGAAAATCGACCGAAAAATACGACTTCTAGAGCCGATTATCTATTCTTCCATATATTGAACTGTGGCACTTCCGGTTTTGCAAAAAAGATCCAAAATATATTTATGCACATCGTCGCCTATATCTAAGGTTCGTGAATGTTGAATGGTTGCTGCAACTATTGTAGTCTAAGCTCAGGAAGGTGTGTAAAAATCGAAAAAAAAAAAAAAAAAAACAAGAATTGACATTTCGATAACAAAAACCTCTTTACAATCCCTTTAAAGATGGGTTCCCTCATTATCATTTATGAAAATCAAAATGCTAATATTTATATGAATAGAAAGTAGAGGTGTTCTAATGACTTGGAAAAATACCAGTTTGTCTAACATGTCCATAATCAATTCATAACTAGCTAAATTAGAAAAGAATTACCGGCAGAATTCCAATGAGTGACCAATCAAAAAAGGTCTGAAAGTCTTTTTTTGATTATCCAGACTGTATATACATGGACTTTTATGATTGCTTAAAACTTAAATTATATGCAATATAAGAAAATAATGATATGATGAAGAATACATGCTAATTCATTAGAAACACCAATTAATCAAATAGTTTGCTTAATTTGACACTAAAAAATAAGGAAGCCCATCTTTAAGGTCCTAAAATACAAGGCCTGAAAAACAGAAACGATTTGAATTATATTCTCAAAATATTAATCTATAAGCTAATACTTTTATTCATTTAGAGTTAAAATAATATTTAACTAATAAATAAATGGTTGTCTATCATTGCAATATATTTATAAGTTTACTACAATACATGTATAACCTACATAGAATGATAGATGTAGGATGTGTATAATACTTTGGTACATGTCTTTGTTGTTGAATAATGATTGTGCTCTGCCACTATAAAATAACATTGGTGATAGCCAGGGGTGTATTATTATAAGACTTGACAGTGAGAAAACTTCAAATAACAATCACTTTATATACTGTTTAACATAAAGTTTGAAGAAGAAATGTTGTTACTTAAATGAATAATAGGGTCAGTAATGTCATGCAGCATACTAGGGTATGAGTGTAGAAGGCCTTTCTGGACTAAATCTTATTTTTGTTTTTAAATGTGGCCAATGTCCTGCAGTTACAGGCACATATTGTAATAAATAATACTTTATTTATATAGTCATATTCAATATGATATTTTCTATTGCATGCTAGATCTATTTCTTTTCAGCTCCACAGATAAATATGGTTTGAAAATTTTACTCATAAAAGGCCACATTTGATATACCGGTACACTCTTATTCCACAAGTGAAGTGGTCAAATTGTAGGCCTACAGTATTAACAAATAAATTATGACATGCATAAGATTGACAATATTATACAGATTAAATGGAAAGATTTGTCAATTTTACCTACCGGTATTGTACCTTAGTTGCAGAAACAGGAATTTATTAGCCAAGCTAATCTGTAATATTGATCACAGCTCAACGTTGAAATTTGAGCTTTCAAATCCATGTGTCTCCAGAATTATTTGTGTTTGAAAGTTAAAATGATGACGAAATTCTTAGTTTTTACCGGTCCAAGTATTTGTTGTTAGGTATTATGCATTTTTCGCACATTTTTAGTACTTCTAAAAGTAAATTAATCACATACTGTACCGGTATCATATATAATTCAAGACCCAAATCAACTCCCAAAAATGGCAAACCTGTCCTTTTAAAGACATATAGAAAGGTACTTAATGATTTTTTCAGCCTAGGCCTAATGGGTAAAGCTACTAATAAGGCCAATCACTGTATTTATTGTATTTTGTCAGTGTAACTTGTGTTTTGATTTGGGGATAGTGCTTCAAATTACTCTTCCACTCATGCACTAGAAATACAATTCATTCAAGACTTTTCTCACCTTGGTATTGTAATACAACTAGTGTTGATGTCTTGTGTTGACAATGCCTTAGTTAACTCATCTAGGCCTCCAGTTTTCTGTAACTTTTTCACTAAACTTTTGACAGCTTTTTCTGACCATTTATCATCTCTGTCATGTTCTCCTTTTTTTAACCCTAAAAGTCGCTTCACAATTGGAGGTGTGAAAGGGGACAGCTTTTCCATCACTAGCATTAATTAATCCAGCATCTGACTCCGTTTCTGTTTCTTTTGTATGACTAATATCAGAGAGATAATTTTCAAATTCATTCCATTCATGAAAGGTACAAGTTATCTTCCATACTTCATCAACCTACGGCCTCTTCACAAGGAAATTTGTAATAATACGCGAAATATAGTTCTTCGACAAAAACTGCCTAACAACCATCGGAAGCAACTTACATGTCTTGAATGTGCATAGAATATAAGTCCACATAAATTAAAAGAAGAATTTAAGTCTCAATCCATCCATCTTTGGTTATTGTCAAGAAAAATCCGAGGGACTATATTTCTAATCGTCATCGCAGGCTTGATTGATGAAACTAAAAATATCTTTAGCTTTATGTCAAATTAGAGTAGTAATACAAAAGTATAAAAGACCTTTCAGGTCACGCCAGCTAAAGTTATCTCATCATAGGAGTACTAGGTTATTTCAAAACTAGTGTTATTTTGTCCCCGTCTTGCATTCTATAATCAATACAAGTCTAGGACAAAATTTCATGATAATGAAGGGAGGATTAATTGTACTGTCGGAAGATTTGAACCTAATAATTTTAGTATAATATATATGGAATTCAGACGGGTCTGTTTGCGAAACTTACAGCTCCTCAGTTTAAGAATGATTACAACCCGATAACCTCATTTTGAGCGCATTCTGACATTATAAACGATATTTTGCATTGTCATCTTCACAATGCCAAGCTATTGCGAACTTCGTATTATACCTTGACTGCAATGGCCACCTTTCTTGTATTACAGAAGTTTGTAAATACAGCGTTTTTAGTTGGATTGTACGCTAAGGTAGCCTACGTAAGCGAATCAGCCAATCCCTGGACAAACTGTGAACAATAGGCCCTATGGCTTGTTGCTATGTTTACACTTACAGACTTCTGTCGTGGATTGACTGTATTCGCTTACGTACAATCCAACCAAAACGCCTAATAATGCAATTCCACGATAAAAGAAAGGTAGCCATAGGTCATACAGTCAATTAAGGTACCACGAAGGCCTTTTATTTTGAAATGTTGAGCCGGGTCACACACCAAAATTGTGACGCAAACAAAATATATTCAAAGAAGCATTATGGATATGATTGCACCTTTTGTTTGCGTCTCTTAAAATCCCAGTGTTTGAAAGGGCGGGAATTTGATTGGCTGGCGGTGTCAGAAAACTGACGAATGTTCAAGAAGACCGTCTATAAACCCCAAATGAAGAGGCTATATTGAAACTAAAAGCTAACAAAACGGATCGAAATTTGGTCTTATTGGAATTGTAAAAAACTGTAAAAAAAAAATAGGACAGACAGAAAGTTTTCAAATTCTCAAATGCCTCCGCACTACGCTCATGTGGACAAGCCGGCGTATTTTAGCCTATGCTGTGTCATTTTCAAAAATAGGCGTACCGGTACTAGGCCTATATAACGCGTTTTACGCAAAGTAAATCGCGTATGTGTAATAAGTATAAAAATAAACTCTTTATTTTACATGGGTCAGAATTAGGCCCTTTACACATGGACATGGTTCTGTTTAACATTCAACCCACGAGGACAATATAATGAATGAATGAAAAAAAAAATAGCTTGTCAGGCAAGGTAATATACGCCCACTGGCAGCTTTGATTTTGAATAAAAACAGTTGGCAGTAGGTAACAATCACCAGTATGAAATATTCAATCTTCAGTCGTACACTTTTTTGAACTTTTGGGGGCGATACTGAATATAGGCCTACTGATAATATTATCAAGTTTTGTCAAATCCGGCAAGAATCGTGCCTTTTAGTGCCTCACAACAAGATTCGTCAAATCAGTCCAGAATGTGCATTAAGAGTGTTTACGAGCAATATTGTGGACTGACGTACCACCAAGAGAAGTTAAAATGCGCTATCTTTCATTGGAAATATGTCTACTTATGATAAAATTCTTTTTGTTTATTTTTTCAGTATGGATACTTTACTTACCAATACAGAGATCAGAGCCATATATTGGCTCTCAACATAAATATGGCTCTGACAGAGATATATCAGTAGCGGAAGTAGCCAACTGTATCCAAAATTCAGATCGATAAGAAGTGCCAATATCTCAGAACGTTGCTGGATTTAGATGCGATTATCAGAAAGCTGACTGCCGATCAGGCCATTATAGTTCGTTTGAATTTGCAAACAAAAATCGTAAAATGATCTTTTTTTGTCATTCAGTAAAAGGCCTAGATATGTATGGATAATATAGGCATAATGCCTATAAAATCTTATATAGTTATTCCTTCTGAATCATGAAATTTTAAGCCAACATAATCAGGATTTTCATTTAATTTCACACGTGCGTATGCGTCTAAAAAAAAGCCCAATATGCAAAACTGTTGTCTTGAAGGACTACTGGAAATTGTTTATCCGAAAGACGCGTCGACTGCTCAAGTTGAGCTCTATATAGTCAATATTTGTACCGAGAAGACCTATACATTGTAAGAAAGTTCACCACCTTAATACATTCGGCCTTACTTATCTAATAGACACTTATTAACTCTCAGTACAAACTGCCCTAGGGGTGGAAATGTGTGCAACGTGTGAATTGTAGTTGGTGGATATATCTACAAATAGACGTATCTTTGTACCATACTATGTAATATTTCATATCTACACAAATATTTATAACCATTATTACCTAATTTCCTGTCCTCTGATACACTTAACGTGACCCTTTCAAATTCTTACCTACTATATTACGTCCTCTCGACGAATGGTATCTTAGAGTATAGGCTCTGGCAATATCGCATTTTGAGAATTCGGGAGAGGTACATGCATCAGATTTCGAGCCCGTGCTGAAGTTTGTCGGTGCTGGCATGAAAAATGCCCTAATGCCTGATTATACAAAACATGGGCTACGTGTGCTGAGTAAAGAGAAAGGACGGGTGTGTATAACCCGAAATTACGGTGGGTCTAAAATACCGAACTCTCCAAAATGTCCAAATTGCCCAACCCAGATGTGAACTTATTCGTGAGGAGAGCATCTGCTCTACCTCTACTTAAACCTGAATCCTGAAGCCGCTAACATGGAAGATCCCTCAATTGCAAAGTTTGCTATGTGACCGAACAGTGGGTGGAAGGAGAAGATAAACATATGTGGAACCATTTTCACACTGTAGGTCCGCGAACCACCAATCATGTTGAGGGGTGGCATGCTAGAATGAACAAGATGACCACCAACCATCCTAATATCTTCAGATTCATCACCCTGATAAAAGCTAAGCAAGCAATGACCGAAGTGACCATCAGTCAGCTCCAGTCTGGTGGTAAGAAACGCCCAAAGTATCACCAATCGGAGCATGAACTGGACCGCCTGAAAGTCTGTCTTCAGAATAACAGCAAGACAATGATGGAATATGGAGATGCTGGAGACGGATTAGAAAAATTTAATCCGGATAATTTGCCGGGAAAGTGGGAACACCCCATTAGAACACATCTATTTTCTTTTCATACAGGTAGCCTATCATAAATGAAACTAAGGGAAACCATCTTTAAGTATTCGCAAAAAGTAATTTACGCATGGCGGCAAAACTAACATAATATCCAATCAGAGAGCGATTGTTCATCACGTTGACTATATTGTTGGAATCTTTTGCCATCCTATTTTAGTCCCATGACCAAAACAATGATATTCGCCAAGTTATCTGCGTTTTCGGTTAAGAGAGCAATTTTTTTGATATTTTGGGGACAACTTAAAAGCATTATGTGTATTCATTAATAAATCTTTACACATTTCAAAAACAATTTGGTTGTAAGCCAACAAACAAAGGATGAAGCGACAAACACAACCATCCAAACATCACCCCCACTGTAAGCTAAAAATGATAAATCTTTCATTGGTGATGTCATGTGATCACTACCATATTTAAAAACATGTTCTATGGCATTGCATGCGGTTTGAGCTGGAGTGAAATGTCGATCTTTTATTATAGTGGATGCTCGCTGAACATTTTCTCTAATATTCCTATTATTAAGAACAGAATTGACAATAGCACTTATTTCCTCAACCGTAGAAGTTCTGATATCAAATTGAGCACCAATTTTAAAATGTTCGGCTTTACTCGCAATTCCAAACGCATCCACATTAAATGGCATACATATAATTGGAACACCGTGATAGAGAGATTCCAAGAAACTATTTTTTCCACAATGTGAAAGAAACAAAACAGTTTTGTTATGACCTAAGATATCATTTTGAGGAACCCATTTAACATGTTTGATATGTCCATTCTCCGATTCAGAATTACTTTTAAATATAATCAATTTCTCTAGGTCTTTAGCCACTGTCTCAAGTTTTTTGATTATATATTCTGGAAGGCTCTCAACGACACTTCCTAGTGAGATATAAACAACCTCTTTCACCGATTTATGCATAAATTTCTCCAAATCTGGAGTTAATGGTTTTGGTGGAGATGCCGTAAGAGGTCCTGCCTGGATATAATTTGGAAAAATAGCCTTAGGATAATCTACGATGTGATCTGCGTTTTCTATAAATAACAGAGATTCTTTATATAAATGTTCAGCTGAATACTTGTTTAATTCTGGAGATAAAATACTCACGTCCGGTTGGTGAAGTACGTAAGACAGCAGGAATCTTGAAAAACACTGAGCAAAAAAATTAAATAATCGTCCGCTAAAAGACATTTGATTCGTTGAACCTGACAAAGGACTGGGTAAAATATTGGTTTGAAATGGTGTATTGGAGAGATATTGTTCTATAACACTTCCCTCTGCGATTGTTGGAATAGAAAGAAATTTAGCAACGTAGAAATAATATTGGCACAACGGTATTCCGTCAACAATAGCAATATCAAAGTGTTCGCCTCTTAAACGCTCTTCAATTTTCTTGATAGAATGGAACGTTGCTGTGAAGATATTAAAGCTGATAGCACGTGCCAACAAAAAGAACTGAAATAAGTTTCTATCATTTCGAAAAAACATCTTTTGACTTTCTTTAAACTCAGATTGAATATTTTGAGCGACCTCAGGTGAAAATTGATATTGTATGACATTGATATTACTATTATCAAGACATGGTTTGTGATTGAAGAAATCCGGTACCAATGCAGTTACTTTATGTCCTCTCCTAAGTAACTCGACACCAATAGATCTCATCTCTAAACAATGACTTGTTGCTATAAATGGCAGTAGCATGACATGTTTCCCGTCCACATCTGGTGATGCGACTATTATCAGCATACATACCAAAGCAATACCTCTTTCAACCATTGTGCTGAAATAAAAAAAAAAGAGGTACGTAGAGTTGCACATTTAATATGATTATACGTATTGCAGGTTTTGGGTTCAATAAAAAGGTGTAGAGTTTTATATACCTATCCTACCACCCAACAGGAAATAAAAATTGTGCTTATATCGGGTGTTTTTTAATCATATTTTACACTAAGAAACGTAACTATTCAATTTGGTGGATTCGTAGTCAGAAACATCAGCCTCTTATGGCTATTGTTTAAGTTGTCGGGTTGGGAAGGTCAGAAAAAAGGCTGTTCTATGGAAATTTTTCAGCACCTCCTAAGGTATTGGGGTTTAAACGAATTTATTTATCTCGAATCGTTTCAATCCTGATATATTTGGAAAGATGGATATTTATTTATTTATCCCACTTGCGCCATTTTGGTCATGATATCATGACAATACGTAACTGTATATTGTTCTTACGTGGAAATAAAAAAACACGAACGTAGTTCAATGCCATTTTGAATCACTTCTTCGACCTAGTAAGTCGTGTGTTGAAAATGGCTACAATGTTTCATATCGCATTTAAAGCCATTTCTAAACTTTAATTTTGATTTGAAGGCTTAGTTGAAATATTATAGACTTTTTCAAAATATCAACCATATGCAATGAAAAAAATATTAATTGGAAATATGATTTGAAAGAGTCCGAAATGTGGGTCATTTCAAGTCTATAGTTTCTTAGAGTAAAGTGTCTTTATTTAAAGGAATACTCCCTCTGAACATACATTTTCAAGTCTCAAACATGTAGGTCTATATTCATCAGTGGACTCACTTGGTGTCATAACTAAATAACAGAATCCCTGTATGACAATAAATGTAAAAAATAAAGCAAAATGATAAGTAATAAGTAATTATTAAAATATTAAGCGTTTTTCAATAATTTCCTGCGTTTTTATGTATAGTGACTATGTGTTATGGACTAATCGGTTTAAATTGGGATTCTTTTTTGCAATACGACACCTGGTAAGTTCATTAATGAACATGTAGAGCTTTTAGTTTTAATATATAGTCACGCCAGAGCCTATAAAAAACGGAACGAAAGTTTGGTCTAATTCTAATTAAACTGCTGGCCTACCTAAAACGATATTGAAATTATAGTCACCTTAGTCAATTTGAAATATTACTCCTCACGAAGTTCATGTCCTTCGATGTGTATCAATAAATTTCAACGTGAATATATTTACAACCGAAGTCCTAGATATTGACCCGAGTTGAGCAGGCCTAGATGCTATGTATACAGTGGTGTAACCTATTTTCGTGCATATAAGGATTCGACACTGAATTTCGTCAAAATTAAAAACCCAAATGTCTTAGAAGTTTCCTCAGATATTCTATAAATTAGTTAAAATTTCGATTTTTTTTATGAATCCCCCGCTTTGGCCCATATTTCATAAGTAACCCAACTCACAACGGCGGAAAAATGCGTCACCTAGTTTCGTGTAAAATGTTTGATCTATAATTCGAGAAAACCCCGTTGTATGGATACCCAGTGGAATAATTAACTTTTCTTAGAATTTATCTTTAATAATATTTCATTATAACTAATGACAATTCACAGGGTATATTTTTTCTGACTGTACTCCAACCGACAACTTTCAAAATATTCACCAGAGGCTGGAATAGAGGCAGATGTTCGGACTAATTTCGACTAATTATATATAGTATATAGACACAGCTTTATGGAACAACAATCACAATTGCTAAATGCCATTCAAAGACTTAATTATATATAGCTTTTCTAAAAAAAAATCCGCTTCTAAGATTAAGGTACGATTGGCCAAACTGAAATCCGCCATTTTGTTTATGTCAAAGTATACATTAATACATTTTACCTTGCTTGAAACTACTGGATGCATTCTGCTAGCTAACAGTGTGCAGACAACCCATGTTTATCAAAACAAGCAAATGCAGAGGTCACGCGAGGTCGCACATGTAAATGTAAATCATTTCCGGAGATGCACGAAAAATAGGTTAGCACGAAATTAGGTTACTGTACATAAATTAAGGGGTTTCAAAATATCAGTATAGCGGTACTGTAAAGAAAAAGAAATAAACCTCAAAGGGACATATTCGCCATCCGTTTGGCCAATCGTACCTTAATCTCAGAAACGGATTTTTTTTTAGATAAGCTATATATAATTAGTCGAAATTAGTCCGAACATCTGCCTCTATTCCAGCCTCTGGTAGATATTTTGAAAGTTGTCGGTTGGAGTAGAGTCAGAAAAAATATACCCTATTAATTGGCGTTTTATCACACCTTTGAAGATGCGTTTTTCTGACATAATGTTAAATAACCTTTACGATGACTGTAAATTAGTGTTGGGCGTAACTTTTGTTTTGTTAGTATCACGTGACTCTGTGAGGTTTGAACTTAAGGCTGTTCGTTGTGATGGTATGACTGAACTGCAAAAATATTCATCTTTCCAAATATATGTGGGTTTCGCAGATTAGAGTTATCTAAATAGCTTTAAATCCCCCGCACCTGTGGAGATGCAGAGTTCCCATTTGACAGGGCCTAGTTTTTCTGTCTCTACACCAGCCAGATATCTGTCCAAATAGATATCAGAGGCTGGAATAGAGACAGATGTTTCGGTCTATGTCGAAATTTAAACCTTCAGATCAATTTGTCGAGGGTTCAATTTAAGACCCAACTATAAAACTAAAATCCATAGGACTATAAAACTAAGAAACAAAGAACAAGAAAACTAAGACCCAACTATAAAACTTAAGACCCAGAGGACTATAAAACTAAGACCCAACTATAAAACTAAGACCAATAGGACTAGAATGCTAAGACCCAACTATAAAACTAAGACCCATAGGATTATAAAACTAAGATCCATAGGAATATAAAACTAAAACCCATAGGAATATAAAACTAAAACCCATAGGATTATAAAACTAAGATCCATAGGACTATAAAACTAAGACCCAAAGGACAAGAAAACTAAGACCCAACTATAAAACTAAGACCCAACTATAAAACTTAAGACCCAGAGGACTATAAAACTAAGACCCCACTATAAAACTAAGACCCATAGGACTAGAATGCTAAGACCCAAATATAAAACTAAGATCCATAGGACTAGAAAACTAAGACCCAACTATAAAACTAAGATCCATAGGAATATAAAACTAAGATCCATAGGATTATAAAACTAAGATCCATGGGACTATAAAACTAAGATCCATGGGACTATAAAACTAAGATCTATAGGAATATAAAACTAAGATACATAGGACTAGAAAACTAAGACCCAACTATAAAACTAAGATCCATAGGAATATAAAACTAAGATCCATAGGACTATAAAACTAAGAGCCATAGGACTATAAAACTTAGGGCCATAGGACTATAAAACTAAGATCTATAGGAATATAAAACTAAGATCCATGGGACTATAAAACTAAAACCCATGGGACTAGAAAACTAAGACCCATAGGACTATAAAACTAAGATCCATAGGACTATAAAACTAAGATCCATGGGACTAGAAAACTAAGACCCATAGGACTATAAAACTAAGATCCATAGGACTATAAAACTAAGATCCATAGGAATATAAAACTAAGATCCATAGGACCAAAAAACTAAGATCCATAGGACTATAAAACTAAGATCCATAGGAATATAAAACTAATATCCATAGGACTATAAAACTAAGATCCATAGGACTATAAAACTAAGAGCCATAGGGCTATAAAACTAAGATCCATAGGAGTAGAAAACTAAGATCCATGGGACTATAAAACTATGACCCAAATATAAAACTAAGACCCATAGGACTAGAAAACTAAGACCCATAGGACTAGAAAACTAAGACCCGACTATAAAACTAAGACCCAAATAACTAGAAAACTAAGACCCATAGTACTAGAATGCTAAGACCCATCTAGAAAACTAAGACACATCTATAAAACTAAGACCCACAGGACTATAAAACTAAGACCCAACTAGAATACTAAGATCCATAGGAATATAAAACGAAGATCCATAGGAATATAAAAAAAAACTAAGATCCATAGGACTATAAAACTAAGACCCAACTAGAATACTAAGACCCATAAGACTATGAAAATAAGACCCATCTATAAACTGAAGAAACATATTTTGAAATTGTTTTACTAGGGTGTGGCATATATTTAAGAGACCAAATCTATTTTTTTGATCAATCGTACCTTAGTCTCCGAAACAGGATTTTTTAGATAAGCTTATCAGTTAGTATTAGCGATCATATCCATGTATAACAGAAAGTGAAATTCCTAGTAGCGGGAATTTTTTTTTAAAGAATTATGCGATTTTAGTACATTTCAAGTTCTTTTGAAGGTTGAACAATAAGCATTCGAACGACTGGGTAAGGTTTATTTCAGCAGCGTACCTATCTCAACGACGGACCTTCACAATACTCAAAGAAACAGTGACGTTATGGTTCAAATAAATTTGTAAAGATTTGCACCTGCTATTAAACAAAATATAGGTTTAATGACATCAATAAACGCTTGACAGAGAACTAGAAAACAGAACTATAAAACTTATAGTGGGGTGGATTTGCTCCACAAAACAGTTCGATTGTGCACTTTAACTTAAAAGCATGAAACTTGGCATATGATTAGACAGATACAAAACAAACATTTTAAGTCCAGGTGCCATCGGAAATTGCAACCAGTATTGAATTTCAAAAAGGTCGCCAATTTGGACAAGTTTTGTTAAATATCTTCTTAACTAAGACAGATATCAAGACAGTTCAATCGCCTATAGGCCTACCATGGCTTAGGGCTCTTGGGATCCAATTGTGTCAGAAACTATATGTCAGATATGGCTGCTATCTTTAATAATAAAGATATCATTATAGTACTAACGCCTATGTACCATGTTATACACTGTAAAAAAAATTTCCTTCGATTAACAGAAAAAATTCCGGCAGCTGATTTACCAGAATTTAAATTTTGCCTTCAGTTATATAACAGAATTTCTTGTAAAATATTTGCTTTAAATAACAGAAATATTTTACTACAAAATTTGTTAAATTACAGAATGACTAATAATATTTCCTGTAATTAACAGAAAATAGGAAGGATATTCTGGTAAATCTGCTGCCGGAATTTTTCTAATATTTCCTGTAATTTAACAGAAAAAAAGGAAGAATATTCTGGTAAATCTGCTGCCGGAATTTTTCCTTCCAGTTCTGTAAAAAAACAGAATTTTAAAAAGGATATTCAGGTAATAAATCTGTTGCCAGAAATCATTTTCATTTTACTGTAAAATAACAAAACATTTCAACTTTATGTGTTTATTGGTATTATTTGTGCATTTAAAATAATCAGAGAAAATGATGTTAACTACACCTTTAATTATACATACAACTGAAAATGTGGGCGTATAAAAACAATCTCTTGCATAAAAACAAATGATGAACTTGAAATACATACTCATCACTAATGACATCTTTAACACATCTTTTAATGACATTCTCATAACTAATGACATCTTAATAACGTGCTGATCTAACTAATTTGGATTTAACTAATGTCTTTTTTTATTTATGTTGACACTCTTTTCTCCACATTGCCCATATTTTATTAATATTGACAGAACTTCAAGGACCTGTGGTCCACTTCACTTTTTTTAGTGTTCCACAAGGTTATAAGACTCCATCATCCAGCACAATACAGTTTATGATGCAACTCTAATCATTATTATAAGGCCTAATTGTTTTTGATGTGCACAGTTAATTGTTGCTCGTTCGAAATTCAGGTCAAGTCTCATAATGCTCCGTAACTTTTAGCTGGTAAATAATGGCAGAAACTCTAAAGAAAGGGAAAAGGTGACATACCTGAAAAGATAAATTTAAAATGAGAAAATATTTGTTGTGCTAACGTACTGTAGTAGTGTAGTAATAGTAGGGCACTTGATCTTTTAGTTCGAGAAATCCAGAGTCCAATTTACCCTCGTTTACGAATTTTGTAATGCCTCGCCTACGTGGTGGGTCCTAACATTGAGTGTAAACAGTTAAGGTTTATTGACAAGAATATTAATGACAAAATTCTCATTCCTTGTATTCTTGTACTCTGGTGCAATTATAACCATAAAAGGCTGAAAAAGCGAGGATGTACAAAAACAGAAAAAGAAATTATAAATTAAAAATAATAAATTAGTAAAGGCATAAGAAAGTGGATGGAAATTAAGAGCATGATGCAATGACACACTTATGTATAGCAGTCATGGGTGGCCCTACAAAATAATTTCTTAAAAGCAGGTTGCACAGTTTGACATCGATAAGACATTGCAAATGTTATTAATAGTAGGTACAAACATTTTATATAGTGTCACTTGTGCAAAGTTGGTGGGAAAACTGACTTGAGGGATCTATGCATAATTTGGCGCCATTTTGTCGGGTTTGTTTACATTTTGGTAAAAGTTTTCAGACAGCATGAACAAATATAAAATTGCAATAGAAATTATGGATCCTGTGATATTTCATATCGTTGGAGGTTTTCTTATGTAATCGGGTATAAACTTACATTGCGGTTGGCTAAACCTGAAGAATTAGAGAAATGAATTTGAGGACTTCATTGCCATAAAAAAATTATTAATTTTTCTACTCTCTTAGACAGAAGAGTTCCAAACAGAAAGATGACTCTTGACAAGACCTAAATACCACACAAATACCACACATGTATAAAGTGATAAAATGGTAACATTACAAATTTATTTAGGCAATAATTAAAATACACTCACCTGTGAATTTGTATTCAGTGATCATTTCCACTCTACCCAAGACCAAGTAAGCTAAGCCTAGTCTAGTTCATCATGTAGGATAAATTTAAGTCATTTTGTCGTTGTCCCCACACGCTTAAAATTCAGTAAAACATTTTGCAGTTTTTGACATGCATCTCACCATATTAAATTTAATTTAAGAAATTCACAAAAATCCCTTCGACGTAGCCTTGTTTTGATGTGGGATAAGATGGCGGCGTGACGATAAACTGACCTCGTGTCTTTACCGATGACGTCATACCTACTTTGATTAACAGGTCGAAACTATCATAACGCAAATCACAGTTTCCGTAAATTAACAGCAACCCTGTTATAATTTTCCGTAAGGAAACATAAAGTTCATGTCAAAAAACAGTATGACCACGCATGCGCAGACTTCGCTTATCTACAGACAAGTTTGGAAAAAAATGATAATAACACAAAATTTACGTAAATTTACTGACAAATAACGTAATTTTTCTTAAATGACATACGACAAAGATTAATTTACGTAAAATAACATATTTCCTTATTGCAGAACTAACATTCTGTTAATGTAAGAACAAAGTCCGTAAATCAACAGGAAAGTATGTATATCAGCAGAAATTTACGTATATCAACAGAAAATATCAAGTAAATTTCTGTCAAAAAAACGGACTTTTTTTACAGTGTAGGCGTCTATAAATAATAATAATAACTTTATTTGGCAACCCATTTAGACAGAAGTCTAATTTTCAATAGGTCCCACTAACCTACATATTATATACAAGATTACAGAAAGAATAAAGATACAGAAAATAACATAAAACCTTTAAACATTTACAATGTAACATGGATGAGGAAGGAAATATGAAAATGTAACCACTATGTTTCCTCACGAAACTACGAATTATATACTAAAAATATATAATACTATATATGATAAAAACACAGAAAATTTCATATAACATATATACATTTACAATGCATCACGGATGTGGTGAAAAATATAAAAATGTAAACACTGTGTTTCTTATATGATATATATGATGGTATAAGTTTTTTAAGTAAAATGAAATGGAGAGAAAAACAAAAGAAACGGTTATAAATGCTATGGAATCAATTAATCCGTATTGTCAGTAAGAACAAACTTCTTCAGTTCTTGTTTAAATGTATATAAAGACGGATTATGTTTTACAGTTTGTGGTAATGAATTCCAAAGTAAAGAAGCTGTATATTCTCTCATCATAGCAGTTTTATTACATTTCGGTATGTCTAAAGTTCGGAGTGTTTCTGATCTCAGTGTCATACTGGTTTCCGTTAATTTTGATCTTTCCGTAAATTTATTGTATAAATATTCAGGATGTCCAGTTCGAAATATTTTGAATGTCATTATGCCACGATTATATCTAATACGTTGATACAGTGTCAACCAATTTAAAATTTTGAATAATGGTGCCAAAGGTGAATCATGTTTCTTATCTAAAATACTCCTTGCAGCGCGTTTTTGTAATTTGTATAAAACCTCTAATTTACTTTTATTGGAGTTACCCCAAACTGTAGAACAATAATCAAAAAATGGTAAAATATAACTATTATAAAACAATTTACGTAAGCTTAATGGAATGCATCTTTTAATTTGACTGAGAAGGAAAATTTTAGAACTTATAATTTTTGACAGTTTTTTAATTTGGAAATCCCATTCAAGATGGTGGTCAATAGTAAGGCCTAATAATACAGTATAAGTAACATTCTCTATAGTTACATTATTTACAGTTAATGCTAATTGGTTATTTGTTGTTTGCAGATTGGAACCAATTAACATAGCCTTGGTTTTTGTAGCGTTTATAACCATCCCATTATCCTCACACTAGGTTTTAATGTTAAACAGATCATCTTGAAGGGTGGCATTAATACAATTTAAGTTATGGTGAGAAAAGTGTACTGTACTGTCATCAGCAAAGAGGTCTGTAGCCCAATTTCTAACATAAAATGGTAAGTCATTGATAAAAATGAGAAAGAGGAGAGGACCAAGATTTGACCCCTGTGGCACCCCACATTTTACAGAATTGAGGTCGGATTGACAGTCACCTAGAGATACTCTTTGCTTCCTTGAATTTAAATAAGATTGAATCAATGTATAAGAGCTGTAATAGAATTTGTATAATTTTAATTTTTCTACCAGTAATTTGTGGTCTAACATATCAAAAGCTTTACTAAAATCTAAGTAGACAACTCCTGTCATTTCCCCATTATCAATTGCATTAAGCCACACATTTTCATTAGTGCAGTATTGCAAGAATGATGTTTCCGGAAGCCAGATCACATGGCCCCATTCAATATGCAAGGTAGCTTAGATAAACTATCATAAATTAGCAGAATATGTGAAGGATTGAAGTTAATAAACCATCTAGAAAACATTTAACTGACCATTTTTGCCCAACCCCTCTCACATTGCCTTGCCTTGCAGTGGCATGCCTAAAATGCTGCGCCAGGGAACAATTCGCAAAGAAAAGAAAAAAGTGATCTGCAGCGATCAACACCGGATAATAATAATAATAATAATAATAATAATAATAATAATCACTTGAGTAGGTTAAGTTCTTTGCGGATCATTGTGGCTTTTGGTAATGTTGTCCGATTTTTTTCCTAATAAACACTCACTCAGCATGTAATGCATTGCCTCACCAAAATGTCTAACATGCTGCACCATTATAGGTGTGAAGGTAAGGTTTTATTCCAGAGGTCTGTCTTTCAAGCAGTATTAGTGTCACTACTTGTATTTGTGCGATCAGACATCAAAATGAGGAATCTTGCAATAATTTTCATAAAGAACTCGGTTATATCTGTTTGCTCATAGTTGACTGCCGATGTGTATCTTTGAGCTCTGAGAACAACTATTATACAGCCCATGCAGTTCATTTTAGGCTGACACGGTGTCGCATCCTGTCAGTGCATGAAATATAGGGAGAGCCTAAGAGCAGTGGTTATGTCAGGTATAGGGAAGAAAGGCTAACTATTTCTTTACAGAAAGCCTCTCTAGCATGCCACATCTGCAAGTACGGTGCAGTTATCTTCATCTTCTTGGCTTCAAGTAGTGATTTAATCTAGATTCATGAACGGTGGAGCAGCAAGAACCCTTGCTTCCATTGTCACAACTAACTGAGATGGTTGTAAGAGGAGTAAGCGAGTTTGAGATGGCCCAGGGACACTACTCCGGCAAATCTCAAATATCGCATAGCGATCAAACTTAACGCATTCTATGCCCAGATGAAATTGCACCAGCAAGTACACAGGCTCAAGTGGTTTCATGCGGAATACCTGATGGGGCAGCGATTGTTCAAACAGCAAACAGTTGCCTGGAACAGCAAAGACCTTTTGAGAATATATGCCAGAGAGGTATTCATCCCATTTGTTCTAAGCCAGTGCAAATCTGCAACCCGACCTGGCCTGGTGTGGAATCGATACGTATCTGTTAGTCATGAAGAGCATGACACCAGAAATACCACGTGTTGGCACCTCAGTTACGCTTTCTGGATATTAGTAAAAAAAAAAACAAGGCAGAAGTTTTCAATTTCCGTGCAGATCGTACAAGGCGTGGTGTGTAGGGGGATTGATTCCGGAGGTTTGCTTTTCTTTGCAAATACTTTCTTTCGAGCTGTATTAATGTCACTACAGGTACATGAGCAGTGGCTATGTCATGTGCAGGAATGACACGCAAGATACAGCTCGAAAGAAACTATTTACAAAGAAGAGCATTCATCTGGAATCAATCCGCCCCTACACAGCACGCCCTGGAGCAGCATGTTAGGCATTCAGTGTACAAAAGGACGTAATGCTGAGGCAAGTTAATGTATTGTATGCTGGGTGAGAAGGGTTGGCAAAAACGGATGGTCAGTTAAAACTCATTTGGACAACAAAACCAAGAGCCAAAAAAGAGCGGCAATGAACGTATCTGATGTCTTATGCACAGAAGATTGTACTGATCGCTGCAGGTGTAAGAAGTCTGCATTTCACTTTGTTATTTTGATTGGGAATGTAACAAATACAAAAATGTTCAGTGACGGTAACTGTGTCCTTTTACCAACTGCTCAGTGTTTTATAGATGGTTTAACTTCAATCCTACACATGTTGTGCTAATTGATGATAGTTTATGTAAGCTTGTCTATGGAGGCTATCTTGGATCACTATTTTTTTCCCCACATATTCAATAGAGCCACGTGATTTCTAGACCCCTATAACATGGTATATAGGCGTTAGAACTGTGCTGATATCTTTACCACTAAAGAGATATTGCGTAAAATAGCTGTAAATGGTGGCCATATTGGATTTCAAGATTGCAGTCATGTGTGACATAAAGTTTCTGACACCATCAAATCCCTAAAACATGATATATAGGCGTTGGTACTGTACTGATGTCTTTGACTTTACTACTAAAGAGATATTGAGTAAAATAGCTTTAAATGAAATTGGATTTCAAGATGACTGCCATATAGTTTGTGATGATATTTGATCCCAAGAGCCGTAAAAATGGTATAGGCGATTGAACTGTTTTACTAGAACAAGGCATGTATTTTAAAGTCCAAAGTCCATCCCCTTTAAAGACTGTAAAATCCTAGTTTTCAGGTCAAAAGTATCACAGAATACTTAATAACTACTTGCTCAAAACTGATTAATCATTTACCATAGGGCCTATTTATTTCTTCAAATGTATTTCGTTCATTCGTCTGATATGACACCTTTAAAGGGATGGTAAAATTTTTTTATAAATTTTTAAGTGTATCGGGAACACTAATAACATCAATTTGCACCATTCCATTTCTGCTATACCACAAAAAGAAGTTTGATGACGTCACTAATCGTAAAAGTATGCTTTATCTCACAAAACCCTCCTCGATTAGTGACGTCATTAAACACTAGTTTTAGTGGAATTGCAGAAACCACAGACGTCTGATTGAAAATTGGAATGGTGCAAATTTCTTTACAATCCCTTTAATGACTCTATTATGAACAAGCTGAGTATATAATAATAATATAAAGGTTGTACAAGTATTTTATTAGCTGGGGAAGGTATATTTCAGCAGTGAATAATGCCTCATCGGACATGGGTTGAACAGTACAGCTTAAAATAATGATAATTAGGCCTGATCATATTAAGGAGGCTATATATTGGCGTTTATGCATGCTATACATGTACTAATGCATCCTTGCTTTTTAGGATTGCAGTTAATAATCAAATAAATATCAGCTGGTCAAAACTTATCATACAACCTTCAGAAGAACTAGAAATGTAATAAATCGCATAATTCCTTAAAAAATGCCTCAAACTAGGAATTCCACTTTCCATTTCTATATTTTATCTTTATATTTATGTCAGAGTCTGGAGAAAGTCTTTTCAACTTTCAAACGCGAATAATTCTGGAAATACACGGATTTCAAGCTACAAGTAGATAAGCTTATCTAACAAATTCCCGTTTCGGAGGTACGATTGATATAAGTATGTGCATCGCTCTAGTAAAAGAAATTCAAAAAAGTTTGTTCAGTTTCCAGTTGAGTCTTAGTTTTGTAGTTGAGTCTTAGTTTTATATTCCGATGGATCTTAGTTTTATATTATAGTCCTATCGGTCTTAGTTTTATGTTTGGGTCCTCTTTTATATTTGAGTGTTAGTTTTATTGTTCTGTCTTCAATTGTCAAGGTTATATTGAATATCATATAGCAGATCTGAATGCAAGTTTTCGGGCATGACTCTCATAACTAGGTTAGAAATGCGGACAATCTCAGACATTTCGTCACCCTGGCTCCGCCACTGATAGTGAGTGGTATGCCGTTGGTTTCCAGGTATTCTGTCATTAGCTTACGAACAGATTTCAGTTCAGTACATTGAATGAGGACATGCGACCTTCTGGCCGCATCGACATTTAATGGTGTTGATCAGGTGGTCTCGTAGTACGTTGTTGGTCCGGAGTCTGGTTACCAGTTTGCAGATGGCTACAGATGTATGGGTTAGTTTGGTTTGGTTTGTTATCTTCGGATCAATCTAATATCTAGCAGTGTTGAGGTTCCGTAGCATGTCAGTCCATTTCTTGTTGATCCTAGAAGATACGATAGGCCTTATACTGCAGAATTCCGCATAGGAGTAGGTCTGGGATACACAAACCGTAACCTATTGCTGTAGGCCTACTACAGCTTTTTGAACCATCGGTGTAGATCTTCAAATAGTCGGAGTACATGGAATCAATAATTAATATCAAGACGCTCTTGTTCCTTCTGGGTTAACGTGCTTGTTGGTAGGCCTACTCTGGATGAGCTGGGTGTTAACTGTCGGGTTGGTAACCTTCCAAAACTGAGTAGCCGACACGAATAAATCTTCTGATGGTATACGTTGGACTGCTTTCGGGCAAATAGGCTACTGGATTTTCCCGCAGAATTTGAGAGAGAGTTCAAATTCCAACTGTCGTCTGCTAGAATATTTTCCGAACGAAATCAATGGGGGCCATATTCATGTTATTTCAATGACTTTTAGCAATGAATTACGTTTTAGGACTAGGCTACTTATTTTAAGTTTGTCAGTCACTTTTTTTTTTAAATCATTGTTCTTTGAAGGAATTGTCATAGTTATAGTAGCCTAGTTATCCATATAACGTGTTTTTCTTGACTTTGCCTATTTATAGACCAACATTGTTTACGAAAATATGAAATATGGGTGTGGGATTCACAAAAAAAAAATCGAAAAAATTAACAAACCAATTTTAACTAGAACTGTTCTAATAACAGTACTGATGCTGGGCGTGTTACGACATTCAGGTACATACGAAGATAGTCTATTGCAATTACATTGATGTAAATACTTTTCTGCATCTCTAAATTCAAATATCCAAAAGTGCCTAGAGTTTAAAGTATATTGACTAGGAATAAAAGAATGTTTGTCAATTAATAAAGACCAAGTTTGATGAAATCCGGATAAGAAATAAGAAAGTTGATAATGCGCATGCGCACATCAAAAATCCAATATTTCCATCAAATTTAGGTTTATAGACATACATGCCATGTTTGATGAAAATCGGATAAGAAATAAGAAAGTTGGTAAATTAAGTGGAGGTATCCCTTTAATGTGCTTCTGTAAGCTAAACTTACAGTATTGATAAGTTCAATCCACCCTAGAGCTTATTTATATACCGCAACTGGACATAAAACATTACATGGACATTTTATGATTGGTTAAAACTCTTAATTATATGCAATAAGAACATAATGCTATGATTAAGAATACATGATAGTTCATTAGAAACATCAATTAATCAAATAGTTTGCTTAATTTGACACTAAAAATTAAGGAAATCCATCTTTAATAGGCAGATAATAATTCTAAGAATACTATGTGGAATTCCCTTAGATTTGATGGATATGGTCACGTGACTACCAACATCTAATGAACAAACAGTATTTTGGAGAAGGCGTCAACAAACCAGGAAATAATACTGAAAGTGAAAGTAGAAGTAGAAGTAGACATTTCCAATGCAGCCTACCCTAGACTTCACTTCTTCGTCGTTCGAAATGATGGACAAATGAAGAGACTTTAATTAGAGTGGATACTGTCATAAATATGTGAGTGTTTCCCATTACTTAGTTAAGCTTAGGCTTCTTACAATAAACTGACATGAACAGTTTAGGCTACCGTTAATTCAACCCTTTAATTAAAGCCAAAGGGGCAGTAGGCCTATGCCTAGGCTTTGCAAAATTTTCAATATCAAAAACGTCGTAAATTTTACTTGAATTAGTTTTTTTAATAAAGCTAGCCTATGGGTGATTTCAAAGTTGGTGTTAACACCAGGTGTTTACACTAAACCCAACACTAACACCAGTTTCTACACCAACTTTGTAATCAATCAGCGGTGTTGGTGTTAACACCTGGTGTTGGTGTAACCCTATTTCAAAGTTGGTGTTGGTGTTGGTGTTGACACCGACAGGGACACCAACACTAACACCCATTTCCACACCAACTTTGTAATCAAGCTGCGGTGTTGGTGTTAAGACGTGGTGTTGGTGTAACCCCATTTCAAAGTTGGTGTTAAGTGTCAACATGCCACCATCTTAACACAGGGTGTTGAGCTAAACCGAAGCTGGTGTTTTTTCGCGTGAAATTTACAGGACTTTCTATAGGTCCAAACACCCAACCCATAGGGCTTAACACCAGATTGGTTTCAAAGTTGGTGTTGGCAGCCATGATGCTTATTGCATTCCAAGAGGTAGTGGCTGGAATTGTGAATCATAATAGACCACGGAGAGCCCAAAATCGATTTCGCAAGATAGCTGAAAGTTCTGAACCATCAAGAGACCACATGAGACTGACAGAAGATCAAGTTTGCATGGTTGCTGAGGATTTTGATGCAAGTAGACTACACGTGCACCCCAAATCCTCCCTGCATGCATCTACCAGAAGGATTGAAATGTCTTATATTGCATCGGGAGGCTATTGCAGGCAATTGGCAATAACTTTTGCAACCTCCACTGCTTCAGATTATGTCCATGAGGTGGCAGACTTCCTTTACGAAACAGCCTCCCAGCACATCAAATTTCCTAGACCAGAGCTATTTGGTGAACTCTCTTTGCCTCTTCAGGACCCAAATGGACAGAACCTTCAGGTAATTCTTTATATTGATGGGGAAATAGTCAAAATCCAACGCCCCGATCATGCAGGGGATGCCTACTATTGTGGTCGTCCTGGTAAACATTGTGACTCGGTGAACATCCAATATGTTGTAGACAAGAGGGTAGTGATACGTTATGTCGTCAGTGGTTTGTCTGGAGCAACTCATG
Organism: Lottia gigantea; assembly: GCF_000327385.1. Classification (NCBI taxonomy): domain Eukaryota; kingdom Metazoa; phylum Mollusca; class Gastropoda; family Lottiidae; genus Lottia; species Lottia gigantea. The sequence continues at coordinate 2,677,137 of NW_008708797.1, read as the reverse complement.
ACAGGACATTCATAGAATGGTCACGAGAATTCATGGACTTTCTGGACACTTTGCCAGAAGATGTTGTCGTACTTGGTGACCCTGCGTATAGGAATTTGCATCCTCGTATTGTAGCTACAGTTGGTGGAAGAAATTTAGCCCCAGAGGAAATACGCTACAATGATGCCTGTACGAGGATCCGCCAGGTTGTTGAGAGGAGCATTGGAGCTACCAAGTTAAAATGGTGGATGAGTCAAATGAAGGAGAATCGTTTTCCAGCAAAGAAAGGCAGACTATTTGCAGCAAAATGCATGGTTGCAATCTGTCAACTTCATAACCGATTCACTAACTACATATAAAATAAATAGACTCATGTCTTCAATTAAAATGTTTATTGTAAATAAACCTAATATAACAATAATAGAATAAACTATAAGTATTACTATTGGATAAACATGAGGACACAAATACATATGTACAAATGAACGGGATTAATTAAATAAATAAGGTGAGATGGTCACTTGCCATTCTCACACAGTCCCACACTTGGATTCGTAATTAATTGGTTTACAAATTCCTGTCATACTGACTCGTTTCGGAATATGAATGTTGGCACGACAAGATGCTTTTGTCATATGACAAGATGTGTTCATAACAATTTGTACCATTTCATTATTCTGTACACCTTTGGGATTATTAAAGTATTACTTATTCATCATTTGGAGAGCGTATGGCGGGGAGGTGGTCAAAATTGGGAACACAATTATGGAATCGTTTACAGCTACAGCTGATCACAAAACGTTTTCTCAATTGGATCGATATCTTTCTTGCTAGGGGCTTTCAGTGTTGGCAATAAGTTCTTTGTCTACCATCCTTGTCTGGATGTTATGTGTGACAAAATATCCTCCTTTCAACATTTCTAAATCAACGGCAATCCGTTCAAGTGATTTGGACTGCAGTGCTATGTTGTCTGCAATGGTTTTTAGTGTGTTATTCTGCTCACGCACAGGGTCCAGATAAGTCTGTTGGAATGAGTTGGAAAGGAACTGCTCTTCCTTTGTGCCCGTCCTTTGTCTTCTTTGCCTTGCTAGCTGATGTTTGAGAGGATGTGCAGGCAGATCCAATAGAAAGACAAGGGCATAGTGATCGGCTTGGTCCTGGAAAAGTGTCGCTATGAGATTCATCATCCTCATCTTCAATTCCATCCAAGTGTCTCTTTTTTGACTCTCCAAGTTTAGGAATTTAGTTGCAGTAACTATAACATGTGGCTTCACAGCCCCACCCACAGGAAAAAACAAATGATAGTATTCCTCATACATACCATAGAGGGCATGCGAATTCCTCAAGTCCGGTTCATCTGTTTCAGCCCCAGATGCTGACAGTTTTGTCTGAATTGCTCTGTACTCACGCCCTAAGTTTTTCAGAAAATCTTTTATAACTTGTTGTCCTCTTCCACCCACAATTTTGGCAACTTCATCATAAACTTCAAAATGTTTATTTTTTTCTTTCGGAGGAAAGCAAAGTCCCAGTTTGTTATCGAAATGTCAATTCTTTTTTTTTTCGTTTCGTCCACACCTTCCTGTGCTTAGTCTGCAGTAGTTGCAGCAACGTTTCAAATTTCATAGACCTTCTATATAGGCGACGATGTGCATAAATATAAATTAGAACATTTTTGCAAAACCGAAAGTGCCACAGTTCAACATGTGTAAAAAGTCGAAAATCGGCTCTAGAAGGTGTATTTTTGCATCGATTTTCTTCGGGTTTTTTCATTTTTACAATCTACCTGTAATTTCTGACCTGATAGCACTTGAAAAATTACGAAATTCGAAAATTCGTCGCTCACTTTTTTCGATCCAATTTTTCAATTTTTGTGCAACTTTTTTGTTTTTGCATCGATTGATCTGAAATTAACATGCAAAGGGGCATCACTAAAGTAAATAATATGTAGTTGTCAAATATTTAACTTTACTTCCGGTTTTAAACGGGGAATCAATTGAAAGTACAATCCACTTCCGGTCGAATTGAAATAGGTCAACGAAATTTATGCAGATCGTAAATGCTATTATCAAAAAACAAAGAAAAAAAAATCCACACCGGAAGTGATACAAAGTCCCACTCTGTGCCACGTGTGGCTCTAGTTCTGTTTGTTTTTGATATCAAACAGTCATACTGTGACATAAGTTGGACAGAAGGCTGCATTGCCCAGAAGAAGATTGATGCCAGATTCTGACAGATATCCTTATAGTTTACAGTTATGTGACACAATAGTGCAAAATATCAAGTTTTTAAAAGTGCTAGCAATAAATAAATAAGCAAGATCACTTATTATATGTGTCCGATGCTAGTAACATGAAAATGACTCATCTAGGGCAAAACATACCGTAAACGTTTAAAGGTATTATCTAAATGCCCCAAAATAATGAGAACCTAATATTTTCCTGCATGGTATGACACTGAAATTCAAATTTAAAAACAGTTGTATGTACTTGCAAGCCCCAATAATTATCTGTCTACCAATTTGAACTAATTTTCAAATATCTACCCATTGATTTTGTAAGGAAAAGTCAGTACCGGTCAAAATCTGTGTCTTCACTTAGTTGCAATTCTCTTTCCGTCCTCCACTCTTGACGTACAACACATAAATTGCTACACTGCAAAGTTATTTCTAAATTACTACATATTTGAGAGACGGACCCCCATGCAGCTAAAAATTGTGCAATTTTGACAACTAATCTCTAACGCCCAGACTTTCGTCGCACCAGGCGTAAACAAAGTAGGTCTAAATGATAGAGGCAAGTCTTCCCTGGTAACTAAGCTAGTTTTATCATTAAAGGGATTGTAAAGATGTTTTCTAAACGTTTTAAACTGACTTGCCCGAAGATGAAACTACCAAATTCCGTCAATCTAGGGAAGCCCATTGGATTGAGACGTTGAATACAGCAAGACCTATAGGACTAAATATTCATCATAATGTAGGCATAGAACCCTTTGTTGTCCCGTTTAATAGAACCAGCAATTGAGCAAGCAAGATAGTTCATGCCCACTATAAGAGCCTTCAAGAGAAATTCCCCCATGTCTATAAGCAGAAAATGATAGTTGCATATTCAAAAAATAAGAACTTAAATGATAATATTGTTCATAGTAAACTAAAAACAATCAGTACATAACAGATACTATACTTCTCGCCTAAGTCTCGGCGAATTATTTTTTATAATTTCAGATCAGAATAAGAACAGAAGAAAACCCAATATCAAGAGCCTTAATCCTAATTTCTAAATAAAGTGTCTGCTCCACCCTAGGCCTGTACATTTGGGAGAATCAAACCCTCCCTTCCCCGAAAACTAATAAAAACACCAACTTTGAAATCACCCTATGTATCCACATTATCAAATTGAATTTTTCTAAAGGATGGAGCGTATGAGCAAGGATTGAGCAGTCTGACCTAGTTTTGGTGTATGACTTTGTTATTCATTTATTGCTCAATACTGAAACAAGACTAAAAAGGAGACCTCTTTCTCTACAGTTTGGGGTTTATATTGCTTAAATCTGTACAGTAGTTTTCTTACAACTTTCAGACACCTCAAGTGACCCATTTCTCTACTCTCTGGCCACATCAAGTTAAAATTGAATTTTGGCTATCATTTTTGTATGAATTGAAATATTATTCTCCAAATATGCTGAGAGTCTTAGATTGTCATTGGGTTGATGAAAATGCCAACATTGAAAACAAAATAATTTGAAACTATGATTTTACAGAGGGAGATTTTCAGTTCAAAATGTGTGTCATTTTCATATGAAATTTCTTGGAGAGAAGTGTGTTCATTTCAAGTGCAAAAATTTCAAAACTTATATATTCATGGACCCAAAGGCATTCTAAGACAATTGGTATGCACTTGAAAATCATATTTTGAATATTTGTGACATGAGAGAAAAAATTCAATTTAGAACTCAATGTGGCCAGAGAGTAGATGTTGGTGTGTAGTTTTCACAAATTTGAGAAAAAATATTTTTTGACGAACTAAAAAATATAATCCCCCTTTAAATGATACAATCTTTAATTTTTTAATCAGCTTTTAGCATAGAGTTACTGGGATTTCATGGTCAATATCTTAAATGGTGCCTCATATCATGTCTTTGACGCCTTTTGTTTGAGAAAATTGTTGAAGTGGAAATTTTCAAATAATTAAAGGAATACTAATGGACATAAAATTTTAAGTCTTAAACTTGGATAATAAGAGTATATATTTGCAACAGTTATACTTATAAGGTGCCATTACTAAAGAATACAATCTCTATATAACAAAGTTGGTGTTAACACCAACCAGGTTAACACTAACACCAACACTTACACCTGATTGTAATCATGAAAAACTGCTCTAACAAATGAATATTCCCTTAGAGCAGCCTGATTAGTTTTGTCTATTGTTCTCAATCATCCATTATCAATCTGATCCAAACTTAAGCCTCTACTTAGGTAAAACATTCCATTCTGCAGATCTGGATGAAATATGATCTCTTTCGATAAGGTGCCACAAGGTCCTAAGAGCACAAGATATGAAAATATAATTTGGTTTCAATACAACACAATTATTCTACATTTGATGTCTTACTTTACTTATATTTAATAGTTCATTGATACATATTGAGACCACATTTTCTCAAAGTTTTATCTATAATGCTACCCTTCAATTGTCAGATTTAAATATCATATTAGATTTGTGCATTTTGATTATTCTTTTTTTTGGGTTGAATCTAGACTAAAAAACTGTCAAAACCGTGTAAAACTTTTTGAAAAATATCTTATCAGATAATGTGTGAACAAAACAAAATCAGGAAATAATAGTTCAAAACTGAAAGTGGATGTAACCATTCTAAGAAGGCTATTCATTACAATACCTTACACCTTTTTTAATTACTTCCTTTTTGAAGATTGTTGAAGAAAGAGTCTTAAGAAACTTTCTTATAGAAATACATTTATGTGAGTGTTGACAAGTATTTAAGCTTGTCTTAAAGCATTATTAAGGCTAGGAAAAATATTGGTTCAAGTGGATTTCACAATATACATCAATAATATATCACAATTAGTTTTTGTTAAAATTTTGCCATTTCAGTTTGGCTGAAAAATGTGTGATTTTAACATGGAAATTGATAATGATCAATCAACTCCACAGTTGTCATCCTTTAATGACTCTCTACAAAATGATTTATCAGATGAAGAAAGCACAAATCTACAGAGCATGATTCAGAACCAGAACAGTACACATGAAGAATTAGTTTACCCCCATCCAGAAGCACAACAAGACCAAATGGAGACTGACTTCAAACATATTGATAATCAATATCAAACCAACCAACCAGCAGAAGAACTTCGAGGAGCAGAAGGAGTCTCATTCACTCATCAGCAAACTTATCCCCAGGCTGGTGGACAGCATGAAGTGCATCAGTCTTATCTAAATCAGCAGCCACTGTTTTATGGTCCTCATTCTAAAATGTTATATTGTGGAAACTTATTCCAATATCAACAAGGTCTAAATCAGTATCAAACTGGTACTGAAAAATTACAATTGAATCCTTACCTTGGACCATCGCCGCAGATAATGCAGCAGCAACAATTTTCTCAAAATACTGGTACAATTCCAGGACGTCCTGTCCGGTTGCCTGTTTATGATAATCAATTGTCACAGAGATACATAAATAGTCCACCACCTCCATATACAGACCATCAAACCTACAACCCAATGCCATCAAATGATGGTTACAAGCCTCTAAGTGAACAAAGACAGATATTGAGTGACATCCAACCATCTTCTTCAACGGAGTCTTTTGTTGTTTTTGATGACGATGAGAATTTGTCTAAAGATAATACAAGAAATAGTATTACCCAACCTTTGAGCGATAAATCCAAAATGAATGATTTACAAATATCAGAAAAGGATAAAAGAGAGGCTTTTATGGAAAACCAAATGAACGATACAGTTGTGAAAGCTAAAGGAATTAAAGTGGACAGAGAAACATCAGAAAGTAAAGGTAAGATACAAGTTGGAGTATTGAATGAAATGTTTATTCTATTTTAGGAGTGAAATGGAATGTTAAAGTGATACGGTTATCTAAATAGCTGAAAGAGCTTAAAATTTTAATTATCATGCCAATTTAGACTCATCATTTCTTGGGTGCAGTTGTTTTCAATCCTAAAATTCCAGGGCAATAAGTGCACACATTAAATGTCCATAATGCCCTTCTCTGGAAGTGTTGATAGCCTAAATTGGTTTGATACATTTTTATTGAATTGAAACAATCATCAGCTGATAAAGTAGGTTATTTATACTATTGTATCCTTTAATGACTGTCTTGATTAAGATAAGTAAAAAGGGTCATTTTTTAATTTGTCACTGTCAGACTTCCTATTATACCAAAATATGGCAGTCAATCTTGCTGAAGAAATAGAGAACATAGATTTGTAGTCCACATTACCGGTATATGCTCTATAAATGGTGTCTGACAGTGAAAAATTAAAAAAAGACCCTTTTTAATTACCTTAATTAAGACAGTTCTTATTAGGAACGAGGTTCTTCATTTTCTTGTTCAGTTTCTAACAATAGCTCTTTGTTGGTTTTCCTTATACCTTTGTTATCATACTGCATTGCCAGAAAACTGATTTCTATCTTTAAGATCAGAAAAGATTCAATGTTATGCTAAGTCGCCAGAACACTGCACTCTTTTACTTATATCAGTTTCATGGATAACTCTTGTTTTCACAGGCATTACTTTTTCTATTTTGATTTTTTAGTATCGAATGTCATTGAAATATCCAATTTACCTACAAATGAAACAAAAGATACAATTTCATTGTTTTTCCGAAAGAAAAAAATCACAGGAATTGATGGTGCTAAATTTGAAATAATGACTTATGATCAACAAAGAAGAGTAGCTTTGATTAAATTTGAGCAGAAAGAAGGTAATTTTAATTATATATTTCAACTAGATAATGTGTGGTTGCCAAACCTTTGTACAATTGCCCCTATTGATTAACATTTGACAGAGATATTTCCTTGATATTTTCTTTTCTATTTTTGTCCCTCTATCAACATGGAACGTGTCAACAATAGAATGCTACTATTGTAGAAGCTACTCGTATGATTTTATTGACACTTGGAATATAAATTCAACCTGTGATAAAAGAGTGAATTGACCTGAATTTGTACAAATTAATGGGTACTGAATTATTGCCCTTTTTAAAATGCATTTAGAAAATAGATTTTTGAGATAAACAATTATACTTTACATCAAAGTACAATCATTTTGGGTGGTTTGTAATCAGAATTCTATTGCGATAAAGAGATTAAGCCTTTTTTTTTGACAAGTGGTCCAGCAAAGTTGTTGCTTTTGATGTAGTGATAGTTAGAGAGTAACAATTAACAACTGATTTTGATGAATCTTAGTAGGCTTAAATTGATTGATGAATTCTGCTTTGAAGAATTCATGTAATAATTTCTGAACTGCTGGCATAGTGTATGCTATCTTGAATATTATTCATATTTGATAAGGTATCCATGGGTATCCATTGGTCAAATTGTGTATTTTTATTTTTATTAAGTGGTATTAAAACTATTGGAACAAAAAGAGCTAATATACCATGGTGAAAGAGTCACAATTTTACCACATGAAGTGTCTGAAGCTGACTTAAATGATAAAAACTCAAGCAAACAACTGAAGGTGATGGGATTCAATTCTACAACTTCTAAAGACACTATTGAAATGTACTTTGAAAGTAAAAAGAAAAGTGGTGGAGAAGCTGAAAGTGTTAATTTTGATCATTTCAAGGATGAGAAATATGTAATTGTATCGTATGGTAATAATGAAGGTAAGATAACAACAGCTTTAGAACTCTGTTTTATTTGATTGATTGATAATTATAAATTTTAAATGACTCAACATAATGGAATATCAACATAGTTGCATTGATGAATTTAAATATCATGAATACATGTACAGGAGATATTAGGTCAAAAGAAAATTTGAAATGGGGGTGGGGGGGATGAAAATCAGAACAATTTTAGGAGGTTTTAGGAGGATATAAAAGCATATGACGTGTTTGTCATTAATATACAATAATACATCCATACAATGCTTGTATAGGATTCTTGGTACAATTGATAGTAGTTTGACCGTCATCACTGTAATCATAGGTACAAATTTGCTATTGGTAAGTTCCTAACGTCATCTGCGAGGAAACGTAAACGAATATTGTCCTTTTTGGCAATATTGGGTAGGACGGCATTCCATGAATTATTCCATAGAAGGCAGTAGTGATTTTTATCACTATCTTTTTATCAGAATTAAAGCTGCCAGTTGGCATATATTACCTTGCCTGTCAAGCTATCTTTTTTATGTCAACAGTGTTTCTGTCTTCAATAGGCATGTTCTGACAAAAAATAATTTCAATGGCATTCCCCATACAGTAAAAAACAAATGGTAAAACATTGATTTATTCTGGCTTTATTTTAAAGATATGGAGAGAGTTTTAACTAAAGAACACAACTTGGGAGAATGTAAACTTGAATTGACCGAATTTCAACCTGAACCAATACCTTCAATTGATAATACAGTACAAGTAACTGGATTTAAAGACAAAGCAAGCTTTCAAACTTTAGAATTATATTTTGAAAGTAAGAAGAAGAGTGGTGCTGAAGCTGAGCAGGTTGAATTAAATAAAGATGGAGATTGTTTATATGTTACTTATAGTTCTAAAGAAGGTTAGTGAAGTTGAAACGAAAATATTACATGGAACATGTCACCCACGATTTGTAGATGAATGAGATATCCCTGACATTTCAGATATTTTGGTGATACATTGCTGATTCTTCAGAGAAAAAATATATCAAAGAAGCACATACAAACATTTCACAGGGATTTGTAGTAATTTGGGAATGTATACTTGAGATGTTTTCATGACAAAACATTTGAATTTGTTTAAGTACAACTAATGCTTCCCAATCACTAGCAGAGCAAAATATAATATGAATTATTGCACTTGTTTTTTGAAACCGGGTTCAATTTATAGCTCGTAAACACTAAAAAAACTTGATAAAAATTTGTAATATTATTCAGTATCGCCTCAAAATGTTCAAAGAAGTGTATGACTTCTTTCATGATGGTGATTGTTACTAAACTGCCAAATATAATTATTCAAAATAAAAGCGGCGGGGGAATATATTACTTTACCTTCTCCAGCCCATATGCAGGGGGGGTGGCGGGGTACCCCTCTGCAAAATTAGAACAAATTCTCAATTGAAGCTGAAATCAGTCTCTATCCGCTATTGCCCCCCATGCAAATGTGCCCCCCAAAATTTCTCCTGGTTTAGCATCTTAGGACTTTGAGGTGTTTAGAACTAAAAAAACAAAAGGATGAAAGTTTTGAATTTGGTGTCTCAGAATCATCAAAATTTGTTCCTTGGGCTTCTAGGTTACAAAATTTTATGGGGGTTGGCCCTCAGACTTCTTATCGTGGCTTTGCGCCCTCATCTGCACCACCTGGACACAAAATCCGAACTCCAGCACCAATTACCTCCTGGCGAATGGGCTGAAGATCTTTTCCAAGACTATTGATTGATTTACTTGTTATCTATATTGTAGATATGGAAATTGTGCTACAGAGAACTCATGAAGTACAAGGTCACAAACTGGATCTTAAAATACTAGAAGAGGTCATTACTAAAGAAAGTGAAAATCAACCTATTGTAGAAGTAACTGGATTTAAAGACAAAGCAAGCTTTCAAACTTTAGAATTATATTTTGAAAGTAAGAAGAAGAGTGGTGCTGAAGCTGAGCAGGTTGAATTAAATAAAGATGGAGATTGTTTATATGTTACTTATAGTTCTAAAGAAGGTAAGTTAGTATCTATGGAAATAATTATTATTAATTGTTATAATTAATCAATATATTTTACTGTGACAGAAGGAACAAAAAAAATGTAATTATTTATTTTGTAAATTCCTAAATGAACAACAATTGCAACTTATATCTAGGTTCTATAATGTTTTCAAATTACAGTGGAGCCTAGTTTATCCGCACATTTCCATTCCCGATAAAAACAAAAATCTGGAGAGTTGAAACATGCCATTCATAACTAGAGTTATGTCCCTTCCTATTAGGAAACCTGTCCAATATCGCGTACGCAACATGTGATAGATATGTGTGTACTTTATAGGGCCAATTTGTCGTGAAGAACGTAATAATTTGTCATTAAATTTCACTATCATAGCATGATAATAACAATATCATTCCTTAGAATTAGGATTCGCTAATTATTACACATTACCGTGCTGTATCATGGTAGCGATAATCTTTGATGTGTATTGTAGCCATGATGGAACTCTGGTATGACTGAAAGAAAAATTGAATTCAAGTATTACTGAACGAAAGATAGCTTACACAAGATCATTAAATTAACCGCATATTCTCAAATAACAATTTATTAAACACCTATCAATGAGGCATCATGAATAATACTAATGCGGAAGCTAATTTCACTTGTTATTTAGGAACACAAATTTCTGTGACTTCGTAGGGCTAACGTTTGATGCATTCCGTATCAATAATAAAATTCAGATGTGACTAAACGAAAGATGACTTGAAGTATAACTGAACAATAAATGGTATTCAGGTATGATTGAATGAAAGATATCTTACATGTGATGATTTGATTAATTGCTTAATCTCATAATGAGCACCAACCAGCGCCACATCATGAATACCACTAATCCAGGAGAAAACTCACAGTGACACGCGACTCGATGATGAATACTAATTGCTATAGAATTTGATAATCGGTTCCCAATCACAGTCATGCCGAACCAGAAACCAAAGTACCGGATTAACGGTTACTTTTACATAGTAAATATTTCGTTCCCAGTAAAAAGTGTGTGGCTGGATTATTGGCAACCGAATAAAGGCAGCTCCACTGTATTAGAATTCTATAGGAAAAAGAAAAATTAAGCAATAAAACAAAATAATATTCAGAGATTTTATATTGTGGACAACAAATTTATGTTCTCTATTCACCATTAAGATTGATTACCTATTTGTTTGGAGCCATTGGGAGATCTTCATACATTTTGCATTGAACAATGGATTGTTTCCTTGCCTCTGCGCAAATTTTGAAGCCATTTTTATACGCCCACATGAAATGGGGGGCGTATATTGTCGTTACCCATGTCCGTAGGTCCGTCCGTCCGTCCGTACAATTGCTCGTAAACACTCTACAGGGCACAATTCTTGACGGATTTTAACGAAACTTAGTATGTGTGTTCGCAATCACCCAAGGATAAACCCTATTGAAAATCAGCGAAATCGAAAAATATTTAGCATGAATTATTGCCCTTGTTAATTTTTAGCTCGTAAACACTCTAGAAGGCACAATTCTTGACAGATTTTGACGAAACCTGGTATGAGTGTTTATTATCACCCAAGGATAGACCCTATTGAAAATCAGCGAAATCGAAAAATATTAAGTATGAATTATTGCCCTTGTTCTTGAAAACACGTTCAATTTTTAGCTCGTAAACACTCTAGAAGGCATAATTCTTGAAGGATTTTAACGAAACTTGGTATGAGTGTTCGTAATCACCCAAGGATAAACCCTATTGAAAATCAGCGAAATCAAAAAATATTTAGTATGAATTATTGCCCTTGTTCTTGCAAACCGTTCAATTTTTAGCTCGTAAACACTTTAGAAGGCACAATTCTTGACAGATTTTGACGAAACATGGTATGAGTGTTCGTATTCACCCAAGGATAAACCCTATAGAAAAATCAGGGAAATCGAAAAATATGTAGTATGAATTATTGCCCTTGTTCTTGAAAACGCACCAGCCACCATACATGTACAGCATCATAAGATACTATAAATAGACCAAGTGGAAAATCCAAGACAGATATCCAATCATAGCTAGTCATGTGACATCCCAAGATGCAGCAGTTAATCTGATTTCATTTTATAAATGTCATTCAAGAGAAAAGGTTTGCTTAATCATTTCATTTTCACCAATTGTGCTGATACAAAAATGAAATTAAACATGGGTCATAGGGGAAAGGTTTTGTTTCTTGGAAGATTGAATGGAGTTGCTGGATAAGTAGGCTACTATAGGAATATAATCTGCAAATACACAATTCATGACAGACTTATTGAAATCACCCAAGGATAAATCTGATCAAAAATCTTGTAAAACACGTAATTTTTATTCTACAAAGCAGAAGTCTAAAACAAATTTGACAACTTGATGAAATTGATCACAATCAAAACTAAACCTTTTGAAATATAAAATACAAGTTATTGCCGTTATTCTTACAAATGTGTTTGATTTTTAACTTGTGATGGCACAGTTTGTGATGGATTTGGGTATAAGTTGAATATTTCCTGATGTCTATGTTTGCTATTTTCTAACAAATATTCAATTTCAAACAAAGCTATCAGTGGGTGTATATTACCTTGCCTGGCAAGCTATCTTTATAAGCCCACATGAAATGGGGGGCGTATATTGCCGTCACCCATGTCCGTCCGTTGGTCCGTCCACAAGTACTCGTAAACACTCTACAAGACACAATTCTTGACGGATTTTGACAAAACTTGTGTGTGAGTGTTCGTAATCACCCAAGGATAAACCCTATTGAAAATCAGAAGAATCGAAAAATATTTAGTATAAGTTATTGCCCTTGTTCTTGAAAACGCGTTCAATTTTTAGCCCGTAAACACTCTAAAAGGCACTATTCTTGATGGATTTTTACGAAACTTGGCATGAGTGTACGTAATCACCCAAGGATGAACCCTATTGAAAATCAGAAGAATCAAAAAATATTTAGTATGAGTTATTGCCTTTGTTCTTGAAAACGCGTTCAAATTTTAGGTCGTAAACACACTAGAAGGGACATTTCTTGATTGATTTTAACGAAACTTGGCATGAGTGTTTGTTATCAACCAAGTATAAACCCTATTGAAAATCAGAAAAATCGAAAAATATTTAGTATGAGTTATTGCCCTTGTTTTAGAAAACTCGTTCAATTTTTAGCTCGTAAACACTCTAGAAGGCACAAATCTTGAAGGATTTTGACGAAACTTGGTGTGAGTGTTTGTAATCACCCAAGGATGAACCCTATTGAAAATCAGAAGACCGAAAAATATTTAGTATGAGTTATTGCCCTTGTTCTTGAAAACGCGTTCAAATTTTAGCTTGTAAACACTCCAGAAGGGACAATTCTTGACGGATTTTGATGAAACTTGGCATGGGTGTTTGTTATCACCTAAGGATAAACCCTATTGGAAATCAGAAATTCGAAAAACATTTAGTATGAGTTATTGCCCTTGCTATTGAAAACACGTTCAATTTTTAGCTCGTAATTATTCTAGAAGGCACAATTCTTGACGGATTTTGATGCAACTCGGTGTGAATGTTCGTAAACACCCAAGGATGAACCCTATTGAAAATCAGAAGAATTGAAAGATATTTAGTATGAGTTATTGCCCTTGTGCTTGAAAACGCTTTCAAATTTAGCTCTTAAACACTAAAAGGCATGATTCTTGCTGGATTTTGGCAAAACTTAGTTTTATTATTCAATCCAGTGCTGAAGATTGAATATTTGGCTTCTAGAGTTTTCACGAGCCAAAAATTGAACACTTTTTCAAGAACACGGGCAATAACTCATACTCAATATTATTCAGTATCGCCCTAAAGAGTTCAAAAGAAGTGTATGACTGAAGGTTGAATATATCATACTGGTGATTTTTACTGTACTGCGCTAGATATTTTTATTCAAAATCAAAGCTGCCAGTGGGCGTATATTACCTTGCCTGGCAAGCTATCTTGATTTTCAAGAATGCCATTTCGTGATTTCTATGTGGTTATATATATTGATAGGATGAAGAGTGACTTAACCTAAGTTAGGATAGGATCATTAATTAGGATATCTGTAGGATCGTTTAGGATGTATTCATACCTATCCCAATCCTATTAATTCATTAATATTGTAACATGAACTGATGCCATTGAGAATATGACAATTTGACTAGACAATTTATATTTATTACAGAATGTGACTTGATATTAAGCAGAGAACATAAAATTGAAAATTGTCAGTTGATATTGAAAAAATATCATTCATCAAGACAAAAACCAAGTACTGGTAAAAAGAATACAAATGAAAATGACATTATGGTGAAATTGTCTGGTTTTAAATCAACTCTAAATGAAACCAAACTTCAGAATTATATTGAAAATGAGAATAAATTTGGTGCAGTTTCTTCATCTATCGAATTTGATCATGAAGAAAGATGCATTTTTGTGACACTTTCTTCTGTAAAAGGTAAAGCTTTGTGATATTTCACAGATATTTTTCCAGATATAATCTAACAACAATCAGAAAAGAACGACTTAAAATTTTAAGCCTTTTTCAACTTTTATTTAAAATTGTCTGTTCGTCCTCAATAATCACTGAAAAAACTTGTATGCATGTATTATAGTATTAGTAATTTTTTTCGTTGGCTAGAGAATGCAATAAAAGTCCTTGGAAAGCCAAATGATATCAAATTGACTTGTATTAATAGTGGAGATTACAGTTTAGATAAGGTTGGGATGAAACTATGATGGCATATTGTATTTATAATTGTGAGATCTTGCATTAGTTCGACCCTTAAACAAATTTCTGATTGATTGTTTTTAAAGGTGTTAACATTGTGAAAAGTCTGATAAAGTTAAAATGCAATAACATTGTTAAAAACATTGTTAATTGAGATTGGATATACAATACTTGTTTTTTGTCAGGCATAGAAAAAGTGTGTGGAAAACAACACACAATAGGAAAGGAAACAGTTCATGTTTCAAAATATGTACCACCACCAAAATGGAATGATAGGTTTTTGATAAAAAATATTTCTGAAGATACATCTCTACATAAATTTAAAGATTATCTAGAAGGAAAGTTAGGATGTGATACAACCAAAATATTATTTAGTGATGATGAAGATAAGGCTGTAGTTTATTGTCAATCTGATCAATATGGTAGGATTCTAATTATACAATATATTTACTTAATAATACAATTGTTTATTTCTCCACCCATGTCTATTTTGTCCATCAAGATTCATGTAGTAGTAATACAAACCAGTTTGATCCTGATGAATCTTGGTATGCAAGTGGCGATTGATGCCATTATTGTACAGTATGACTATGGGTTAATTTCTTTCTTTTGTTAGGGCGATATGAGAATAAATTTCCAATAAAAAGCAGGGACCTAGGTCATGAAGTTAGAACTATATATATCTAAGTGCTGTTCAATTTGTGTTATTGCCCTTTGTTTAGTGCCAACTAATTTTGTAATCCAGTATCGATAAGGTTTTTATTGAATATAATAAGGAAACTCTATCCATTTAATGAAAAGGGACTTACTTAAAATTTCAGATATCATCTTTTCTAAGGCTGAAATATTACGAAAGAAGAAACTAAATGATAGAATATTGACCATATCACCAGTGTATAAGAGTAAAATAGTTCAAGTTAGTGGGTTTCCACCTGATACAGATGAGGAAGGTTTACAGTATTATTTTGAAAATAAAAGAAAAAGTAATGGTGGCGAGGTTGAAAAAGTTGAATTAAATACAGAAGAAAAATTTGCATTAGTCCATTTTCTCAGTTATGAAGGTAGTCTTTATATGTCTTACTTTTATCAATTTCAACTTATATTGTTCGCACCCATGTCTCCATCTGAGCCAATTTCATTCAAACACAAAATAGCACTCATGTGATTTTGAAGGTCCCCAATATATGGCCTAACCTCACTCATTAGTCAAATTGAAAAGGATATACATCAGCACATTGGGGATATTACTGAGATGATATGAATACATTTTTATACGCCCACACATAAGATGGGCGTATATTGTAATCACCCTGTCCGTCCGTTCACTTTTGGTTCGTGCTCACTCTACAGGCTACAATTCTTTACAGATTCTTTTGATTTTGTGTGTCAATGTCATTATGAAGATGATCCCTATCGATTTTCGTGATAATCGGAAAATTTTTCACCGAAATATCGTGTCTGACTTGAGATTTCACTCTATTAGCTATATTGTGATCATTTATACTGATGAGAACTTGGTCAAGTTTAAATTTGATGATTTTTCGATGAACTGTTTTTGAGTTATTGCCCATGACTTAGGAAACATGCGTCAAAATTTGTTTGTGAATACAATAAAGACTACAGTTTTCAACTGATTTTAATTAAATTTGGTGAGATCATTTATATTGATGAGATCTTGGACAAGTTCGAATTTGATGATATTTCTATGAAAGGCTTGACTTAGGAAAAACGCGCCAAAATTTGTTTGTGAACACATTAGAGACTACAATTTTCAATTGATTTTAATGAAACATGACTGTTTTATCATTTCTGACAGCTGCCAGTGGGCGTATGTTATCTTGCCTGGCAAGCTATCTTATAATTTAGATGCATCTAATGTGTGCCAGAAAGACCATGAATTAAATGGAGGAAAACTTGATGTCAAGGAATATCAGAAATGTCTTGGTGTTTTTGGTGGAATTGAAGATCCTGATTCTTTTATTCAACCAGACCCTCAACCAATACCTCTAAATGATGTAGAACAAGAAAAGCTAAACTTTCTTTATAAGACACCAGAAAATCAAAATATGTTTGAAACTGAAATGCAAGAATTCGACACAGTGGCTGATTGGAATAAAGAGAAGAAGATAGTTGAATTAAAACTAAGTTTACCATCTAAAGTTCATAAAGGAAGGAAACGTGCAAATAAATGGATGAAAAACCATCAGTCATATTTCAATGATTTTATGGAGTCCATTTTATATCACGAATTCAAACCACTGTCTGAGGTAACATAATGTTATTTTTTTCATAGCAAACAACAATAACTAAAAATAAGATTACACAGCTTGTGTTATTATATCAATATAGACAAACTAAATAACATTACACCTCCCTTTATAAAGCATTTTCCTATCCCTGAAAAGATCATGAATAGAACAAACAAGTATATGAATTACAGTCTATTTGACTATAACATAACGTATGAACAGTTTATGTACATAGTCCTAAAGATACTTTGGTCGTCTCGCTGTCCGTTGTGGTAAGTTTTCTCGGAGTGGTGAGTTAATTGTTTCCTCTGGTGTTTTCGGTGCGATGTGGTTGGAAGGCAGTTGCGGTGAATTGTCTAATATATTTTCGGTATCATCGGGAACGGCACTCAACAACGTAGTCTCACCAGTCTGTAGTAGTTGTCTATGATTCCTTCTATATAACTTGTTATTTCCGGTGCGCACTATTTATGATCTTTCTGATAGCTTTTGATCAACGATGGCTGGTTCCCATTGTTTTGTGTCCTTCGGTCTTCTGTACGCGAATAATTTCGCCTAAATTAACACTTAATAATGGTACTGACTGGCGATCATAATAACATTTTTGTTTCTGCTCGCGCGCAATAAGACTTGGTTTACGGGACTCCACAACTTTGGAATTCAATAGATCTGATGTAATCGGTAACTTTGTATGCAACTGTCTGTTCATTAGTAACTGAGATGGCAAAAGTCCTACACCATTGATTGGCGATGCCCTATAGATCATTAGGCTGGTGTAAATATCTCCACCTGATTCGTCTGCTTTTTGGAGTAGATTCTTAATTGTCTGAACACAACGCTCCGCTTTGCCATTTGATTGCAGATATTTGGGACTTGATGTATTGTGAACGAAATTCCAATCAAAAGTGAACATTTTGAAAACGTAACTTGAGAACTACCATCCGTTGTCCGTAAATAGTTTGGTAGGAATGCCATGATGAGCAAACACAGATTTGAGCTCTGTGCTTGTTTGTGAACTAGATGTGGCAGGCATCTGGACTGTTTCTGGGTATTTGGAGTAAAAGTCAACACACAGCAAGTACACGGAACCTTTGAACTGAAACATGTCAGCTGCTACTTCGAAACATATTTCACACATTGCATTATCCAATAAAGTTTTCAATGTCCTGTTTCATTTTGGGCCAAAATAGTATTTCGCATGCTCGCATTTGCATTTTCACTATGCCCATGTGTGCTTCATGTAGCTTGTTGAGATGTATATGACCAAACATGCGTTTAACTCCAGATACGTCACTGGGTGGTGGCATGTCTACAATCGCATATACCTTTTCGCTGCCCACTCTAACTCCGTTGTTCGTGCTTACATGTCTTACATATTTCACTTCCGGTACACGATACTCCACTTTACTCTTGTTCAACTTAAAATTCATTTTGCGACATCATTCCAACATTTTTTGAACTCGTACATCATGTAAGGCCATATATGTATGTTGTCTATGATGCATTCTACGCCTGTTATGTCGGCAAACATTTCCTGTACCTGTTTAGAGAATACTTTCGGCGCAGAACTGATTCCAAATGGCAAGCGTAAGTACCTATAACTTTGAACTAGACTTGTCAAGCATTATATGCCAGAATCCATGAGTTGCGTCAAACTTGGAGAATACCATAGCTTTCAGTAACTTTTTGATCACTTCCTCTACCGTTTGCAAATGCTAGTGTTCTCTCTTGATCACTCGATTAAGATCTATACAAAGTCAGATCTTGTTCGGTTTCCAAAAAGTAACTAACTATGCACCCAATCGGTAGGTTCATATTGTATCGCGACAACACCTAATGATTCCATATGCTCAAGTACGGTTTTGACCTTGTCGCGGTGCGCTGTGGGTGCTTTTCGTGATAGAAGTATAACCGGCGTTATGGCTTCGTCAATGTTTATGTGGTGTTTCACTGGAAGCTCACCTAACCCTTTGAATACATCTGTGTACGATTTCAGTTCTTCCTCTTTTGTCAACACAGTTTCGACACTTTGCACTCGTATTAATGAACCAATTTCAGTACATGTGTTCTTACCAAGTATGGGTTGTGCACTTGTTTCTACTATGTAAAACGGAAATTTGTATGTTCGGCTACGCACAGAACATTTTAGGGTCTGAATTCCTTCGGTCACAATTGTATCTCCATTGTATGTCACTAACTTTACACTTGTGTTTGTGAGCTTTTGATTTTCATGTTCAAAGCTATCGTAGATATTTGCTTGACTGTAACGTTTCGGTCATTTATTGTTAATGTGTCTGTCCATTCGCTTTGATCTTGACCTATGGTGTCTATATGCACAGTTCCAATGAAAGTTCATCTTCTGAGTTGGAATATTGTTGCACTTCTACAGTGTGAATTTTCTTGGATGTGTCTGATCCTTTGGATAAACAGCAAGTTGCAAAATGGTTCATTTTCTGGCAATGATGACACACTTTTCTCCTTTCATGTCTTTTCTTGCACAATTCTGACAGGGCTTGGTGTTCATAGTGCTATCAGATCTTTGATTTTCTGTTCTTTGTGGTTCATTCTTACTGTACTTGTTGAATTTTTTAGCAGTAGGCCTATTGTTAAACTTACGTATTGCAGCTATTGCTTGTTCTTCTGACCCTTTTAGTTGTTTTAACTGTCTTGTACTCATCTCTTGAGCCTGCACACATCTATAGTTTTCTTAAAGTCAACTTTGATTCTCTGAGTAACCTTGCACAGCACGATTCATTCTGGATTCCACACACTATTCTGTCTCTAATTGATCTATCTGCCAAAAGTTTGAATTCACAGGGCTGTGCTTTGTTTCTCAAATCAGTCACATAATTATCAAAGGGCTCATCTTGACCCTGATTTCGAGTGAAAAATACATGTTTTATGTATGTCAAATTCTTCCGTGGTTCACAGTAATCTTTAAAACGTTCTCTTTTGTCAGAATCTTCTCCTGTGATCCCAAACATGTTGAAAAGTTGGCGTGCTTTGATGCCGGCCACGTGTAAAGAAATAGCACACTGTAGTTTTCTTCCTTTTCGTCTATTCTTGTGGCAGTAAAATAAAGGTCAAAACTTTGAATCCACTCTTTCCAGTTCTTGGCAAAATTTCTTTCCATCGAAAGATGGCCTGGAGACTTTAGTTGCTCCATAATCCTTGCTTTTGTTATACGCCCCCATGAATATGTGGTCGTATATTGTCGTCTCCCCTGTCCGTCGGTCCGTCAACATTTCTTGTGAGCACTATAGAGACTACAGTTTTTATCTGATTTTGATAAAACTTGGTGTGATGCTTTAGATTGATAAGATATCGGTCAAGTTCGAATTTGACATATTTTCGATGAACGGTTTTTGAGATATTGCCCTTGACTTAGAACGCCTTGAAATTTGTTAAAAATAGTTCGTGAGCAGGATTGAAGCTACAGTTTTCATCCGATTCTGATGAAACTTGGTGTGATCATTGGAATTCATAAGATCTCGGACAAGTTCTAACTTGACGCATTTTCGATGAACGGTTTTTGAGTTATTGCCCTTGACTTTGTAAAAACGCGTCAAAATTTGTTTGTGAGCACAATAGAAGCTACAGTTTTCAACTGATTCTGATGAAACTTGGTGTGATCATTGAAATTGATAAGATCTCGGACAAGTTCTAACTTGACGCAATTTCGATAAAATGTTTTTGAGTTAATGCCATTAACTTACAAAAACGCGTCAAAATTTGTTTGTGAGCACAATAGAAGCTACAGTTTTCATCCGATTGTGATGAAACTTGGTGTGATCATTGGAATTGATAAGATCTTGGACAAGTTCTAACAAGAGATATTTTTGATGAACTTTTTTTTAATTATTTCCCTTGACTCTGTAAACACGCGTCAAAAGTTATTTTTCGCCCTTGAGCTGTGTGATTTAATTGTTTGTTGTATTTGGGTTATTGATATTGATTTTAAAAAATTTTGTGGAATTATTCAGCAATTATTTCTTCAATATGAGAAAATTCGTAATTTAGTCACTAAAGACTGTTTTATCATTTCTGACAGCTTCCAGTGGGCGTGTGTTACCTTGCATCGCAAGCTATCTTTTACTTCTGACACCAAGTGTTATAAACTAACTTCAATGGCATTCTACTGTTTATTTCTGAGGTCGCTGCAGGTCAATACTTAAGTCATAGCAAACAACAATAACTAAAAATATCATTATACAGCTTGTGTAATAACTAGATCGCTTATATCAATGTAACTAAATAACATTACAAAATAATTTGTTGTTGTAGGTGATTGAGCTTGTTGCAAATGAATTAAAACAACCACAAGAAAAAGATCTTGTTGTTCAAGTTTCTGCTTCATCAATTATTGCCATTAGTTGTAACACTGAAGTTTTCAAAGTTTTTATTGATGATATAAAGAACATGATCAGTAAAATAGAGGCTGATTTACAGCGGAAGAAGAAGGAATTAGTGGAAACTGTAACTTTCAAGTATTCCTATCCAGTTTTAGATGATTTCGGTATTATTAAAATGGTACAAGATTCCAATGGTAAATTAAAGATATGTAAGTCTGATAATAAAGTAGAATTTAAAGGAATGGTATCAGAAATCAATGCAGCTAAAGCTATGATTTATGAGAAAATAGAGTCTTTAAAAGATAAAATGATAACAGACGATGAGATGTCACCATCAATAATGGAATTATTATTAAGACCTGATGTAAAGAAACATATCATTGAAAATATTCTCAAAGGTGATAAGGAGTTTGCCGTGTGGGAGGGAGATGTACAAAAAGGTAAAGAAACTGGCAAACTTCAAGTCATTGCTAAAGATCAGGCAAGTCTTAAGAAAATTGTTGATATTTTCAAGGAAAGTATTTCACATAAAGAACATAAATTAGATCCAGAATCATCGCCTCTGCTTACTGATAAAAAATGGCAGATATTTATAGATGGTATGGTTGATCAGAATGAAGCTTTCATCAAGATTATGACACTGAATGAAAAAACAGTATCAATTACATGTATATCTGACATACTTGAAGATGTAATACAAGAAATGAAAAGATTTTTTGAAGAAAACACAATTTATACAAAATCTTGTAAATTACTCAGAGGTCATGACCTATTCATAAAGAAATATTTGACTAAGGAATTAACAGAATTGGCTAAGGAATTACAAGTTAAGTTAACTATGGATGAAGAAACAGTTGGTGTAAAGGTTGAAGGAACTAAAGGAAAAGTACATGAAATTTTGGAGGCGGTAAAAACGTTTTGTAAAGGTATTGAATGTCGAGAAAAGAATATTGGAGAGAAAATGCATCAAAAGCTCATAGAT
Organism: Lottia gigantea; assembly: GCF_000327385.1. Taxonomy (NCBI): domain Eukaryota; kingdom Metazoa; phylum Mollusca; class Gastropoda; family Lottiidae; genus Lottia; species Lottia gigantea. The sequence continues at coordinate 2,654,947 of NW_008708797.1, read as the reverse complement.
TCTGATAAAGGTTCAGAAATAATACAAATTATTGAGGGACAATCAAGATGTGTTATCTTAAAAGAAAAAGAAGAGATGATTGAGTCCTTTAACGAAGAAAAGGGATTACTAGGCATATTTGTAATTGATAATGCAACTATTAAAGTGGTTCAAATTGATATTACTACTCTATCAGTGGATGTTATTGTTAATGCTGCTAATGAACGACTACAACATCTTGGAGGAGTTGCTGGTGCTATCAATGACAAAGGTAAGATTAGGTATTATTGGGTGATGGTATTTTTGACAAGCTTTTTTCACAAAATTTGGTATGTAGGAGTATATCAATGGGTTTATTCGTTTGAGTTTGATTTTCATGATCTTTTTATATGCTTTTATATGAGTGCTCTTTAAAATTGGTACTTTGAAATTATAACAGGCTCATTTGAGAACTTCGTATGCATTTAAATTCATATTGATGAGTTGAAACAGATAAGAGAAACTTTTTCAAAAGCTCTATTGATACATTTTTGCGTAGTCTTTTAAGTGATCCCATTATACTGTGCTATTGTGTTCGCATATATTATCTTGTCTGGCATGCAAATCTTCTCTTGCAGGAGGGGCTTCCATCCAACGGGAATGTAATGAATATGTTTATGAAAATGGATCTGTTCTTGAGGGGGATTGTATGATGAGTAATTCAGGAAATCTTCCTTGTATGAAAATAGTCCATGCTGTAGGCCCAAGGTGGAAGTTTGGAAAATCTAAGGAAGATAAAAAACTAGCAGAAGTCATTTTAAGAATATTAGAAATGGTGATGTCACAAGGATTCAAATCAGTTGCTATACCTGCTATTAGTACTGGTATATTTGGCTATCCTCTTCATGCTGCAACAGATATCATTGTGCAATCTATTGCAAATCATTTTAAGAAAGTAAAGAGATCATCCATAACAACCATTTATTTGATTGACATCAACGACAAATCTCTCCATAGTTTTATACGCAGTCTTCAATCTTCGGTTGATTTTAAACAAGCTGAATTTGATGATCAACCAAGATATGGCACACAACCAAGATTTCAAAGCCAGATATCAGAAACTGAATATGAAGGTAAGCCTTATCATAACATATTAATTAATTTTACTTAGCATGTATAAAAATCAGTAATTGATAACTTCATTCAGAAAACAATGTATAAATCCATCTTAATTCAGATGATGACATTTCTGGAGAAGGTGCTTACTCTCTACCAGAACCAGAATCACTGAGACCAATACAAGAACCAATGAGCAGATTTAACCCCAAACTTATCACTGGAGAAATAGCTAAAGTATCTGTAAGTTTAAATGTTTCTTCTTATTCATACATGTTTTATGCTTTTCTCTATCACTGATAAATTTTAGATAATTGCATGGATTTCTTGGGCATTATAGTGCAAAAAACAATTTAAAAATATTTTAAAATTGGATATTAAAGGGACAGATTTAGGGGTAGGGACAAATTTCGATGGTGAGCTGTGAACACTAATACTATGATTGGTCAAAAAGAATGGTGCACCTGTCCCTTTGGAATGTTTCTCTAAGTCTAAGAGACCCCTTCTTCGGTTTAAAAGTTTGTTGCAATCGAATAATGCGCTTAGTGCAATTTCTAAATCCCAGGGTTCAAAAAGATTTGTCTTCAACAGACTGATCAAATTTAAGAATGTGATTAAAACTTTCAAAGAAAAATACCCTCTGGATTTAGCTGTAGTTGTAGTTCTGCTACAACTGGCTTGTCACCATGAAAAAGACTTAAGTTTAGATTGGATTTTGAGCATGCTTTTTATACGCCCTTATGAAATGGGGGGAGTATATTGTCCCATGTTCGTCAGTCCTCAATTGCTCGTAAACATTCTAGAAGGCACAATTCTTGATCGATTTTGATGAAACTTGGTATGATTGTTTGTAATCATCAAAGAATAAACCCTATTGAAAATCGGAAAAATCGAAAAATATTTATTATGAGTTATTGCCCTTGTTCTTTAAATGCTCGTTCAATTTTTAGCTTGTAAACATTCTAGAAGGTTCAATTATTGACAAATTTTGACGAAACTTGGTGTAAATGTTTGTTATCACCCAAGGATGAACCCTATGGAAAATAAGAAAAATCGAAAAATATTTAGTATGAGTTAGTGCCCTTGTTCATGAAAGCATGTTCAATTTTAACTTGTAAACACACTAGATGGTACAATTCTTGACAGATTACCCAAGCATGGACCCTAACGAAAATCAGAAAAATCGAAAAATCTTTGTGGCTCGTAAACACTGAAAGGTATGATTCTTGCCAGATTTTGACAAAACTTGGTAATATTATTCAATATCGCCCCAAAAAGTTCAAAAGAAGTGTATGACTGAATTTTTAGCTCGTAAATAATCCAGAAGGCACAATTCTGGATGGATTTAGATGAAACTTGGTGTGAGTGTTAATAATCATCCAAGGATGAACCCTATTAAAAATTGGAAAAATCATAAAAAATATTTAAAAAACAAGAAAGGTGGGGGTACCCAAGTTTCGATTTTGTCATTGATTCCGTGAGGTTGGAAAGTTTTCAATCTTATAATCCAGTGAAGTTCATTGGAGCGCCTGAGGGCGGTGGATTGTGGCAAATCCGGGTTGGTGTCTAGCTGTTTGATGATCTGGTAGTCGACATTGCGACAAGAATGGCTCGGTTGGTAAAAGTGGGCGGAGACGGGGGTGTCTGTGCTGTGTTTGATATCTGCAAAATGTTCTTTCAACCTGATGCGAAATTGTCGTTTAGTCTCACCAACATATTGTTTCTGACAGAGGTTGCAGGTGAGGAGGTGTATGACGTTTCTGCTGGTGCAAGTCCAATCTTTGGGACAGTTGCAGGATTTGCCTGTGTTGTGTTATGAAAACTGGACGTTTGTTTACCAACGTTGTTTTGGTTTTGCGTCCTTCGTTGTATAATATCGGCTCTGGATTTGTTGGATAGGATTATATCTCTGGGGTATCCTCGGTTGAGGTAATATTGTACCAGGTTGTCTGCGTGTTTGTTATAGTTGACTGGGTTAGAGCAGATGCGTTTGAGTCTGAGGAATTGACTGTGTGGTCCCTTCGTTTTGATATGGGGTGGGTGACACGAGAGGTACGAGAGGTACGAATGTGTGTCTGTCGGTTTGCAGAACAAGTCGAAGGAGAGTTTAATGGTGTGTTTATTGTAAACAACCCAGGTGTCAAGGAAGGATACTCTATCTGTTGAGTGTTCGGCGGTGAATTTGATGGTATTGTGATAAGAGTTCATCCGTTGGAGGAAGTCCTGTAGTTTGGGCGTTCCATGAGTCCAGATGATAAAAATGTCGTCTATGTATCTGACGTAAACAAAAGGTTTGTAGGGCATTTGGTCTAACATTTCTTGTTCAAGCTCGCTTAGGAAGATGCAAGCGAAGCTGGGCGCAACTTTGGTGCCCATACTAGTACCCCCGGTTTGTAGGTAATGTTTGTTGTTAAAAACGAAGTTGTTTTTAGTGAGGACTAGTTTAAGTAATGCCAGTAAATGTATAGGGTTGATTCTCCAGTTGGGTTTATTTGAGTGAATGCTTTTGGCTACTGCTCTTAAGCCTTCTTCATTAGGGATGTTGGTGTACAAGGAGGTGACATCCATAGTCATGAGAATAACGTCTGTCTCTGAGGAGAGATCAACTGATTCTAATTTGTGGATAAAATGGGTTGTATCTTGGATATAGCTGAGATAGAGGGGAACAAACTCCTTTTATATGTTCATCAATGAAGCTACTGATGAATTCAGTTGGGGTCCCGTTGCCACTGATGATGGGTCTGCCTGGGACCTTGCCTGGTTCCATGTTCAGTCTGAAGAGTTCAAACGGAACAAAACTAGTCACTGAAAATAACGGGATAACTGGTCGATTAAGCCAACCTTATCTCCCATAAAAAATATTTAGTATGAGTTATTGCCCTTGTTCTTAAAAACACTTTCAATTTGTAGCCCATGAACACTCTAGAAGGGACAATTCTTGGCGGATTTTGACGAAACTTGATGTGAGTGTTTGTTATCAACCAATATTGAACCCTATCGAAAATCAAAAGAATCGGAAAATATTAAATTGAGTTATCGCCCTTGTTCTTAAAAACGTGTTCAAATTTTAGTCTGTAAACACTCCAGTAGGCCCATTTCTTGACGGATTTTGACGAAAATTTGGAAGTATTAAACAGTATAACCCCAAAAAGTTCAAAAGAAGTGTATGACTGAAGGTTGAATATTTCATACAGTACTGCCAAATATTTTTATTGAAAATCAAAGCAGCCAGTGGGCGTATATTACCTTACATGGCAAGCTATCTTTTTTTAAAAAACAAAAATATTATGTTATTCTTATCCTCAAATATCAATTGAAAAGAAATACTGGCCAGTTCAATATACATTGTACTATGCAATACAGAGTTATGAGATGGCACAATAAAAAAAAAAAACTTTAACCTTAGAAACATAATATTTTTCTTTATCTTTATAAATTAATGTGCTGAGGCAAAAAGAACTAGATTGTTACATGTGTAAATGTCCACTACTGAATTATAATATTTAATCACTGGATTGAATGTGGCAGTCTAGCAAACAAAGATCCAGCATTACAATGCAATACCACCTTTTTTTGAATCCTGGAGAAACATCAGATCATTGTCCTAGTCTAAGCAGAATTAATTTGACCCCTTAAGAGATTACAGTTTTGGATTTTGCAAAAAAGCAAAACTGGTAATGTATCAAGTGGATTCAAATTTCATGATTTTGTTCATATTTTGACTTTGATTCTTTGTTTTAGGCTGATGTCATAGTGAATACCACTTCTGCTGAACTAAAATTACAAAATGGTGCTGTATCTGGGTCTCTTTATAAAGCTGGTGGATCAAGTTTACAACAAGAATGTGATCAAAACTATCCAGATGGTATACAAGTTGGTGATATAGCTATTACTTCTGGTGGAAAATTGAAATGTAAAAAAGTTTACCATACCACTCTCACTCAGTATGCACCAGGAACAGAAAAGGTATATTGTATTTCAGTTTTAGATTTTTTTTATTTTTAAAAGTGGCATTGTTGTTGAATTATGATGCAAAACATCATTGAAAGAAGTTAGCGACTGCAGTGAGTGAAAAGAATGAATAAAGGGGAAAGGCTGGTCCAAAATCTATTTTTTTATTTTCTTGACAAATGGATATAAATTGACATGATGCTGAATGCTAAGATTATCTTAAAAAATTTCACCTATTAACCATTTCAACAGCAGACCAACTTCAAAAATGATGCCAAATTGTATCCTCTCCTGTTAACAGATTAAAAAAATAGATTTTCAACCATCCTCTCCCCTAAAAGTAGTATTAACCAATAGTTTACCTTATACAAGAAGTCATTAGTTTTATACCCCCACATGAAACAGGGGGCGTATATTGCCGTCTCCCATGTCTGTCCGTCGGTCCACAATTACTCGTAAACACTTTACAAGATGCAATTCTTGACGGATTTTGACAAAACTTGGTGTGAGTGTCCGTAATCACCAAAGGATGAACCCTATTGAAAATATTGAAAAATATTTAGTATGAGTTATTGCCCTTGTTCTTTAAAACACGTTCAATTTTTAGCTCGTAAACATTCTAAACTTGGTGTGAGTGTTCTTAATCACTCAAGGATGAACCCTATTGAAAATAAGAAGAATCGAAAAATATTTAGAATGAGTCATTGCCCTTGTTCTTTAAAATGCGTTCAATTTCTAGCTCGTAAACACTCTAGAAGCCACAATTCTCGATGGATTTTGCCGAAACTTGGTGTGAGTGTTCATAATCACTCAAGGATGAACCCTATTGAAAATCAAAAGAATCGAAAAATGTTAAGTATGAGTTATTGCCCTTGTTCTTTAAAATGCGTTCAATTTTTAGCTCGTAAACACTCTAGAAGGCACAATTCTTGACGGATTTTGATGAAACTTGGTATGATTGTTTGTAATCATCAAAGGATAAACCCTATTGAAAATCGGAAAAATTGAAAAATATTTATTATGAGTTATTGCCCTTGTTCTTTAAATGCTCGTTCAATTTTTAGCTCGTAAACACTCTAGAAGGCACAATTCTTGATGGATTTTGACAAAACCTGGTGTGAGTGTTTGTTATCACCCAAGGATAAACCCTATTTAAAAAAATATTTAGTATGAGTTATTGCCCTTGTTCTTGAAAACGCTTTCAATTTTTAGCACATAAACACTCCAGAAGGCACAGTTCTTGACAGATTTTGATGAAACTTGGTAATATTATTCAGTATCGCCTCAAAAAGTTCAAAAGAAGTGTATGTCTGAAGGTTGAATATATCATACTGGTAATTGTTACTGTGCTGCCAAATGTTTAAAATGCTTTAAAATCAAAGCTGCCAGTGGGCGTATATTAGCTTGTCTGTCAGGCTATCTTTTTGGTATTGTTTTGCAGAATTTAAATAAACTCATCTTAAAATGCCTAAGGAATGCTGAAAAATCTGAATTTCAATCAATAGCATTCCCAGCTATTGGTACTGGAAATTTAGGATATCCTAGAGATGTTGTTGCTAAAATATTTTATGATAGTATTAATGAATATAAAGTTAATGGTGGAAGGATGAGTAATATTAATATTGTAGTATATAGTGGTGATACACCCACTATTCAGGTCAGTGTGTTAGTTCTGAATATTTTCAATATGTAGGATATATCAGGTCGGTGTCTAACTAATGTGCGACAGGTAGTATCTCAGCTGTCCGTCCATAATTGAATTAGAGGCAATACTAGGCAATTGTGACACAATATCAGTGAGGTTTACGATTTGCCAATGATTTGGGGTATTTCTTCCTGAAATATTTGCAGATTTGATCAGATGAAAATGATCATTTAGTAACAAATTAAAGCCAATAAAATAGCCTACAAAAGAATATCTGGCCATTTATATGTAAACAAGGTGCAGAAGAGTAGGACTTAAAACTCCATTCATTTCATTTCATTTTATATGTAAAGTTTTTAGCCCAAGGTGCCAGCCAACCTTTTGTTTTATCTGTACCGGTACTTCAGAATTGAACCTTGCAAGTTATTATGTATGATGAAATCTGACGTGACAATTTTCATGATAATTGAATGATCAGAACAGATATTCCTCTGGCATAGCAAAAATTCTTTTGTACATTTGGTTACAAGGGATACAAAGTTTTTGTATAAAGGATAAGAGTTAACAGCGCAGTTTTGATAAGTTATTGTATCTTTTTCCCCAATCTATTTCAGGCATTTAAAAAGGCAAGTCAGTTTTCAAATGCTAGTATACAGGAGCCAATTGTAAGACCTAAATCAAACGCAAATGGTGAGTATAGAAATTTGATATTTCAGTGTAGACCTATAATTCTTTAATTGTGAGACACTAGTTAATTACATGCATGTTAGAAATAAAATGCACACTAGCCGGTCCTTGACATGAGGTAACAGGTTTAAGTCCCTCATAGTACACTGTGTTGCAGAAAACACTTTTAAACCTTTTATATTCCCAGATTTCTCTTTTGTTGGCATCCATTTTTGCACGTCCATTCTCATTTAAATTAAAGGAGGTCTAAAATCTAAAGTTTTTAGTTGATTTTGATTAAATTTGGTGTGTGTATATAAAATAATAAAATGAAGATCCAACATTGAATTTATCTGCTTTACCAATTTTTGATGCACCATTAAGTTTTCCTTATTTTTGCAGATAATATGATGGCAGTCTTGACTATAGGAGAGATAGCTAAAGTGTCTGTGAGTATATAAATGTAAAATCAGAATTCTAAGTGTCGTCTGCTAGTATGTAGTCCAATGAATGAAGTCACGTGATCAACTAGCGGATTCCTTGTCAGCAGAAAAATTCTATGGAATACATGTAGGCCATATTCTCATACATGTGCAATCTACCGATGTTGTCAGGTTTTTACCGCTTTTGCAGGTTGTCCATCGCTCTACCAACGGGATACCCGATTTTTTTCCTTACCAAATTTTCAAGGGACCTACCGTCTTGAATGTCCAAATTCTCTACCATAAATCAACAAAATATCTACCATTACTTGTATCTTGATTGCCAGTAACACACCTTAATCACATCACGTAATAATTTTATCATTGCCTAATTAATTAATCCCCTAATTAAGATGGTAATTTGATTTGGATAATGTGTATTTTACATGAAATGGGGGCGTATATTGCCGTCACCTCTTTCCGTTGGCCCATCGGTCGGTCCGTCCGCCACTCTTGACTGATTTCGACGAAACTTGGTATGGTTGTTTGCAATCACCCAAGGATGAACCCTATTGAAAATCAGATTAATCGAAAAATATTTACTATGAGTTATTGCCCTTGTTCTTGAAACCCTCGAAGAAGGTGCAATTCTTGACGGATTTTGACGAAACTTGACATGAGTGTTCGTTATCACCCATGGATAAACCGTATTGAAATACAGAAAAATTGAAAAATATTGAGTATGAGTTATTGCCCTTATTCTTGAAAACGCGTTCAATTTTGAGCTTGTAAACACTCTAGAAGGCACAATTCTTGAAAGATTTTAACAAAATTTGGCTTGAGTGTTTGTTATCACCCATGGATAAAGCCTATTGAAAATGAGAAAAATCGAAAAAATGTTTAGTATGAGTTATTGCCCTTGATCTTGAAAACCCGTTCAATTTGTAGCTTATAAAAACTCTAGAAGGCATGATTCTTGCCGAATTTTGACAAAACTTGGTTTTATTATTCATTACCTCGCTGAAGATTGAATATTTGTCTTCTAGAGTTTTCACGAGCTAAAGATTGAACATGTTTTCAAGAACAAGGGCAATAACTCATACTCAATATTATTCAGTATCGCCCTAAAGAGTTCAAAAGAAGTGTATGACTGAAGGTTGAATATTTCATACTGGTGATTGTTACTCTACTGCTAAATATTTATGTTCAAAATCAAAGCTGCCAGTGGGCGTATATTGCCTTGCCTGGCAAGCTATCTTTATATCAACATCTGGAAGATTCTACTTTTGCTTTTACAATAAATTTTATGTGGCCCTCCTTTTGCTCAAAAACAAAATCTTGAAGTTTTTATAGTATTTTTTACTGTCAATCTGTGAGGTCCAGAACAGGCCTATATAACATGGACGTTGTTTCAGAATTCTTTTTTATTATCGGTAGATTATCATGCGCGACTGGATGCCTAATTCTTATGTAAACTCAACCTTGTTTCATTCGTTTCGTTTCATCGTTTTTGTAATTTTACTGTAGCCTGTAAACATTCATTTATGGCCTGCATAATTGGTTTACTTATTATTAGTCTATCCATATCTGAAAGGTGTCAAAATGTAAACGGCAAATTTGGTTCATTACTTCGTGAGAGTGTGAGAAAATTATTTAATGATGGGACTGGAGATATTTTAGATGTCATGAATTACACCTTTGGAAAAAGTAACATTGCCAGTACATATTATTTACTGCTTTCAGAATATACTGATTTTTATACACCCACATGGAAACGGTCCGTCCGTTCACAATTCTTGTAGGCACGATAGAGGCTACAGTTTTAATATGTGGTCGTATATTGTCGTCGCCCCTGTCCGTCGGTCCGTCCGTCAACATTTCTTGTGAGCACTTGTGGTGTGATGCTTTAGATTGATAAGATCTCGGTCAAGTTCGAATTTGACATATTTTCGATGAACGGTTTTTTAGATATTGCCCTTGACTTAGAACGCCTTGAAATTTGTTAAAAATTGTTCGTGAGCAGGATTGAAGCTACAGTTTTCATCCGATTCTGATGAAACTTGGTGTGATTATTGGAATTGATAAGATCTCGGACAAGTTCTAACTTGTGGCATTTTCGATGAACGGTTTTTGAGTTATTGCCCTTGACTTTGTTAAAACGCGTCAAAATTTGTTAAAAATAGTTCGTGAGCAGGATTGAAGCTACAGTTTTCAGCCGATTCTGATGAAACTTGGTGTGATCATTGGAATTGATAAGATCTCGGACAAGTTCTAACTTGACGCATTTTCGATGAACAGTTTTTGAGTTATTGCCCTTGACTTTGTTAAAACGCGTCAAAATTTGTCAAAAATAGTTTGTGAGCAGGATTGAAGCTACAGTTTTCAACCGATTCTGATGAAACTTGGTGTGATATTGCAATTGATAAGATCTCGGATAAGTTCTAACATAACGCATTTTCGATGAACGGTTTTTGAATTATTGCCCTTGACTTTGTTAAAACGAGTCGAAATTTGTTAAAAATAGTTCGTGAGCAGGATTGAAGCTACAGTTTTCAACCGATTCTGATGAAACTTGGTGTGATCATTGGAATTGATAAGATCTCGGACAAGTTCTAACTTGCAAATTTTCGATGAACAGTTTTTGAGTTATTGCCCTTGACTTTGTTAAAATGCGTCAAAATTTGCTAAAAATAGTTTGTGAGCAGGATTGACGCTACAGTTTTCAACCGATTCTGATGAAACTTGTGGTGATCATTGGAGTTGATAAGATCTCAGACAAGTTCTAACTTGATGCAATTTTGATGAACGGTTTTTGAGTTATTGCCCTTGACTTTGTAAAAACGTGTCAAAATTTGTTCGTGGGCACAATAGAAGCTACAGTTTTCAACCGATTCTGATGAAACTTGGTGTGATCATTGAAATTGATAAGATCTCAGACAAGTTCTAACTTGACGCATTTTCGATGAAATGTTTTTGAGTTAATGCCATTAAGTTAACGAAAAACGTGTTAAAAGTTGTTTTTTGCCCTTGATTAGAGCTGTGTGATTTAATTGTTTGTTGTATTTGGGTTATTGATATTGATTTTGAAAAAATTTGTGGAATTATTCAGCATGAATGATTTCTTCAATATGAGAAAATTCGTACTTTAGTCACTAAAGACTGTTTTATTTTTTCTGACAGCTGCCAGTGGGCGTATGTTACCTTGCAACGCAAGCTATTTTTATCCAATATGGATGAAACTTGGTATGCATGTATATATTGATGAGATCTCCGTCAAGTTCGAAATTGGTAATAATGGATGACCGGTTTCAGAGTTATTGCTCTTGACTTAGTACAAACACATCAAATTTGGCTTGTAGGCACAATAGAGACTACAGCTTTTATCCGATCTTGATGAAACTTGGTATGCGTACATATATATTGATAAGATCTCGGTCAAGTACGAAATTGGTAATAATCGGATGAATGATTCCGGAGTAATTACCCTTGACTTAGAAAAAACGCATCAAATTTGCCTTGTAGGTGCGATAGAGGCTACAGTTTTTATTTCAGTCAAGTTCGAAATTGGTAATAATTGGATGAATGGTTTCAGAGTTTATGCCCTCGACATAATAAAAATGTGTTAAATTTCGATTATGGCACGATAGACACTACAGTTTTTATTCAACCTAGATGGAACTAGGTATGCATATACATGTTGATGAAATCTCAGTCGAGTTCGTAATCGGTAACAATTGGATAAAGCGTTTCAAAGTTAATGCCCTTGACTTAATAAAAAAGCATCAAAATTTGTTGGCTATAGAGGAGACAGTTTATGTCAGAATTTTATTAAATAATGTGTGTTTGATTAAATCAACAATATCTTGAAAATATCATATTTTTGGTATGATTTGATAGATAGATAGGTGACCCCCCTTGATAAACTGAAAATGTATCAGGAAAGTGGGCGTATCTTGTAAGGCAACCACTTGTTATAGAAGTCTATGATATCAGATATTTTATATATTCTTCTAAAAGTCTATGATAAATATCAGTATATATATTTATCAGTGTATATTGTTAAAGTCTATTATGATAAATATCAGTACAATATTACGATAAATATCAGGTTTTTATTAGTGTTGAAACGGTTAGTGAATTTTACGAACCGGGTAATCGTCGGCAATAACCGTTTGTTACTCGATTAATCCCGGTTAATTACTAAAGATTATAAAAGGGCTCACCATTAACTAAACTAGAGTTAAGTGTGAATGAGTACCCAGGAAGATTTTGGATAGTACCCCTTGAATCGTCGGTACAAATCGACAGATACCAAACAACCCATTGAAGTGTCTGCTTCAATGTAAGATTACGAGCGGGCCTGACAGAATTCAGACAGATTGGCGCCATTGTCACTCAGTCTCTAACAGATCAAAGTTGTGGGGTCAGTGTAATGAGAGTATCTCATTGAAGTCGACGCGAATCAGTTTACTGGTTCCACAACTGTTATAAAACTATTGTCTCAATGAATCTGTACTCATGAATATTAATAAGCTTGAAGCTGATTGACAGGCAAGAAGAAACAAACCGCCAATTAGAGGAGAGTTAATAAAAAGTAATCTTTATAACCGTTTTATTCTAAGCAGCTCGTACCGATTGAAATGATAAAAGTAATAACAAAACATATTAAAACTCTGTGTTACATTTCCGCAATACAATAAAAATAATAAGATGCAACGTACCGTGGCGTGTGCCGAACGTCTGATAATAATTACAGGGCTCCAGTGCTTATTAATTTTGTTTAACCTAATTAACATAACGGTGCACACAGCAACTGTCAACAAACTAAGTCCATTGTGACGCGATTATCCAGAACAAGTAATTAGTTGAACTTATATCAAAAAAGAGGCGCGATAATCTTGACCACAAATCTTGCAACTCGTTAGTGTTTTGATAATTGATAACCTTGAGCATTTATTAATCTCAATTATTCAATCATTAAAGATGGTTATTTACTAAAGAAAACAGCTCAAAGATTCATACAGTGACGAATTTTCTGTCAAAATTGCCCTCTTTTTACTTCTTATAAAATTGATGGTTAACTGATTATCTCAAATCTGACCCGGTTACCCGTCAAATACTACCCGAAATTGGTTAATTGATTAACGGTTTAACACTAGTTTTTATTATTTTACTCTGATAGTTATTATAGATATCACGTATTCATTATTTTTATACACCAACATGAAATAGAGGGCGTATATTGGCGTCACCCCTGTCCGTCCACAATTGCACTCTAAAAGGTTAAATTCTTGACTGTTTTTGATGAAACTTGGTGTGAATGCTTGTTATCACCCAAGCATGATCCCTATCGAAAATCAGAAAAATGCTTATTATTAGTTATTGATCTTGTACTTGAAAACGCATTCAATTTTTAGCTCATTAACACTCTAGAAGGCACAATTCTTGATGGAATTTGACGAAACTTGTTGTGAGTGTTCATAATCACCCAAGGATGAACCTGTTGAAAGCAGAAAAATCGAAAAATGCTTAGTATGAGTTATTGTCTATGAAAGCGCGTTAAATTTTAACTTGTAAACACACTAAATGGTACAATTCTTGACGGATTACCCAAGCATGAACCTATCTATCCAAAGAGGGACACACTAGTCGCCTCTCACTTCCATTTACAGAGACACTCCAGTCAAAATCTCGACTACCTAATAATCAACCGACTCGTCACCAACACGGATCTAACACAGTCTACAGCCAATAGGCCCTCCATTTAACTCCATTGGATATCAGATTGCAAACTTTCCAATGGGATCAATGACAAATCTAAACTTGGAAACCCCCACTTCTTTCTTTGTTATACAAATATTTTTATTCACAATCAAAGCTGTCAGTGGGTGTATATTACCTTGCCTGGCAAGCTATCATATTCTTTAAGTCTATGATAAATATCAGGTACATAAAAGTTGTATTTTTGTAGGACAGGACAGAAATTTTAGCAAACTTGCTTTGTTTTAGGCTGATGTCATAGTGAATACAGCTTCTGCTGAACTAAACTTACAAAATGGTGCTGTATCTGGGTCTCTTTATAAAGCTGGTGGATCAAGTTTACAACAAGAATGTGATCAAAACTATCCAGACGGTATACAAGTTGGTGATATAGCTATTACTTCTGGTGGAAAATTGAAATGTAAAAAAGTTTACCATACCACTCTCACTCAGTATGCACCAGGAACAGAAAAGGTTTGTGAATATAAATCTTCTAAAAAAAAAAAAATCATCAAATTTTTTTCAAGTAGTAAAACCTTTGTCATTGAACTTTTTATTATCATTATGAAATTGTTACGTTTATGCTTTCAGTTCTTAAAAAAACTTATTTTGGACTGCATTGTAACTGCTGAAGAAGCAGGATTTCAATCAATAGCATTCCCAGCTATTGGTACTGGAAATTTAGGATATCCTAGAGATGTTGTTGCTAAAATATTTTATGATAGTGTTAATGAATATAAAGTTAATGGTGGAAGAATTAGTAATATTAATATTGTAGTATATGGAGGTGATACAGCCACAGTAAAGGTTAGCAAGGAAATTCTATAGATTATTATGAAACTTTAAGGCTAACAATACTAACAATATAAATTCCTATACTGGGATTTATGGTGATACAGGTATATCGCCCAGCCTTATTACCTTTCCTGGCAAGTTATCTTTTGTTTTGATGTGTGTTTTGTCAATATTTTTACAAAAATGAAACTGTGAGAGACTCTACATCTTGAAGAATCTACAGTACTGTGAATTGTACATGTGTCTCTGACATCTCCCAGATGATTAATAGAATCATCCATTAGAAGGCCTCTTACCAAACATTTTGCTAAATTTGTCTGGAATTGCAGGAACCATGACATTAAATTGGTATGGTACATGTTCAGTTCACTTAATTTTCAGGCTTTCCAATTCATATTTCAATCAGGCGGTACATTCCAATCTAGACCTCAACCTAAGAAAAGAGGTAGGTATAATTTGTTTTTAACTACATTTAATTTTGCTGTTGGAGAACACAAACTGTTGTTTGAACTTGGTCGAATTTTTAGTCTGTAATCTAAAAGGCATAATTCTTGACAGATTTAAAAGAAACTTCATGAAATTGTTTATTGTAAATCTTAAATTTTTTTTTTAAAAATCAGAAAATGTTTAATTTCTCTGCTCATCAAAATGCTTCTATGATAAACCTTAAGACATTGACAAATATTGAAGCCAATTTTCTATTTGAACAGTTCTCACAGAAATTAGATTATCATCTAAGTGTAAACCCTATGAAAAGTATAGAATATTGAAAAATTATTGAACCTTACTTGAATTAAATACATTTTTATTTGCCCACATGAAATTTGGTAGGTACAGTGACCAATCAGTCCATTGATCCGTCTGTCCGTCCACAGATGCTCTTGAAAGCACAATTCTTTACAGATTTTGACAAAACTTTGCACATATGTTGATTATCATCCAAGGATGAAATCAAAGAAATCAAAAAATACTTTATAAGCTAATATAAAAGCTAAGTTATTGCCCTTGGTTTTAGCTAATAAACACTTCATAAGGCACAATTTCTGCAAGATTTTGACAAAACTTGCTTATATAGTTCACGCAAAAAAGGTTCAAAGGAAATGTATGACTAAAGGTTGAATATTTCATACTAGTGATTGTTCCTGAACTGATTACATATAAAGATTCTGCCAGTGGGTGTTATCTTATTAGTTTTGATCATTGTGCTTTTAAACAAAGCTGCCTGTGGCCACATGCTACTTTGTCTGGACGTTTTCATAAAACTTTGTGTTTGTATTAAATACAAAAAGTGTATGTTTAAATCTTAGCTATTTGTGACAATTTTATTGAATATTTGAAATATGATGCTGTATAAAATGTTGTATACCTATAATTAGCAATAGAATTTCTTGAAAGTGAAAGTTTCCTAATTTTATCAACTGTATGCTAACATGGGTATATTTGTTATTTAAAGGAAAAAAGAAATCTGACATGCAAGAAACAAGACAAGATGATTGGATAGAAGTTACAAGTGGTGAAATGGTTAAGGGTATTAATGTTGGTAAATTTAAACTTATTGTTAGAAGTGGAGATATTTTATCAGCCAAGGTTTCAATAATTGTAAACAGTACTGATAGAAATCTATCATCACTAGGTAAATATTAAAATGATATATTCCTGTACTCTTCACCCTTAAATAACATGTTCAACATTTGAATTTTATCTGAATTCTCCTAACCTTACTTAATAATAGGACATGTTCTCCATCTATACGATCATTTGTAAAATAGAAAGAGAAATTAAGCTAATCAGTAATAGTTTTCACAGCTTACCATCAAAATATTAATCTCCTAATCTGTATCAATTATTATTGGGTTTTGGAGTCATTGGTTTGTAGACATGATACTAGACATGAGGCTACAATAATTTAAGATGATAATTTATAATTCTTATAAATATCTTAACATTTTTAAAAAATTTAAACTTGAAGGCAGTGCGATTTTGATAATTTGAAGTATTTGGGTTATTGCTATTGATTTAAAAAGATTTTGTGAGAAAACTCAGTATAATTAAAGACAGTAAATTTATGAGATATTCAAGGTTTTGTACTGCAAATGCATTAGAAAGAACTTAGATATGAAAAAATCCTTATTTTAGTCACTAAAATGTGGTATCATTTGGTCCAGATGTGGTTGACGTAGATTAGAGAATGGAGGAAAGTATTCAATTGTAATTCTAGAAATTGGATTTTGTGACCTCTAAGACTTAAGACCTCTTTTTTGGTTGCTTTTTATACGCCCACATCTCTCTATGTGGACGTATATTGTCAGCACCCCTGTCTGTCGGTCCGTCCGTCCGTCAATATTTGCTTGTAAACGCTCTCAAAACTAGATTTTTTGATGGAATCAAATAAAATTCGGTATTTGTATACATATTCATAAAACAAAGATCAAGTTTGAATTTGAGCTATTTTCGACCGCTAGAAGCAGAGTTATTGCCATTTCCCCAAAATCTTGAATATGCTATTACTCTCTTAGTTTTTGATGAAACTTGAAATGGATGTAATTGAACCTTAATTGAAAGGTTTGAGAAAGTTAAGTTTACTTCTGATTAAATTTAAGGCTTTTTCAAGATTTAGGTCTCTTACGTCAGTTTTGAGGAGTTATCGCCCTTTAACCTCTATACAGTAAGTGCTTCTATCAACATCAATTGCTTGTAAACACTCTGTCGGTCCTCAGTCCGTCAACATTTGCTTGTAAACGCTCTCAAAACTAGATTTTTTGATGGAATCAAATGAAATTCGGTATGTGGATACATATTCATAAAATGAAGATCAAGTTCGAATTTGAGCTATTTTCGATTTTGATGAAACTTAAAATGGATGTTTCGTTTTTACCATCTGCATGCCATGGTGGGCGTATATGGCTGTGGTCCACTATCTTTTAGAAACGAATGGGTGAAAATTTATGTTGCTTAATGGAATAATGTTTTGTAGGAGCTGTTTCAAAAGCTATTTATAAAGTTTATGGAAGTGATATTGATAGAAATAAATCAGCAGCAGGTAAAAAATATTTATCAATAATATTTGTGAATAGCTTGTGAATTGGCAAGAGTTGTATGATGTTGGCTCATAACCTCACGATACGTAGACCAAATATCATTATTATGATGATTATAGACATGATAAATTTTAAAAGAGGAAAACTGAGAAATAAAGATGAAATTTATTAAGTATGAGTTATTGCCCTGGTTGAGTGTTAGTAATCATCCAAGGATGAACCCTATTGAAAATCAGAATAATCGAAAAATAATTGATATGAGTTACTGCCCTTGTTCTTGAAAACGTGTTCAATTTTTAGCTCGTAAACGCTCGAGAAGTTTCAATTATTGACAGATTTTGACGAACCTTCGTGTGAGTGTTTGTTGTCTCCTAAGGATGAACCGTATTGAACATCAGAAAAATCGAAAAATAATTGGTATGAGTTATTGCCCTTGTTCTTGAAAATGCATTCAATTTGTAGCACGTAAAAACAATTCTTGATGGATTTTGATGAAACTTGGTGTGGGTGTATGTAATCACCCAAAGATGAACCCTAACGAAAATAAGAAAAATCAAAAAAAATATTTTTACCCCTGTTCTTATACGCATTCAAGTTTTAACCTTTAAACACTCTCGAAGGCCTAATTCTTGACAGATTTTGATGAAACTTAGTAATAGTAGGCCTATTCAATATCGCCTCTAAAAGTTCAAAAGAAGTGTATGTCTGAAAGTTGAATATATCATACCGGTAATTGTTAATGTGCTGCCAAATATTTTTATTTAAAATCAAAGCGGCCAGTGGGCGTATATTACCTTGCCTGACAAGCTATCTTCTTGAATGGTGGAGTTTGTCAGTTCTTGATCGCCTTTTAGCGGCGTATGATTTGCAGTGTAAAAGAAAGTGTTCGGCGTCGTCTAGAAGGACAAGTTATCTGAAATAAACATTTGGAATTTACGTGCTTTTACCTCACTTTTATTGTGTCTCAATCTGCAATGTATAATTTGTAATGCTCTTGTTCCGAAATTAAACAAGGTTATGACAACGTAATCTTCTGATGACAAAGCTTTCTTAAAGATGGCAACCGATCTTGCAGACTGAATATTTTGAGGGAGATTGTTCCACAGTTTTTTGTAATGCTCGGAATTTGATGGAATTTAGTTTTCCTGATTTCTGACAGGATAGGGATTGACAGAAGCAACTAAAGGAAGGACAAGACTACTGAAGAAGGGGGGTACTAATTTGTTAATTATTTTGTAGAATAAGGTAAGTTTATGACGATAATGGCGAGTTTCAAGAGAAGTGAAGCATGCCTCCCTGTACAGAAGTTTGTGTGATGTTCCCCGAACTAGTCCGGTAATGGTTCGTAAGGCATTTAGTTGCAGGTTCTCTAATGTGCTGCGGTCTCCTTTTGAACAGTTGTGCCAGATGACATCTCCATAGTCAAACACTGGAAGAATAAAGGACTTGTTGATCAGTTCCAAAGTTTTACTATTTAATCAATATTTTAGGCTTCTGAAGGAGTCTATCAGTATTCCGGCTTTTAAGACGATGTTTGCAATGTGACAAGTCCAGGTTCCAGAACTATCGAAGAACAGTGTTTGTGATGTTCAACTGCTGTTATGATTTGATTATTAAAAGAAAGATTGATTTTGGTGGGAGCCCTTTTTCTGCTGAAATGAAGAGAAACAGTTTTTTTTTTCCAGTTGTTAGACCATTCGAGGATTTTGCCCAGGCCTTGATTTGGGTAATTTTGGCAAGCAGATGGTTCTTCAATAGTAACGTAGAGAGAGGCATCATCTGCATAAGACAAATGTTGGAATTTAAGCTGTTTACAATGTCGTTGATATATATCATAAATAAGAGAGGACCTAGAACAGATCCTTGCAGAAAACCATTTGGGACTGGTGTTGGTTCAGATCTTTGGTTTTTTGACAATCGGCACTACATTAGTATCTTTCCATACGACAGGAAAGTTTCCAGGAGAAAGAAGGGTGTTGAAAATCTTAACTGATTTGAGTTGGCTTCTATAGAACGACTCTATAAGGAGGTGATAGATTTGTTTCCTACTTCTGCCCATACAGCTTCAAGTCCAGGTACTATTAAGTCAGACAGAGGCTTGAGGAATAGTCGTTTATGAACATATATAGCAACCCCTCCTCCTGGGGCATCCTCTCTATTGCACATTAACAGGCTGTGGTAGTTACTGAATTTTATTCCTTTGACATCTGCATCATTGGTTAGCCAGGTTTCAGACAAGGTTATTATGTCAATATCATTGAAGGCTGCTTGTACAAGATCAAAAGGATCATCACTATTTAGACTTCGGACGTTGTGGTGAACAATATCTGTTTCTGATTGTAGGTTATGGGGTCCTTGAATTGCTCTATGTCATTGCACAGCAACAAAATTAGGAGATGGGTGGATGAAACAGGGTTATAAAGAAGAGAGCAGTGATAAACTATTGACATTCATTCGCTTTCTGATACTTATCGTCATTCCTTATGCTTGTGCATTGTTATATTTTTATGATATGGCACTCGATATGAGCCTAAATAAATGTGTGAACTGTAAAGTGTTTTTAGATGAATTTAACAAGCAGATGAGTTGAACTTGATAGAAAACTAAAACTACAAGCGAATGCTGAGACACGAACATCATTTAAAAGTCCTGTAGTATATCCTAAACTGCTCCTGGTCAGATCCAATGGTGCACCAATAAGACTATGACTATAACAAAAGCTAGGAGTCTGTACAACATAGAGCAAGAAAGAAAATATATATATAAATTGAGTGTTTGGAACATTTTAGAAAAGATGAACTCAAAGAACACCCAAGGTAAGGGTGTATATACAAAGAGGTGAACACGAATATAAAGGTGCTGATTTATGTACATAGATAATGCCTGGAGAGGTAGTTAGGACCAAATATTTAGTTTAGAAGAAAACAAATGTACATAGTAGTAGTTGTATGTAGTTGATTAATGTAATCATGTATGTGTGAGGATGTGTAATTGCAGGAAGTAAGCAGCAAAATATATTTACCTATAATGAAATTGAGGTCAGGTAGTTAAAATAAACATTCTTGATACATACTTTACATCACAAGACATTCCAAAAAAGTTTTATGATTATATATATTTTACACTTTACAAATTATATATATGTTTCGGTTTTTTATTTATTAATTTGAATAAAATCTTGCCAAAGCATTTTTATTCCATGTGTACTTTTCTGAAAGGCATTAAATTTTTATCTGGTAAACACTCAAGAATGCACAATTCTCGAAGTATTTTAAAGAAAATTTGTAAAATTGATCATAATTAATTATGGAGGAATCCTGTTAAAAATATAAACAATCAAAATATATTTAATGAGTTTCTGTCCTTGTTCTTAAATTGATTTCTAGCTTGTAATCATTCTTGAAGGCACAGTTCATGACAGAATTTAAGGGCCTGGGAATCAACAACAAAGAAAGTTCTATAAGAAGTGTATGACTAGATATTGAATGATTCATGCTGATGATGGTAGCCAACAGTGGGTGTTTGTTACCTTGCCTGGCAGTAGGGCTGGGCAATATACCGGTATCACGGTAAATACCGGTATAGGAATTTATATTGTTAATAATATATAATATATGGTAATTATCATAATATACAATAAAATTTTTGCAGAGATAAGATCTACATAATTGTAACTTGATATTTGAAACAGATGTTTTTTTCAGGATATTCAAGACTGGGGTGTTTTTAGAGATATTTATTGTTTTATGTAACATTAAATTTCTAGATCATAATTTTCTTTCAAAAACCAGTAAAAAAAAAAAAAAAAAAAATTGAGATATATACCCCTATCGTGATATATTAATGCTTAATATTGTGATATCAACTTGGCAGGCTATCTTTCAACCATGATCTGTCATCTGCAGTTAGAACTAGAATTATCATTGTGTCAATTCATAATTTTCACATTTATATCATTAAATGAAGTATAACTCGTCGAAGACAGGAGCAGTCTTGGTGTCAGAGACTATTCACTATTATGCTGATAATTTGAACATTCCTTGTAATGATAAGCATACTGTGTGACTGGAAATGTTTCACTCTAAGCTCTGGAGATTAACAAATTTGATTGGTTGTTATGTGTATACATCAACATTATAATGTGGATGTGTTTAGGCTGAAATCTTAGATTTAATTTTGAAAATCCATAAGTTATTACACTTGTCTTGAATTGAAATGACTTGAATGTAATGGAGGATAAGATTTTGATGTCTTTTTTGATTATTAAGGTTTTTTTTTTTAAATATTCTACAAAATTTCTTACTTTTTGGTGACCATTCATTTTACATTGCAGAAATTAACATGGGTGAAAACGGAATAGCAGTAACATCTATTAGTACCGGTAACTCAAACATACGTTATATTATCCATGTTGATTCTAATAGATATAAGGATAATTGGAAAAAGGCAATAAATCTGTGTTTGAAAGAAGCTGATGATTTGAAACAACATTCAATAGCTTTTCCAGCTCTTGGAACAGGTAAGACTAATAGTGTTGGAATGATATGTTAATACAATATGACATGACATAATATGTACTGTATAATGTGCTCATGTATTGATAGTTAGTGATGCCAGGTGAACCAGACAAACATGTACATAAAACTTAGACATCATCCAGATATATAAAAATTCAAAAGTTCAATTTGTGAAAAAAAAACAGTGGCCATTGACACTTTTCTTTTTAGCACAATAAAAGCTACAAACAAGATATAAGGTACAAACCTTTGTGTATCTATTTGCAATATATTATATCTATAGTCAGTATTAGTCAGTTTATATACTAGTTCGAATGTTGGCATCTTTATTAAAACAAAATCTGTATTCTCTTTTTCAAAAATGATTCTGTTTCACTGCACCTTTAAAAACATTTCATATTAAGTATGTCAATGAAAAGGTAAAGATTCTTTATGTCGTTTTTAATAATGATAGTCAATCAGCTATTTGGAATCACTTGTAGATATAATATAACGTATATTAAAATACATAGTGTATTACAGGGGTGTGCATTTCAGTCACACTCAGCACTTTGCATTAGAGTTTACAATAATTTCAATCAGACTTTAAACTAATATTTATCAAAATATTTCTTTTCATTAACTGTCTTGCTCCATGAACTACTACAGTACTAATTTTTTTATGTGTTATAATCAAGAGGTTGTAATTGTTATTTACTAGACTGTTAATATAGTTACTTTTCTATATTGGTGTATATTGTTATCTTGCTAACCAATACTGCAACATGATTTTATTTTTTATGGTTCATTTTTTATTTTATTTAATGTAGGAAAATATGGAAATTCTATGGTGAAAATAGCTGAGTCATTTTATAAAGCTTTATCTGATACAAGTAATTTGAAAAATCTAAAAACGGTTGAAATTGTAATTTTCCAATCTATTGATCTGGATACTTTTGTAAATGGATTTACTACAGTCTTGAATGAAAAGAATAAAACAAAGAAATCTTTTATAAGAGGTAAGTTGATATTTGGAATTTGGTTTGTATTTGTATTAGAAAAAGATAACATTTTGTCTTAACTTGTTTTGAATTTTCTTGAATCAAGGCAAAAATCCATTCTGTAAAGTTTTCAGCTACTTATTTAAATTGGTACATGTATATTGGGTATATTATGTTATTAAAGAAGTGTGTTATACCATAATATATTCCCTTGTGTTTCTGCTACAATTGGGCATATTGTCAAATAAGTATAAAAGTATAAACGCTAGAAACATTTTCTGAAATATCAACTAAAATGCAAGTAAATATCAATACATCACATGGGTAAAGGTTGACAACTTACATGTATGTACCTGTTATTGTATCAAAATCTAGATTTGCCCATTTGTTGCATGTTGACCTACTATAAACATATATCACTAAGATTATTATTGATCAAATAGCATCAGAATAAATTAGAGATACAATTTGGTGCACCTTTCCTTTGTCTGGCAATATGTTTTCATGTTTGTTTTTGTTTTTATTGTAGGAATGCCTATAATAGGTAAACTCTATTCCTATTTAACAGAAGATGGTAATGATGATGGGTATGAAGTGGTTCCAGAAGAATTTGAAGACATAGATGAACAAGTAGTACCTGTCCCTAGTAAAAGTATTGATGATGTCTCTTTATCATTTTATTCTGATGATACTAAAGAAATTACAAAAGCTATGAACCAACTTGACAAATCAATCAAACTAGAAGTTCAAGAGTTAAAAATTCCTGTTGATGATGTTAAACTAACTGATGCACAGGTAGTTTTTATGCATTCACTCACTTTTATTGACATGAACTTTTGATAAACAGTTGTGTAGATGATGCCATCAACTTAACCAAAATTTATTCAACGTATTACATGACATTGAAATAGGACCACAGTGTCAAAGACAATCAAATGTGAAATATATTTGAAATTTATTATGTGTTATGCACAGTTGAATCAAAATGAAATATAAGGGTGGTCTGTTATCTTCACAATGTCAAGCTATTGCAAACTTCCTTTTTATACGCCCACACGTAAGATGGGCGTATATTGTAATCACCCCGTCGGTCCGTCATCCGTCCGTCCGTCTGTCCGTCAGTTCACATTTGGCTCGTGCTCACCCTACAGGCTACAGTTCTTTATGGATTCTTTTGATTTTTATTTTGTGTGTCAATGTCATTATGAAGATGATCCCTATTGATTTTCGTGATGATCAGATAATTTTTCACCGAAATATCGTGTCTGACTTGACGTTTTACTCTATTAGCTATATTGTGCAACTCATGCTCACTCTACAGGCTACAATTCTTTACTGATTCTTTTGATTTTTATTTTGTATGTCTATGTCGTTATGAAGATGATCCCTATTGATTTTCATGATGATCTATCGATTTTCATGATGATCGGATAATTTTTCACCGAAATATCGTGTCTGACCTGACGTTTTACTCTATTAGCTATATTGTGCAACTCGTGCTCACTCTACAGGCTACAATTGTTTACAGATTCTTTTGATTTTTATTTTGTATGTCAATGTCATTATGAAGATGATCCCTATCGATTTTCGCGATGATCGGATAATATTTCACCGAAATATCGTGTCTGACTTGACGTTTCACTCTATTAGCTATATTGTGCAACCCTGTAGTCACTAAAGACTGTTTAATCATTTCTGACAGCTGCCAGTGGGCGTATTTTACCTTGCCTGGCAAGCTATCTTTTACCTTGGTCCCTCTGTCAACATTTGTGTGCACAATAGAGACTTCAGTTTTCAACTGATTTTGATGAAGCTTTGGAATTGATAAGATGTTGGTCAAGTTCGAATTTGACAATTTTTCACCAAACAGATTTAGAGTTATTGCTCTTGACTTAGTAAAATGGTGTCAAACTACAATTTTTATACTCCCATATGGAAATGTGGACGTCCTTATCTGTCGGGTCTTTCAACATTTCTTATTAACACAATAGAGAAGACTACAGTTTTCATCTGATTTAAATGAAATCATTGATATTGATGCGATTTTGGACTGACTTGAATATGAAGGTTTTTCGATGAACGTTTTTTGAGTTATTGACTAAAGAAAAACGTGTCAAAGTTTGTTTGTGAACACTATAGAGACTACAGTTTTCAACTGATCTTAATGAAATTTGATGTCAATTATTCTAATCGGAATTTCAAGAAACAGTTTTTGAGATATTGCTCTGTATTAATAACATCAGAGCCGACTGATTTGATGAATTTATTTGATTTATTTGGGTTACAGATATTGATATTGAAAAATGTGTAAAAAAAATTTGGCATAAACAACTAACAGTAAATATATAATAAAAACTCCAACACAAGTTTCTAAACATTTTGACCATCATGGCCTTCTTCATTGGAATTAATTTACAACATTAAAAAATAAGCATTACATCAAAACGTTGGGAAACTTGAGTTTTTATTTTTCAATTAATCAGAGACTCTATATATAATAGTAATATCAAAAATATCAAACTACAAATGCATTATAAAGACCTTTAAAATTAAAAAATTCATATTTTACTCACTAAAGACTCGATTAACATTAGCATCAAAAACGCATAACATTTGATGTGATCATAAATATTGATGAAATATCGAAAAAGTGTGCATTTGACTAACAGTTATTGAGTTCTTGTACTTGACGTAAACATGTCAAATTTGTTCATGCGCTCAATGGAGTCCATTTTTTATTCGATTTGAATCTTTGTGTTAAGAGTGAAGAAGTTCCTAAAAACTTCTATGTAAAGCACTGGCCAAGGTCACAAATAAAGAGATAAATGTTCAATACAAGATAAGGTGAAGTTAGCATAGTTAGTATTAAGTTAAAAAAACAACCACGAGTAATCTAAATAAACAAAAGTCTATAATATGAAAGTTTTCTTGTTACCAGTTCTAAAAGAAAAGAGTATTTATAGGTTCTGAAAAGATAAACATCTATATATAAGGATTAGAATATATTAAACTTAATGAGCTAGAAAATAGAGAGGGGGGTCAAGTATTATTGGATTCAATGGGATCGAGTCTACCACGGACCAGAAAATTACTAAGGTTTTTATTGCGCTTATAGGCAATTACAAGACGTTTGGTATATACATTCGGAAGTCTGTTCTGTAATTCACTGTAATACTGTTTGACGATGGATGAGGTTTTGGCAGCTGTATGATTAAAGGTGGCAGCAAATGGAATCATTTGATTATCATGCTGGATGTTAAGTCCATTTGGAGCCACTGTTTGGAGTTGGTCCATCCAGTAGCTTTCTCTCTGTAATCGTTTGGTTTTTGGTTTGATAAGATCAGAGTCAGGAATTGATTCAATAGGCATGATAAGTAGGTCTTCAATGGAATGGTCAGGTAAATTAAAATGATGAGAAATTGGTCTATTTTTGCTATGAATTATATCAAAGCGATGGCCGCTAAATCGAGTTCGCAACGCGTTCTGGGTTTCGCCGACGTATTGTTTGTCACATTTTTTACACGAAATTAGGTAAATGATGTTTTTATCCGTACATGTGAGACGTTCTTTAATTTCAAATATTTTTCCGTTTTTTTTATTTTGAAAATAATGAGACATATAGATATGTTCACAGGTGCGACACCGAGAACCTCTACATGGTATTGCGCCAAAGTTATTTATTGGAGGAGGGGGTTCATTAATTTTCAAAAGGTCCAAAACAGTGTCATTTTTAATTTTGCGCAAGAATCATTTGGAATAGCCCCTCTCTCTTAATTTACTGAAAACTAGTCTACAAGCTGCATCAAAATCTACTTTTTGAGTGCAAATTCTAAAAAAACGCAAAATTTGTGATTTGATTATTCCTGTAAAAGTATGTTTTGGGTGAAAAGAGTTTTTATATAAAAGTTGGTGAGTATCCGTTGGTTTAAAAAATACTTTGATGTCTAATTTGTTTGTTTGAGAGAAACTTGGTCCTTTGAATACCGTAGTATCCAAAAAATCCATACTTTGTTCAGAAATATTCGCAGTTAGTTTTACAGAAGGGTGGTGATTATTTAAAATTTCAAAATATTGCCAAAAATTTGTTAAAGACTCGGTCCAAATAATAAAAATATCGTCAAGAAACCTTCCATAGAAGAAAGGTTCAAAAGGGGAAATGGAAGAAATTTCCAGTATAAATGTATAAAAGTATAAATGTGACGTTGACGGACTTCGGGTTTTGCTGAAAGATATTCATATTGGGAATCAGAAATAAATTGTTTGTTTACTAAAGTTTTTAAAATATTGTTTATCTTTTGCGCAGTTTCCATGAAAATAGGTTGATCAAGTACACGGTAATGATTAACATTGTTCAATTGTTTCTCTAATTCAAAAATGTAGTCTTCGCGATCCTGAATGACACAGCAACTGCCTTTGTCACTCTTTCGTAGTATAATGTTCTGATCGTTTTTTAGGCTATTCAAAGCTTTCCTTTCAAACTTGGTGAGGTTGTGTTTTTCATTCACCAGAGGTAAATGAGATATTTCTTCATGTAATTTATCGCAAGTAGCCAAAATATCTGAGTCAATCGCGCTGTCTGGTGGAGTCCAACCAGACTTTTCAATGAACGGTATTCGCTTGCCTCTGCCGAGTCTATTCCAAAAAAAGAAATTTAACTTAAAAGTCCTATTGACGTGTTCAACCGACGATAAAATTGGTTCATGGGAAAGAGTTTTAGATGTCGGAATAAATGTTAGACCTCTATCTAAAACTCTTTTTTCAAGGGGAGAAAGTTTTCGCGAACTGAGGTTAACCACAGTTTCTCCTAATTTTAGAGCATTTTCCCCCGCGTTCAGTTTAAATGGGAGACCCATGAAAAATAAATACTTTTTGCAGTGGGAGACATCCAGTGGATGTTATCCGAAATGACACTGACCACTCCTTTGAAGCGAGGAATAGTATGGGCATTGGTAGACGGTTTATGATATAATAGACTGTTGAACTTCTGGAGGTTATTGACTAAATGAGGTTCAGCTAATTGTAGCTCCTTTGAGTAAGGAATCTGTGTGACGTAAAGGGTAGGAGACGGAAATTTCGACTTGGCAAGTTTGAGGAGTTCCAGCATTCTTCTGTGTATGGATTCTCCTGATGCCTGTTTATTATTTAGGCCAACATGAAATAACACCTTTTTCGGAATGGTTGTTGGAGAGATCTTGGAGAGTAATGTATTGATATGCTGAATTCGGGCACCAGGGTAAGATTCGGCTTGGGTATCTGGATGTAGGAACGGGATGTTGCTGATGTTGGAAGATCCAATGATAACTGTTGGGTTGGTGAGTGTGGGAATAGACCATTTGGATTTATCCTTCTCATTATTATGACGTCGTGGTTTACAGGCTGGAGATGAGGGTGAGGTGGTTAAACTTAAGCGGCGGCGAGTATTGGTACGTTGAGGTTTCAGTGTTTTAGGGTTCGATCTTGGCGTCGTCATTGGTGTGGATGGAGTTGCAGTAAAAGTTGGTAATGATAAAGTACGTCTATCAGTGTGAGGTTTCTTGCTTATGGATAGTGGTTCTTGCGAAGTACTAAGGCCAGAAGGTGATGGAGTTCTTTTGCGTTTCGGCGTAGGTCTTACATCTGCGATTAATGGTAACTGGTGTCTGTTTGGTGTAGAAACTGGTTGAGATTCAGCTTCCATGTCTTCCACCACACCTACGTCTTTAAAAGAGTCTATGATTTTATCAAATTGATCAAGGTTATCTTTTTGGAGTCGACGATATGACTTCTTAGCCCAATTTATTGCTTCGAAAGTGAATTGTTTAAATTTGATTCCGAAATATTGCGTGCTTTGATCAAGGAAATTTTTTCAGCCAGCTGTGAATCATAATGATTCTTAAGTGCTATTGCCACGTTTTTAGTCCAAACATTATTTACTGTCTCGATAGCCGAGGAAATAGCAGAATTTTTTAAAGCTAGTTTAACAAACCGATTGAGATCCGAAATTTTAGAGATAAAACCACGTGTGGGAGAACCACTGACTTGCTTTGAAATGACGGAAGCATGGTGAAGACATTGTAAGATTTGGAATAATATCTTCACTGCTGGATTGGTCTCCTGTCTTTGGTGGTTATCAGGATTGTATGGACGACGGTAGTTGTTCTGGCGGTTGGGATTAGTGTTTCCTCTCTGATGCTGGTTTTGTCGATAGTTTGGTTGATTATGCCGATAGTTTGGTTGATTATGCCGATAGTTGGGTTGATTATGACGATAGTTGGGTTGATTATGACGATAGTTGGGTTGATTATGACGATAGTTGGGTTGATTATGACGAAAGTTGGGTTGATTATAGAGATACGAATGCTGGGGAAAGTAATTTTGCCTGGGATATTGCCAATGAGATCTAAAGCGATGGTCCATGGTAGCTCAAAGAATAAATAAATATGATGAAAGTACTTAAAAAGCACAAAAAATACTTAAAGGGTAAAAAGTACCTAAAACGG
The DNA here is from genome assembly GCF_000327385.1 of Lottia gigantea. Lineage (NCBI taxonomy): Eukaryota > Metazoa > Mollusca > Gastropoda > Lottiidae > Lottia > Lottia gigantea. The sequence continues at coordinate 2,625,620 of NW_008708797.1, read as the reverse complement.
TAAATTTTTATTTGAGAAAACAAAAAAGTGGAAAAAATATATAATAACTTACAACAAATATCTTACAAAAATTAACAAAAAATGGGGGGCTCCTCGAAATATACGATCCGGATTTCGCTATATTAGCTTCTTCAGGTATAATGTGAGTTAGATGGTGATGAGAACATAGTCTCATGAAAGCACTGGCCTAGGTCACAAAGTAAAGATTTATGATAAAACAAGGTACAAATTAAAGGTTAAGATAATGAGATATGTTAACTAAGGATGTCTCTGTAATACTATCTGTGGTAGTATCATTTCTTTAACTGAAATAGCTGAAATTATAAGAGTCAACATTTTTCTGATATATCAATAATCATCTAAAGATAAAACCTGTATTGTGAAACAAAATCTTTTCAAGTATCTATAAGAAAATAAGCATTATTTTGTGTGATCATTGGAATTGATAAGATATACTCCATTTCATTCCGTGGGAAAAAGTTCATCCAATCTGAAAGCTCAGAAAAAAAGACATCTATACCATACATTCCATCAATTCACACCCAAAAAGACCTATATACCCTACTTTTCATCATCAAATTAACTCATTTAAAAATAGGATGAGTTTAATTTTAAAACACGAACAAGAAAGATTTAAAGGAGATGGTTTCATCTCAGCACTAACTTCTCTAATTCCAAAAGTAGCTATCTTTGTTTCAAACAACAAATCACTTAATTCATCCGGAAATAAACTCTGGGGAATGACGTCATTTATGATCAAAGATATACTCTACCATGTCTACACGTTATCTACATAGACTTTCAGGCCTTTTCTCTTGTTTACAATGATCGTATAAACGCCACGTTTTAGTTCAATAAAACTGTAAACATCTTTAGTGTAAATTCATATTCAGTTTTAAATTTGTTGTCAAATTTTTTACGAGGATTCGTCTAGATAGGAAGTCATGCAATCCTGTCTAAAATACTAAAATAGTACTAGTAGTAAAATGGCGAATCAATATGTGCTTGAATGCAAATTCAAACCCATGTTCCTTTAGCAACGGTACGATGATTATTCATATCTAACCATAGCTTGAACAAACCCATATCCTCGTTATTAGAGACTAATAACCTCCCTTGGCAGACCATACGTCACCATTGGATATATCCAATTGGGAATCTCGTAATATGTGGAGTTAAAGGACGGTAATTGAAAATGCCGGTATTCTTTGAATCATTGGAAACTGATGCAGATTCCCACCAACCCAATTGTCAATCAGTGATCGATTTGAAACTTGACAGAAAGGTACATAATGTGTACCAATTTCAATTACATTTTTGAGTCATTGATTCGCAAGTCATTTGGAATAAATGTGAATATTATTCGAGGAGCATAAAAATTGTTTTATTCTTGTTCTGAAAATTATCAAAGCTGTTTGGCACTATGACAACATCTCAACCATGAACTTTGAGATTTAAAAGAAAGTAAATTTGGTACTTCAAATTATGCGCAAAATGTTGTTTGAAGGAATATAATTCGTAGAGATGTAAACTCTCTACCAATCAAAATTAATGACAAGAATATGGGATTGTGAGAGCAACAGCTAGATGATCATTATCATCGTACCATTGCTAAAGGAACATGATTCAAACCTGAACATATTATGAACTATTTTCTATCGGCTTATGAAAATTGAGTTGTAAATCAAATTTCGTGGTATGATAACATTTCAGACAGATAAGAAATCAACATCTATTTCTTTAATGCTTAATTTTTGAACAGAAAAACATTGAGTTAAACATGGTGAAATTGCAGGTTTCACTTACAACATTCGTGTTGAAAAACTCCAGGCCCAACAATCTAGACCCATACTAGAGAATTTATTAACATAACGTTAACGGCCATCGCTGTATTATTTACCTCGAATGTCTGACTACCAGATTTGTTCATGTTACAGTCATATATAGGTGTATTCAATCGAGATAGATGGCATGATTATTTTCATTAACACCGCATCGCCATAGCCATGACACTCAGTTTTCTGAGTTTTAGATTTTAGTTCTCATATATATTGACATTAAATGCTGTCATCGGAACTGTTGTCGAGCTCTAAAGAGTTGTGATCCTTGTCTAAAAAATCCAGGCATTTCCTTTAAGAAAGTGATGGATAGGCGAAAACTGAAACGGGATTCTCACTACTACTCACTATTGAATCAACTGCGCTTCTTGTCTTGTTTGTCTTCTATGTCATCACTCGGTCACGTGAGGTGGACCTAATTAAAGATCGGCTGGGTTGCACAGCTTGATTAGAATTGTGTCTTTTTTGCAATTTTTGCACTGCAGATATAATTTTTTTTTCTACCTAACCTCATTAGTACATCTAGCCCTGCGCCACACATTTATTCCTTTATTTCGATCTTGTTGTAAATGTAAACATGACTTATTGTTTACAGACTTGCTATCGAGAGCTCTGATAGACTGTATTTGCCAGCATACAAGCCAATCAAATCGCTGATTTACCAATTTCCATGATACAAGAAATGTGGCTAGGTCATGGTAAAAAACGAAGTTTGTAATAGCTTGATACTATGAAGATGGGGGTATATTGGTACCACCAATGTCTATCAGTCAACATGCACTTTCACAATTGCTTGCAAACACTCTACAAGGATGCAATGCTTGACAGGTTTTGAGAAAACCTGTTGACTATGACCCAAAGATTAACCCTATCAAAAAAAAAAGAAAGAAAAACCTGTTCTTTAAAACCTTGTCAATTTTTAACTTATGTTTATTCCAAAAGATACAAGTCAACCCTTATCAAAATGTGAGTAAATTGTGGCTCTCAATTGTGATGGTACAATTTCTTACAAATTTTGAGGAAAGTCTATCCGATGTCAAGAAAGAAGAAATATTTTTTCAGTGTTATGGCTCTTTTTCTTTAAAATGAATTCTAATATTAACAAATCCGCAGGTGAGCTCGCCTCTTTAAAGTCAAATGTACTGTACATGTATGTAGGATAATCAGTTTAAAGGAACATTCCCCTTTTTTGTAGGTCGGAAATCTTTTTGCTCATATTTGTGAAAAATATACATCAAAATCTAGAGAAATGTGTCCCTTAATGTATCCAAAAGTTTTATCTGAAAAAATCCAGCCATTAATTTTTTAACGCCAAAACTATTTCAAAGTTTACGTAAACTTTTAAAGTGTTTATTTAGAATCTGTTGGAAAACCACTGTACAGATTTAAGTACAGCAAACGCCTAATTGTAGAGAAAAATGTTTCAAATGTATGTTCTAACGTTTTCAACTAATAATATTGAGTCAAAAGCAAAAACTAGGTCAAACTGCTTAAATAACAAATGTTACTCTCCGTTTGTAATTAGGGAGCCGCGGTGTCTCAGTTAGTTAGACGTTTCCTCGCTAACCTGAAGGTCCAGTGTTCAATCCCGGCATAGGTCGAGATAATACCTCTGGATTTTTCAACCCGGTTTCCCCCTGTCAGTGATGCAGGTAAGAGGGGCTGACATGGAAAAAGCGTCTAGTCATTCGGATGGAACAATAAACCGAGGCCCCGTGTGCTACAGGCTGTGCACGTTAAAGATCCCTGGACAGTTGGAAATCGAAAAAGAGCAGGCGAATGCCGCTGTCCTAGCCAAATTTCCCTCATGGCACTCTGCATGGCATTGCCCGTTTTCATTAGCCCACAAGGTGCAGAAGAGTAGGAAGTAAATCTCCATTCATTTAATTTCATTTCATTTTCCGTTTGTAACTATCCCTTTTAAAACAAATTTAGTTTGATCAAGTAGATACATAGATATACATAGCATACTTAAGAAATATTTTCAGGTATAATTTATGATGTTTGTGATAATGAAAATGTTTTCCACAAGAAAAGCAGAATGTCCCTTTAAACAGAAAACTACCTTTAATTTGATTGTACTTTTCTGCTTCAGAAGCGAAAAATACTGTCTTATGAAGAATCACATTCAGTGGTTGTGAAAATAGATGAAAGATTATTCACTATAGTTATTCGAGGTCTAATGGCAGATATAAATGAAGTTAGTAGCAGAATCAACAGTATATTACGCAATGCATTAACCAAAGAACATGAAGCGAAATATTCAGCTGTATTAAAAGATGTTATTCAATGGAGTTGGTTAGATAATGGGAAAAGAAAAGAATATCCTAAATTTGCGAACACTAAAATTGAAGGGGCATATGTCAGTAAAGATTCAGATTTCAAATTGAAGTATTCAAATCAAAAGTTAACATTTGATTTTGATAATATGGAAGTAATTGATGAACATGGAAAAACAAACCCATTGTTACGTCAAGATAAGATAAAAGGTAAATTAATGATGCTATATTATTAAATAATGAATTTTGTTTATCAACTCACTGTTGATAGTTTGTATAAATAATGTCTGATGGAATATTTTTATGAATGTTTTATACTGTTTTCAATCTTGTCCAATGGAATGAATTGATAGACTTGTTTTTGTAGAACTATGATGACAAAATCAATGTAAATTTATGGTAAATTCATCTGTGAGTATGCTAGGAAAGATGAACCGAGTTGACAATGTTTATGATAGGGGTGGATACACAGATAGATGTATCAAATCTAGATTAACATGGAATCATTCATCATTTTATTCATTGTTTATTTACTCCAGAAGCTACAGAAGCAACAGGATTACCTACAACATGGACAATAACAAATGACACAAATTTGAACATAATTAAGTTACAAGCTGGAAGTCCCGAATACAAACAAGTGGAGAGCAATTTTAATGCAACACTTGGAGGACCGGCCATACCAATAGTTAAGGTATTTGAAAGATATAATACTATGAAAAAATCTAACTATGAATGAAGGATTGAAGGTGATTTATACAGCAACATGAATATGCTGAGATAACTGTTTGTTTTTCTGTCTAATAAGTTAGTTTGAGTCATAATATTATGACAATGTAATTCTTTGCTTGATAGCATTTAGGATAAAGAATATAGTCTGTGTGACTTTGGTTTCTAGTCAAATATTGTAATATCTGCTTAAAGACAATACAATGAATACTGAAAGTGTTTATGTTTATTTACAGATTGAAAGAATAGAAAATAGTTCAGTTTATCAACAATATATGGCCAAAAAGAAGCATATGGAATTGGAATTGAAAAACACGTCTGCTACAGTGGAGAAACCTGTATTATGGCATGGTACTGATCAACAGGCTGTACATAATATCAATAATTATGGTTTCAATAGAAGTTATTGTGGTAAAAATGGTATGTTGTGTTTGTTGTTATTTCTGTTTTGTTTGTTGATGAGTATCAATAATCCAAATCATATACAGTATACTCTGCGTAATCCGACATACACTGGGACTACAAAAAAATCTCTAGATTAGCAAGAGTGTCGGAGTACTCTACATTTTTTAACATTTGCCACATGTTACTATTTATAGCTCAGTGACTCACATTCTACAGACGGCACGTTTCTAATAATAAGACAATAATAAAAGACAATTCAGTTGTATTTGTTACTATCATTTAATTGTTCATATTTTGAGCTACCGTACATATGCTTTTTATTATACGCCCACATGAATCTGTGGTCACATATTGTCGTCGCCCCTGTCCGTCGGTCCGTCTGTCAACACTTCTTGTGAGCACTATAGAGACTACAGTTTTTGTCTGATTTTGATAAAACTTGGTGTGATGCTTAAGATTGATAAGATCTCGGTCAAGTTTGAATTTGACATATTTTCGATGAACGGTTTTTGAGATATTGCCCTTGACTTAGAACACCTTGAAATTTGTTAAAAATTGATCATGAGCAGGATTGAAGCTACAGGTTTCAACCGATTTAGATGAAACCTTGGTGTGATCATTGGAATTGATAAGATCTCGGACAAGTTCTAACTTGACGCATTTTCGATGAACGGTTTTTGAGTTATTGCCCTTGACTTTGTTAAAACACATCAAAATTTGTTAAAAATAGTTCTTGAGCAGGATTGAAGCTACAGTTTTCAACCGATTCTGATGAAACTTGGTGTGATCATTGGAATTGATAAGATCTCGGACAAGGTCTAACTTGACGCATTTTCGATGAACAGTTTTTGAATTATTGCCCTTGACTGTGTTAAAACGTGTTGAAATTTGTTAAAAATAGTTCGTGAGCAGGATTGAAGATACAGTTTTCAACCGATTCTGATGAAACTTGGTGTGATCATTGGAATTGATAAGATCTCGGACAATTTCTAATTTGACGCATTTTCAATGAACGGTTTTTGAGTTATTGACCTTGACTTTGTAAAAACGCGTCAAAATTTGTTTGTGAGCACAATAGAAGCTACAGTTTTCAACCGATTCTGATGAAACTTGGTGTAATCATTGGAATTGATAAGATCTCGGACAAGTTCTAACTTGAGATATTTTTGATGAACATTTTTTGAGTTATTGCCCTTGACTTTGTAAACACGTGTCAAAAGTTGTTTTTTGCCCTTGATTAGAGCTGTGTGATTTAATTGTTTGTTGTATTTGGGTTATTGATATTGATTTTAAAAAATTTTTGTGGAATTATTCAGCATAAATAATCTCTTCAATATGAGAAAATTCGTACTTTAGTCAATAAAGACTGCTTTATTATTTCTGACAGCTGCCAGTGGGCGTATGTTACCTTGCAACGCAAACTATCTTTGGAATTAATATTGTCCGCAAACTTTGATTTTCATTCTTCTTTACGTTTTAAAATGCTGCTTATTGTTGTTCGACATAAGCCAAATTTCATAGCTTAATATTTCTGCGAAGAGTGCGGCACTTTTTCATAATCTTCAATAATTTGCTGTTTCATATCCAGAGACAAATCAGTATGGGCATGCTTCCGCGAAAATTGTTAGCTTGAGAATTTTGATAAAACGCGTAACAAAGAATGGTTAAGTTGCATATTTCTGTTCTATACAGTGTAACGAATGATACGAATACCAATGCAATTTGGTCTAAAGGCAATGACCTTTAGTTCAGCGATCTTTTGTTTTCATGTGATTTGATCCGGATTATCAATAAGATAAGCGATTATCTAATTGACGATTAAGTGATTAAGATGTGTAGATGTCGGATTATACAGTTTTTTCTGAGTGTCCGGACCACTGATTAGTGTTGTAATTCGAAATACACAGAATGTCGGAGTATTCAGAGTTTTTTAAACTAGCCTAAGAAGGAAATCAATCGAGACCAGAAAATGATGTCAGATTACGCAGAATGTCAGAATACTCAGATGTCAGATATCACAGAGTACACTGTAATACCGATACATACAATACATGTTGACATTATGTCATAACAGGTGGCAAGATTCCCTACTTATTACATACTGTAAGGCATTAATCCTATCAAGAGCAGAAACTTTGGATGAGATATATTTTCATGGTGCAATGATGATACTTAGTAACATGTTTTGGAGTCAAAATGTTTTGTTTTGTATTTTGTAGCCACTGCATATGGTCAAGGAGTTTATTTTGCTGTTTCATCGTCTTATTCTGTTGGATATGCCAAGGGAGTACAAGGACAAAGGCAGATGTACCAGTGTAAAGTGTTGGTGGGTGAATATACAAAAGGAAACAGTTCATATAGAGTTCCACCAGCAAAACAAGGATTATCTAGTGTTTCTAGTGTTTATGAGTCTTTAGTTGATAATGTTAGTAATCCATCAATGTTCGTTATATTCCATGATACCCAGGCTTATCCTGAATATCTCATAACATTTTAATCTTAAATATTACACACAATGTTCTAATTGTTACAGAAAACACAAAAACCTATCATCTTGATATAACAAAAAAAATGCATTTTTGATAATTTTTCATGGCCTTGTTAGTGTTTTTATAACATATATACATAAAGAGATTGTGGACTTTTAGCAAAAGTATTTGTCATAAATTATCTGGGTGATTATTTCTTGTATTGATATTAGTATCATGTAATATTTTGTACATGTATTGGTTATAGCTACAGGACATATTTTAGGGAATATATATTCTTTGATTCAGATTTGTACTAAAGTCATTGTGTCAAAACCATGCCCCTATTCCTCATTCTTCCTCGAGAAAAACCTTACTTTGGAATATTAACTAATATTAATTAAGAATGTGTTCTTATCTCTTCGAATAGGCGGCGGCAAAGCGATGTTGTGTTTTGTATACATGACCTCATTACCGTTCTACCCATCTGATTGGTCAGTTTCAATCTCATTTTTATTTGTAGAAAAGGAAGTGTAGTGGGCTTATTTTATTATGGGTTAATAAGACCATGTCAAAACCCATATTTGTGATACAATGTACTAAAGTATATGTGAAAAAATAATATCACATGACTAAAATTATCAGTTTGATCATAATAAAATTTCAGATTCATTTTTGTTGTGATTTGTTGAAAATGATGCAGAGCATATTTGTTATAGATTATCATATATTAAAGGGACAGGTTCCCCCTCTTTTTGACCAATCGTACCTGAGTCTCAGAAATGGCATGTTTGTGGCTGAGCTAATCAGTTACAGCTCACCATTGAAATTTGAACCTTCAAATCAAGATCAAGACATATGTATAGAAAAAGAAAAAAGAAATTTCTGGTTAAAAGTATATTTGAAGGGATTATTCGATTTTAGTGAAGTTCTAGTATTCTGAACACTATTAATATATTTTCAAGACCAAGAATTAACCAGGGAAAATTGTCAACCATGGCCTTTAACCTTTTTATATTTTATTTTATTATGTCATTGTGTAATCTTAGCTTTTATTTCAGCATATATTAAAATCATACTTTTTGTTTGTCTGTCTTTCTGTCCATATGTTCACTATTATCCTGTACTCACTCTTCAAGTTACAATTTTTGATTGATCCTTTTTGGTTTTGGATTTTTGGATTTCTGACGATTTTGATCAGACAATTTTTCATCAATTTTCACCATTGGGTTAAGCAATTGTGTGAGGTATAGGTACTTTACAGACTACAAGATTTGATTAATTTGTTTTTATTTTCAGCCTGTATAAGACATTGATTTTGATGATGATGGGACAATTTTGTCAATAATCTAAACAATCAACTTAATTTGTTTTCTCTTTTTATACACTAATGAAAATCAGAAAAATATTTAGCATGTGTTATTGCCCTTGTTCTTGAAAACACGTTCATTTTTTTAGCTCATTAACACTATAGATGGCACAATTCTTGACAGATTTTTACAACACTTGGTAATATTATTCAGTATCGCCTCAAAAGGTTAAAAAGAAGTGTTGAATATTTCATACTGGTGATTGTTACTGTACTGAAAAATATTTTTATTCAAAATCAAGCTTCCAGTGGGCCTATATTACTTTGCCTGGCAAGCTATCTTTTATTTTGCTATTTACAGGGTAAAACTGTGATTACATGTGTATGCAATTGCAAACTCAAACACAATTAAAAACTGACAAAAGCAAACTGTATCCAAATCATTAAGAAATCCACAAGTCAGATTTCATTCGTTTGCAAACTCAAACTCAACACCTCTCTTAGAGCAATGGATGGTTGAGCAATTTTTTGTGCAATGCAGACAGCTTGTTAGGTGCCAAAATGGTGAAATTGAACTTGAGTTGCACTTACGGATGCATTTAATTGCAGCTGAAGGTTGTTAGAAAGTCAGATGATAATTCAGTGTTAATGTTATGGACCAAAAGCTTGTATTTGAAGTTTGTTGTCATATATGTGCATATAAGACTTTGCATGGCTAAGGTTGTGAGCTTTTTAGGTTAAACTTTTTCAAAACCCACCTTCTTATGTTATGCCTATATCATAAAATAATCATACAACTTTCATAATATCAACATTCAGCATTGCGTAATGCAATAACAAGTCTATATATTACTGTTGCTTGTTAACTTTAAAAGGTTGGTATAAAATATATATTTCTAACGTAGTTAATATAATGTTATAGAAGGTGGATCAGTAATTAAAAATTTTGATACAATCTGGAGGTGATAGCATGCATAAGATTTACTGTGAAAATTGTGTGAAATGTAGATTTGATTATATTTAATAAACAATATAAATAAAATTTTGTTGTTATTACCAATCAATTTCATGTGGAAGGCGGAATGGCTTTTTATACGCCCACACATAAGATGGGCGTATATTGTAATCAATCGGTCCGTTTTGATTTTGTGTGTCATCCCTATTGATTTTCATGATGATCTGATAATTTTTCACCGAAATATCGTGTCTGATTTGACGTTTTTCTCTATTAGCTATATTGTGCAACTCGTGCTCAGTCTACAGGCTACAATTCTTTACAGATTCTTTTGATTTTTATTTTGTATGTCAATGTCGTTATGAAGATGATCCCTATTGATTTTCGTGATGATCTGATAATTTTTCACCGAAATATCGTGTCTGATTTGACGTTTCACTCTATTAGCTATATTGTGCAACTCGTTCTCAGTCTACAGGCTACAATTCTTTACAGATTCTTTTGATTTTGATTTTGTGTGTCAATGTCATTATGAAGATGATCCTATCGATTTTCGTGATGATCGGATATTTTTTCACTGAAATATCATTTCTGACTTGACGTTTCACTCTATTAGCTATATTGTGCTCACTCTTCAGGCTTCAATACAATTTTTTGCCCTTTATCAGAGCTGTGTGATTTAATAATTTGATGTATTTGCCAATGGGTTATTGATATTGATTTTAAAAAATTTTGTGGAATTACTAATATATATAAATATATATATCATTGAATTTGAACTAATAAAATTTCTTTTATATGAGAAAATCTGTACTTTGATCACCATAGACTGTGGGCGTATGTTATCTTGCCTGGCAAGCTATCTGTATTCAATGATCTTCATTGCTATTTCTTAATTCCAAATTCTAAATTCTTGTCTCTTTATTTGCACTCTTAATATAACATTTGTTATTGGAAATTCTCTGAAACCAGCAGAATATTACCAATTTTGAACTTGACCTAGATCGTTCACTATATACATACATACCAATTTTCATAAAGATTGTTGCCTCTATGTGGATACAAGCCAATTTTGAGGCATTCTTACTAAGTCCAGGACAATAACTCTGAAACTGTTTATCCTATTATTACCTAAATTCGGACTTGATTGAGTTCTCATCAATATATACATGCATACCAAGTTTCATCAAGATCAGAAAAAAATGTTGCTTCTATCCTAAGCCAAATTTGACATGTTATTTCAAGGGCAATAACTTTGAATCAAGATCAGATAAAAGCTAAAAGAAAAGAAATGTAGACGGACAGATGGAGAGACAGGGGCTCTAGCACACTCTCAGTCCATTGGCCCCCACTCATCTAGTTGAGTCACTGAATTTCACCAAGAGCTTGCAATGTTCTGCTGTTTGGACATTAGCAACATAAATCTTTCAAATCATTTAATGTATTTCTAATCAAATTCTATTCATAACAATGAATTATCTTAAGAATAATTTTCTGTATACATATATGTGTAATTTGAGTTATGAGTGTGAAACAAAAAGAGAGAGGAATTGAATGTCATTTTTGAACATTAGCCTATTGTCTCCTGTGCTATCTGAATGGCTACATTAAGAGTAGCATTGTTTTCATGTCTGATTTTAATCTAAAAATTAATAATAAATCACTGTGAACTCATAAAGTGTTATATTATACATACCTTATTTACAAACCAAACAAGTCTGTACAGGTCATACAGCCCCCTAATCACAATGGTGTCATTTGTTTAATCAAGTTGAATAGAGTTAGGAATAAGATTAATCTGAACGGTCATCTGGTCAATTTAACTAGTTTATGATAGTTGTGATCGCAACTGGTCAGTCTTATATATCAACTAAGAATGTTTAAGGGTCAGACAGACAGGTTGTGAAAGAAAGGAGACATGTTCTTATGTCAGTTATATTTGAAATTAGTGTGCATGTGATCAGTGTTTATTTATAATCAGTAGGTACAGACAATTAATATTGGAAAATGACAGTTAAACTTTGGAGGAACTTTAATGATATATTGAGTGAAGTTGGTTAAGGTTGAGTGGACACTCTATGGAGTGAGTGAAAGGTATTGATAAGATCAGTGATCAGAAGAGGTATTGATATATTGAGTATTAGTATAGGATTGTCAACTAGTTCACAAGGTAAGATATCCAATCTCTTTTCTCATTCTATGAGTTAAAATATATATCATGAATAATGGCAGATCTGACAGATTTCTGTATATCTTAAGTGTACCAATGTCTCTACAATATAGAATTTAACAGGCCATGGACATTTTGATTGCAGATCAGTATTGTCATTAGTTAGTTATTTAAGTCTTACTGTTCATCCACCCCACAGTGAGTTCCGAATTGAAGTTTTTCTGTTAGTTAAAAATATTTAAGATAAAATTCTAAATTGCATGTAATACGTCAAAGTAATAAACACACTTCCCTTTTTGAAAGTTTTGTGGAAATGACACACTTTTTGAACTGAATTACCTACTGTAAACTTATTTTTACAGTTTACAGAGTTAGTTACAGTCAAAATGAAGGATGAAGTCTTTGTTGTTTAACATTCATTAGTAATATCTGACAGCAATACAACTGTAAATGTAAATCTTGCACATGTACATGGCAATGTCAATAATTAAAATAAGTAAAAAGATGACATAAGAAATATCAAAAGAATTATAAATCAAAAGATATATTTCTATGTACATATATATTTATTACTTTAGTTCAGTAATCTCACTGCTAGTATAAATAATCATACATAGGCTACTTAGAAAATACACCAGCAAACACTTTTACTATAGACCAATAAAAATATCAATGTCAAACTGTAATCTAATTTTTAAAGTTTTCAGTGCACTATGAGTATGGACATTGAATTTAAATTTTCTCTTTCAATACATAAAATGACAGGAAAGTTAAAAACTTGTCTTGTTTATTGTTATGTTTGTTGTATTAAAGCTTTTTTAGTTATGTACATGGTCAAATAAAAATATCTTAAGTTACAAAAAGTAGGAAAAGATTCCCCCAGAACTGATAAAGACAGAACTCTGAGATAAAGTTAGGTTTTTCCAAATGCTAAATATTTTAACTATGAGTGGCAGTCTTAATTGCCTCTGTGGGTGAAGAAGGGGTGCCCTATATCTTCTACCATATATTCCACCATATTCCTGTAAATATATTGTTTAAGATGTAGCAGTATATGTTTTGAAAATATTTGTACAGAGAATTGTTTAGATAAAGTATTAGTATGAAACATTTAGTGTGTAAACACTCTAATGATTTAATCTTACAATTTCTTATAGACATGTTAAATGGTACATGATCGTCAAAATGGTTACAAGTGTGGCGAAAATAACCTAATAGCAGATAAAGAAAGGGTGATGAACTTGTAGTTGATACCATCAACATGGATATGTTACCTGAAGACTATGAGACTATATCTCTATCAGAAATTTTGTCACTTCGTGATGGGTATTTGAACGAGGAGGAGCTATGGGCATTATGTCGAGAATGTTGTTTAACGTTGGAATATGTTAGAGATTCTCAAGAATTATTTCAAGGTTTATGTATCACACCAGAAACCGTGGCATTTGATCACAGTGGTAGTGTTTGTTTTCTAGATTTAGATGAAGGTAAGTCACTGTAATTTTATAGACAATCTATAGAATAGGAACAGTAGAAACTCAAATGTTTTTGTGGCGCATTTCTACTTTCAGTACTTGCAAATTCCTTGGCAAGACATTTCCATTGTCCCTACTTTCTACCCCCAACCCTGCACCTAACAATTCATAGAAGTGTAACTGTCTGTATTTAGGTGAAATATAGACGAAATATCTACTGATATTTCTTAATGGTGGTTTATATAGGCCTACTATTACTTACAAGGTAGAGTGAAAGGCTTTAACTATAATCTAATTCAGTTTAATTCAAGGATCAATTCAGAGTAGGCCTAGTAGAGTATTCTAACATTGTGTCCCTAATACACAATTTTATTATAATCTTATATGATTTTGAGATTTTGAAGATAATCTTGCAAGAAATTTTAAAAGGTTATATATTAAAATTCTGTTATGGATTTAAATGATCTGAGGTTCCCATAAGTTTGAACTCAAAGATTTGATGTTAATAGATTTTGTAAACAAGCATATCAAAGATCTGGATAGAATTTATTCAAGATGTCACATTAAAAAAAGATTCCCAATCAATACCTGAATATGTATAGTATGAATATGATAAGATAGACTATGAATTAAAGAATTTTAATTGAAACCTACTGTAAGATAAGAGATAATAGTATATATTGTAAATATATTGAAGTGTATAACCTCTATTTACCCTTCATATAGATATTAATTTAAAATCAATACCTACTGATCTTATAGCAATATATAACTTCTTTATTCTCTATATCATAATAGTCCACTATTCAAAATCAACAATTATCTTATATCTTAAAGGTTTTTTAAATGGCTTCCACTCAAGTATTGTCCCCATTAAACTATTTTGTACCTTTACAACATTATTATATATGACAGTAGGTGAGAATTATATAAGAAATGATTTAATATATATATTTACATGGAATTTATATTACTTAATATAGCTTACATCATATGATCATACACATTTGAAAAATGGATTAATTTTGCACTTTTTTACTTCAGATTTTATTCACTTTTGTTGAAATATATCACTTAAGCATTAAAACCATTCAAATCACATCTATAGCCATATACAAAGTCCTGTGACATTTTGGTAACAATCATTTATCTTTAATACTTAAATACATTCCATTACTGTCCTGATTAAAGTTTAGGCAAACAAGTATCCATTTTTTAGCATGAAACAACAGTTTTGTAATTTGAGAAGTTTAAAAATTGATTATCATGTTTGTGAATGTTGTCAAGAAGCAGTAATATTGATTCTGTCAATATAAAGCTATTAATTATTGATGATGTCAACTTGTATTTTATTTGTACTATATGTATAGAATCATTCATTGTATTAGCAACCTCTACAGCTCTATATGGTAGTTTACCATTCATAGTATATTTAGTAAGTCCTTGCTTTCTGGAAATAGTTGTGGATAGGCGTACCAGTATGTAAATATTGTCTTCTCTTCAAGGCGTATGTTTTGATATCCAAGATACCTATGAAGGTTATATAAAGTACAATAGTAGAAAAGGTAGGCTTTGCCAACATTTCTATACTGGCATTTATAGAGGAAGTACCCTCATACGGGTATCAGTTTTGAATTATTGATGGATTTGTGGTCATTTCTGTCCATTTTTTACTTTTAAACTCTCACCATGTTGAAGTGCAATTCAGGATATTGGCTTTAAACTTCTAGATTTGAGTAATTGGTTATTGGCTATATTTGGTCTAAGTGTAAGAACGTGTCTTTTTTCAAACAATAGCTATTTTGTGTCAACAGTACCTAATTGACTTGTTAAAGATGGAAATATTTCTCTACATTTTGTTATTCTACCAATGTTTGTGACGCAAATACAACACAATCTTGACCTTACCTGTTTCCATCCTCTCGTCACAGGTTTGAGGATGTAGTATGACAGGCTTTAGACAACAGTATTTGGTTACAAATCAGTTATTGTTACATACTTTATAATATGTACCTTGTGGAGAATGGTGGCACTAGACAGTTGTGATAGATTGCTATATTTTCATTTTAGACGACATGTTCAATGTATTAAAAAATATCAATGGTAAATATTGACAGACATGTTCATCTCAGCTCCCAGATAATTTAGCTTCATAAGTCAAAAGGCAATCACAATTATTGTTGAATGGCATTAGGTAAAGTCTCTGGCCTCTATGGTTGCCGCTCTTTCTATGGGTTCGTCTGTCTATGTTCTTTAATCTCATGTCTGTGTTTTTTTACTTTGCTGGGAGGTGACTCTGGACAGCAATGCTTGTTGCGTGTTACATTGAGAGGAATTTGTATCAAGAGACACTTATTTTCTAGCATAAGAAAATTAAAGTCACTATTGACTAAGATAGCCGTTAACTGTTTAAAGTGTTTCAAAAGAGGTTTTCTGAATTAACAGCATTAATTTGCACCATTTTCAATCAGACGTCCGTGTTTCCTGGAATTTCACTAAAACTAAGTGTTTTATGACGTTACTAATAGAAAATTGCTTTATCACGTAAAGTTCTTCACGATTAGTGACATCATCAAACACAATAATTTTTTTGGAATTCCAGGAACCACAATTGTCTGATTGAAAATTGGAATGGTGCAAATTGATCAGTATTCCTGTTACACATAAAAATTTAGGAAACTCTTACGATCCCTTTAAGCATACACTATTTTTTGTTCCAATATTCTGACCAAGTAGACTAATCTATAAAGCTAGAGCTTTTATTAATAGCTTTAATTATTACTATCTTTCTACTTTGTTTAACAGATAACAATAGGCAAAGGTTCAAATAATTGCTTCTATAAAACATTAATATTATAACCTTTAGATTGTTTCATTATAAAAATCATTTGACTGTACATAACTTATATTCCTAACCATTGATTTCTTATAGAAGTTAATACGATATTTCTTTTCAATCAGTGCTTATAATGAGATCAAACCTTCAAACTTCTCTTTACTAGTTGTTAGTGCAGGTACTATATTAATGTTAGGACAGCTTTTATTGATGTTGATTTGTTACAATTAGTTTTGCTTTTGTGTATTCACTAGCAGAGTTTATGTATTTTTTTTTAAAACAATTGATTCCATTACTGATACCATTGGGTTTAAATTTGCTGTTTAATAGATATCTTTAACCTAGTTGAACTTCTTGGTTAATAAAGTTACAATTTACAAGAAGGATATTCTTTAGATTGCATTCTTGAAAGGATATGCCAATACATAGTGACTAAATACCAGTATTGGAGACTAGATAAAAGTCAGCAAATTAAAGCAAATGATGTGTATCGTGACAATTAATAAAATGATCCGGAATAATTCAAAAATGATTGTTAATTTGAGTTTGATGAAACATCATATACTCTATTGCACTTGATTCGAACATTTTGAAGAGGCCATCTTGTCTACTCTTTTTGATTACTGGTCTTGCTGTAGGTTGTAGAATATAGAATCTATTCAGATTTATTCAAAGAAGAAGCTTTTCCGTGTCAGTTCTATTGTTCAGATGGAATTTTCTATCTTGTCTAAAGTACAGATGAATTTCAAGATTAGCTATTTAACTTCTACTTTCTACAATTATTTTCTACTTGTGCTATATTGTCAGTCATGTAAACTTATTTCTGTCAACATATTTATGTAAAGATTTAATTAGATTTGAGATAAATCGACAATCCATTAAAAAGACATGTATTTCATGAGACTAAATTGAAACTTGTGTTTACTAAACAAGTTGTTTGTACAAGTGCAGCCTTTGTCTACATCTGTGTTGAAACTCTTTTCATTTTTTTTCTATCCATTACATTTTCATTATTAAATTTTATTAACGAGCATTTGAAAGAAGTATCTCCCCCTATATCAAAAGAACATTACATGATTACATTACAATAATATCAGCATTCATCTATTGATTAATTGTTGTATGCTTACTGAAAGAATTATTATAACATATGTCATGATCCTTAATAACTTTTATGAACGAGGTATGAAAAGTTGAATGATGGTTATCTAGTGGGAGGTTTGAAAGAGATCTTGCTTAAGGCAATGATTTGAAAAGGGATGTATGTATATCAGTCTACACATTATATAATATGGCATAACATATAGCTCAATAACTGATTGATATCTCAATATATTCATTTTATTGCAGTTTAAAGATTTTAAGCCAAGGATTTATGTTTTCAAAGCATTACTACTGTATTTTCTTACTTGAATAGATTTTATATTAGAATCGTTAATTATATTGTTTTAGATTCTAAGGTTTACAATTATTCTACATTTTACCTAAATCTGAGTATGTCCAAATAGTATTTTCTTCAAACTTAGAGTCTTGCATAATGAATAGAAAAATAGTTAAATAAGTTATATGAAATCTTTTAAATCACATGAAGTTTCAATGATAAGTAATATAAGCGGAACCTGAAAATTAACCTAGGTCATATACCTATATAAAGTATGTGTATAATGCATTAGGATATATAATTATTGTATTTAAAACTAGGGTTTTCTTTAATTACAGTAGAAATGCATTCAATTTGATATTTTTTAAACAAATTTGAACCCAGAAATGTAGTTTAAATATTTGATTGAGTTATATGTATAAAGGTATAATTGTTATACGTATGAGTGGTTATTTATAAAGAATTAAAACTTATTATATAGTTTTATAATCCAATTGTAACCTACAATTAGTAAGAACTATATTTTGTCATGCTCTTTGATCATATCTTAAGACTTTCAATTCAAATCTTCTTTAAACTGACTAATTTCTCTTTTCTATAGTTCACTGGGCACACTTAAACTTTGATTTGGCAAATTGTTAGTATTTACTCCTATTGTGTTCTTTGATTTTCAAACTAATGTGATGGTAAATAGTTTGTACAAATTATATAGTCTAAAACTAAATTAGATATAATTTCTTACAGAACCTGAAGCACTCTACATAGCACCTGAGTATGAAGATGTCGGAAATTCATTTAAGGTTAGTAGATTTATTATGTAATATTCATGGTAGGCATGGCCATATTTTATTTATTGATTGTCTTGCATTTTAATCATTGCACTTGCTTTCAGTAAGTACTTGCACATATAAAATTTTAAATAGGCATGAAGTTTTGATTGATGACTTGACTCATTATCATTGTGCAGAAAATGATAACACATTGTACAATATTATCACTTTTGGAGCGCAAAATTCCTTACTTTGATTTTCAAAATCAAAAATTCATCGGCATTAATTTAGCTACTTGGTAAAATGATTGATGTCTGTAAAACCTGACATGTTTGATAAGTACAGCGCTTGTTGATTAAGTACACTTCTGGTACAGTACTTGTACAGAAATTCTGACTTGTTGGCTAAGGAGGTATACAGTACTTGTCCAGTAATCATTGACTTGATGGTAAAAGTAAAGTACTTGTCCAGAAATCCTAAAGTGTTGGCCAAGTACAGTACTTTGTCTTAAAAACATTAGTGGTGAAGAAATCCTGAACAATTTGGGGATTTAATTTTTCAACATTAAGACATATTTATTTTACCTACTGATTTGATATTAAAACTTGAGATTATAAGATTATATTAATTACTGTAATTAAGCTAGTCATTCAATTAGATAATTATAGGTCAGAGTGGCATTGATTTTATTTCTTAAACTTGACATGTGTTAGATACTAGCTTGTTCCCACAATTACATTTATTTTGTGTTAAGCCATCCATAGAACTGGTTTGTTTCTTTTTGTATTCACTTTTTTTCTTATTCCCTAAATTTAAAGGGTCAGTCTTTCCTCATGAATCTGACTGAAAATGTGTTCAGATAATCAGGCACAGATCAATGTCAAGAGGTTCAATTTAGATTGAAAAAATTTAATAGCAATTTATCACACCAAATTTTATTTTTGCTAATCAAGTACAATTTTTATTCACATTTTTTGTGCAGGGTATGCTTTTGTTACCCATGTCCGTTTTACCTCCGTCGGTCTTTCTAGAAGCACAATTTGTGATCGATTTTGCCAAATTTTGGTGTGAGTGTTTTAAATCACCCAAGAATGAACCCTTTGGAAAATCGAAAAATATTTGAACGTCCGCATATGGTGAAATTCTGGCCTCTTGAGGCAGAAATTATCAAACAGGATAGATATTTTCCTCACAGCCTCTTGAGGCAGACAGCTTAGGTAGTTCTTCCCGTCTGGTTATAGAGTCTTCCAAGAGTTGACTATATTTCTCACATTGGGAGAAAATTCTCACAAATAAACACAACTTGATTTGATTCACAGATCATCTTGATAAATTTTAATATTTGCTAATCATAGGAAATTTTGGATTGCAAAAGTTCATTTTGACTCACAAACTGAAATTGAACCCTGTCAGGGAAGGGAACACATAAAGATAGAACCTTCTATCTTTGTTGAAAAAAAGGAAGTTGCCCTCTTTCTACCTATGATGAAAATAACTTAAACATAATAGAGCTACAAGATTAATGTATACTCAAAGATGGGTTTGACAAGATTTTCAGATCTGAAAATGATATTGGCCAGAAGTGTAGCCCTAATCTGAGATCAGAAGTGAGATATGTATTATGAATGAATACTATCCAATCAAAATTCTTTGTTTCACTTTTTCTTCAGTACTTCATGAATGATTTATTCTTAAAAGGAACACTAATAAGGATTTTATTTTGTGCCATCTTTTTAAATTATGCTCAATTTATTATTTCAGTCTCACCTGTTTTCGCTTGGGATGACTATGCTCTATGGTATTGAATACAATATACAAACAGAGGAACCAAAGCATGAATTATCCAGTCAATTGTCAGATTTACTAACTAATTTGTGTGCCGATGGTCATCAACAAAGACCTTCTATAGAACAAGTTATCAGAAAGTGTGATGAAGTTTTAAAAGAGAAATCATCTCAGGATATTTGTCATTGTATGATAGATAATTTTATTAGAGGTAGTCCCTTACAAGATGGTAAGTTATCACATGCTTTTTTTACTGCGTAGTATTCAATGATGAAATCTTTGCCAGATACATTGTCTGCAAATTATTACTAATTTGACATTCTTTCCCCCCGATGTGCTTTATGCCTTGCCATGTCAGCACCTCTTCCTTCCATCATTGATTGTACAAATAAAAGAACTAAATGTATAAGAAAAGTAAGTTTAACCAGAGACTGCATACTAGGTAATGTTATCTATTGGTATCTTCATGACCAGCCTTAACATCACTTTTGAATCTAACGTTGGGATCTTTCCTACCTGGTTTTAGGAGGATACAAAAGAATATGACATGTCAGCAATATACAATAATACCTCCGTACTATACTATACTCATTCTCTGCATGATTGATAGTAGTCTGCCCATGGTAAGAATAGGTACAAATTTGCTACCGGTAATGTTAACAGGTCAGTTCCCATCGTCACTATTGCCCTTTTTCTAAATGTATAAAAGAAATTCGCAATATTCTGAAGTTGGTATGACATATTTCAACTTTAGAAACCTAGCTATTTGATGACCCAACACTTAAATTATAGAAAAACATGTAACAATCCTAGCCACACTAGTGAAATAACTTGGTGTTTGGGATTGACCTTACAGACTGTAAGTTACAGTACATAGTTAGATATATGGGTAATTTAGGTTAATCCTATACACAGATTATCTTTAATCTCTTTATTATCTTATTATCTAATGAACTAGTCAAATTTTTGTGGAATTTCTACACGAGTAGTTCAGTAGAAGAACTCATGATTGAGGTTGGGCAGTGGTTAAAATAGTCATTTTTGTACCTCAAAATTAAACTTCATAGCAGTGAATGTGTCAAAAGATGGGTACCAAAGAGTATTTGAGGGATTTTTAGATTTGCTCTGAAAGCACTGTTTGTGGCTGAAATAATGTTGTATGGTTTCAATATATTGTAGGTAGTAGCAGTATTTTAGACTTATCAGCAGGTTTAACATCCTACCTTAACACACAGTCACCTCACAGTCCTCGGCAATCAACACCCCAAGATCTATACCGACAGACGGATGTAACAACCAATCACAAACCTGAAAACATAACACATGACACAGAGCAAAGCAATGCAAAAACACTATTTGATAAAAAAATTAATAAAGAGTGTTTAGAAACTGAAAGTGATGAGTATTTACTATCGCGTCTGTTAACATCAGAAAACGAGGATTCCAAAACATCTGAAAAACAAACTGATAATCCTGACCAATTTCTCCTCTCCAAATTGTTAGATTCCTCAGTACCAGCTGATACGGGGAACTGTGATGACGAGTTAGCAGGATTAGATATTTCTAATGTTAAAGATGTTGATGATGAAAATAAGGAGAATAGTGATAGAAGTATAGTGAAGGAAAACAGAGCAAGTTGTGATAACTATAAACCAAGTGAAACTGTGATAAAAAACTCAGATTGTATAATCAAAAACAGTGATAGGAAATATTCTAATATATTGTTTACAGGAGAAATGGAGGTGGGTATAAAATACAGAGCTCTGTCTAAACCTACAAACTGTTCTCATTTATTTAAGGGAAAATTTCTTACTGCTCACTTTATTATTGAACTTTGAATTTCCTTTAATATTTGATTTTCATACTGTGGTCTGAGGTAGAACAAGGCACATAGTTTTTCCTGGATAATCCCTTCCTTAGTAAAGTAGCCTGACAAGACTTTGATTGACAATAAAAATGTTAAAAATGGCCGACATAAAGCTTTCTTACATATTTTTTTTTTCCAGTGTTTGGATTTAGCATCAGTTTTAGAGATAACTAGAGAAAAGCTTGATAATCTGGACTTATGGTCTCTGATTAGTGAAGGCATTATTGCTATCAGGAAGAAAAAACGTCATTTACGTAAGTCAATATTTTTGCTTATAGATCATGGTGATTTTGGAATACCTTGCTTATGTATTAGGTTTCTTAAAAAAGAGAAGCTTTCTAGCTCATTAATTAAGATGCTTGCTTGCCAAATTAGAATTTTGAATTTTAAAAAAATAAAAAAAGAAATTAAAATAATTTTGTTCATAACAGCTGCATTTATATCACCTGAGACAACTGTCATCAAAGAAAATGGAAGTATTATATTTACTGGTGTACCAGACGAACAAAAACTAGAAACTAAATATATGGCACCTGAATTACAACAGAAAGGAATATTATCAGAAAAGGTAAATCTAAACTAGTCCCTCTTACAGCCAACTGAAACAATGGTTTTGATTTATTCCTATATATCATGATGTCATAATTTTCATAAGGGCAAAGTCAGTGTCAGACATGAATTATGCGTGTTCATGTGTATATATATTTTGATGAAATGGATACTAGTTTCTATCTATGAAGCTTTCTGTCTTCTTCATTGCATGTTATGTCTCCCTTCTCACACATTTGTTTCAAACAATAAGAAAATATTCGTTGTAACCTCTGGAGTGTTATTGGAATCTTCACAAGAGCTTATATGATCCGACATATTGGAATTTGATTCTGAAAGCGGCTTGTGATAGCTTTATTCACAGTCAAACTAGTACAAATGGACATCCATATTCAGTGTGACCCTTCAATAAATGGCTACCAAATATCAGCAATTTTCTACCAAAATTACCTCTATTCAACATCACCTTGTTGACTTGAATTTTTTCTTCACATATATAATTCAATACTAAATGTATAATTTCAGACATGTTTATATGGATTAGCAATGACGTTACAAACTTTAAGTAGTAATGAAGATTTGGATGAAAATTTACAAGATTTATTGTTATCAATGTTACATAGTAATTGTGATAAAAGACCTGGTATTAATCAGGCTTTAGGAATTTGTGATAACCTACAATCAATGTTTGATATTACATCACGACAAGGTTGTAAAATATTATTACAGCGTGCCTGGAATTATTATAGTGATGATGAAACAGACTATCAAAATAATAATTCATTACATGAGGTAAGTTACCTTATTTATTGTAAACTTATAAACATTCCTACATGTAGCCCGATAGTTTTACTTTGACACGTAGTAAAAAGTAATCAAAGTGGATGAAAGCATATCTTACCCGGCAAACTATAAGAACAACAATTGATGGTAACTTTTATTCAATCTATTTTCATTGTGTATTCTAATTTTAGTCTGAACTACAAGAATCTAGTATTGAAAGCAACAATACCTATATCGAAATTGAAACAACAGCTCCCACACCAGTTTCTGCTTTTAAACCAATCCATCCCGAAAATAGTCCCAAACAAGTTACAATTGGTTCTACATCTTCAGCCTTTAAACCAGTTGCAGTGAAGCCTCAAACCATATCTAAACCAAAACCTCTCTATGAAAAAAACTTTCATGCACACATAGCTAAACAAGAAGAAGAGCTGACAAATGGTTTAAATCAAGATGATGTTAAACAGTTAGAAAAGGCACCAAAAGTCATGAAAAAACTGAAAGACCTAGAGAAACATTTATCTAGACATCGCCCAGTTGATGAGTGTAAATTTAGTGACCAGGAAACTAATGAAGTTAATAATAATAGTGACACATCTGTTGATAAAAATACTAATTCAGACTTCAAACCTGGAGATTCTTTGGGGAAATTATTACAAAAATTTGATGGTCAGTTACCAGACACAGAAACCTTGGCAACAGCCATAGCTCAATATCTACAAACACAAATCAGTGAAACATCACAAAAATTACCAGTAACCTCTCCTACTAAAGACTCAGAATTATCCACTTCTACATCATCAGCTTTTCCCAAATCAGATCAAACTTGTAGTGCTAGTATGATTGAGTCTTCTGTTAACACTTCAATAGAATCATCTTCGGCAATTCAAACATTTACTATGCCAATTCAGAATATCACAGGCCAAACAACTTCCTACCCAATCCAGTTACAACTTCAACAAGATCCTAAGACTGGTTTTGTTCAACTGATTCCAGTTGGTGTTATGCCTTATGGAAGTGTCCTGCCTCAAACAGCTGTGCCTATGAATACAGGTCAAAATTGTGTTTCAGAAATTGAAGATGATACTATTCCTGATAAGAAAGCTAATATCCCACATAAAAATGTAGTGGGTAAACCTCCAATCCAAACTCGTAGTGTAAAACAAATAGTAAAGAAACCATCGAAACCTCGCTCTAGAAGTAAATCTCAGGGATATATGTCAGATTCAGGTATTCTGGAAAAAAGTGACCATATGGAAGATGGTTCTTTCCTTCAGTTTCCTACAAATAATGCTCGCAAACAGATTCGTACTCTTCAAAACGAACTAGAACAAAGTTTTACCGGCAGTCATACTTCTGGTACAGGACAATCAAAACTTAACAAGACATTCCTATCAGATAGTGGTCATTTTAACCAATCTAGTGGACAGAGGTCATTTCATCAATCTGGTAGTCGGTCAGCCAATACCTCACCCTCTTGGTCTAAAGATAGTGGTGTAAGTGGATTACAACCACCATGTAATACTGTAGGATATAATGATAAAACATTAATAGAAAGATTATTAAATACTGATGGTTCACAGCATCAACATATATTGGGTGAAGTTCTGCGAGTTTTACGTGAAAACCATGTCCTTAATGATAGTGATTATGATGATTTTACTGCTGGTAAGCTTCATCTTTTATATAAAAAAAAAAATGATAACTTTGCAAAACTTATATTTTAGCAATGTATTGGAGAATAAACTTCAGTCTAGGCATGGTTTCTCCAATCCAAATATATAAGATATTCAACACATTAGCTGATTATTTTCCATGAAATTTATATGAACGATTAAGTAATTTGAAAAGATACATAAACTGTAAATGTAAGGATCAATTTTGTTTATTTCAGCCGAATATATAACATCTTTAGGTAATCTACGTATTGATACATTTACTGGTGCAGTTAGTGAGAAATATCATCAAATAGATTGGTCATATACATTGCTTAATACTTTATATGGTATTATTAATCATTCTCATAATAGGTAAGGATTAGTATTTAGAATACCTTATATCTATTGCAGCAGCATGTACTCTGTACTCTATAGTGTACCATAAAAGAACAGGGGTTTATTCCAATCTTATTTAAATATGATATATTTACTTTTTAGAAATATAATACCAACAACTACAAATGCCAGTGAGAAAAGTTATGATGACCACAGACGTCTTTCAGCACCTTCTTATGTGCAGAACCAGCCGTTTCAATCACTACCTGATTCAAACTACAAAAATCCCCAATTATCTGCATCATATTCTGATGTTAAATATAATCCGCCATTACAATCTAATCCTCCAGAATTACAACGATCTCATCCTTTAAGATCTTCATTATACAGACGTACTAGTGGAATTAGTGAAACATCTGATTCAACTGATACAGAAAGACAAGAGAAACGCAGGAAATTTAAAAAACGGTACCAATTAGACCGTAGTAAAAGCTCTTCCATGTCCAATATTGTTAACAATTCACAAAATCAGTCGCCAGAACATACTAGTAAATTGAAATGTGAATCGGAGTCGTTTATAAGAGAGACAAATAGAAGCCTGACAGTAGATGTTCCATCACCAATAAGTAATCAGTATTGTGGTGATTCATCGCCTGGTAGTGTTTCTATGAACTTAGAATCCGATTATGTCCAACTATCTGGCAGCGTTCATGAATATGAGAACATTGATTTTATAGATACTCCAAAACACATTTCACAAAGACAATATAACAGGCCAGTGTCAGATTGTTATTCATTCAAATCAAACCAGACTCAAAATGGTGACCAAAGTAAAGTTGGTAAAGTAAATCGACAAGATTCTTTCAGACAAAATAAACAGTTCAACAGAAATCTATCAAAAAGTGAAAATTTACAAGTTGCAGAATTGCCAAAATCATATTCTGAACGATATTGTTCACCAGATGAAATATCCTCCAACTCGTCTTCAAGTAACATCAAATTAACACCTCAGAACCAGTCTTCTAATACCTCACAATATGTACCTAAAATAAGAAAATATGATGCCAAACCAAACAACAATCTAACGAGGAGATATGTTAATAAATATAGTAGTGATTCAGAAAGTAGTCGAACTGATTCTCAACCATTGAAAGCTAGACATGATATTGGCTCACAAATTCAAATTGGTGAAAAACAAGCATCGAAAAAAACACTCTCAACTTTATTGGAGAAATCAGAAACTTTGTTGCCTAGAAAAATACAAGTTATACATCACTGGGCATCAGTACATACAGATTTTAGTGGGGATTTAGAAGAATTTTCTAGTCATATTGTAAGTGTCTATTGTATTTTTGATATTTACTATTAACATATTCTATCCCTCTAATGTTTTACATGGTGTTTGGATCAATATTTCTTATTCCAGTAAGCAAAATACATGTACATATCTCAATTGGCCAATAAATTTTGAAATGAACTCTAGCAATTAAAACAATGCTGGTCTTTGGCATACAATTTTGACAAGACTAGGCACTAAGTAGAGAGACATTCATTCATGTTTTAACACATTTAGTTATCAATATTAAAATAATGTTTTTGTCTGTAGGATGAAGGTGATAAAGCAGGAATAGAACACCAATTACTATCAGTACAACAACAACTTGGTATGGAGAAAAAAATGAGACGAAAAAGTCAGAAGTTTTATCAAAAATTGATTGATCCTGTGAAAACATCTAAAGGTTTGTACAGAATGGAATAGATTATCATTTGTCACCATTATTTTGATATTACTTATTTGCTTCTTGCCTTCACTGAAATAAAAGTGAAGTATTGAAATTACTGTAATTATTGTATGGTGAGAAAACACACAGTCATACAAAAGGGAGCTCTCATGACTGACAGACACAGTCAATTCTACAGTTTGCCTCGCTACATATTACCACATATTTTTAGAACAAATTTTATTATAACAATGGTTATTAAATTGTAGATGATCAGAAAGGGGTAGCAATTCAAGTATTGAAAGATTTAGAAGAAATGACAAGGAAAGTTCATTTTCTCCAGTTGTGTCAAACTCACTTACAGGTAAGTACTTTTTTCAACATATAGAAATGATATAGTTATATAACTATCACCATGAAGATACATGGACTTAAAAACTATTAATTTAAAGTTTGGTCAGCATATTAAAAGTCTTCACTTTCTTAACTCTACAAAACGTTCAATTCTATTTAGAAGATCTATTCTGTTTATTGAACCAGATTAAACAAGGAATAACAAAAAGTGTATGTGACAGTCTGTTACAGATGTGTCCCTTCTACATTATCCCAATAAGATGCAGAACAGTAAAGTGTATACCTGTATGTTGTTTCATTTAGATTTTTTTCATTCATAATGTTTTATATTTCAGATGTTATTAGCAGAATTTAATGGTATTCATCTACAGTATTCCTATAGTTTATCATTAAATATAGTAAATGAGACATTATCATTAAAACCTTATCCAGAAAATCCTTTACTACAGTTTCAGTATATGGTAGATCCTAATTCTAATTGTGAGATACAAGTTTTACAAGCTGGTGAAACTCAAGCCTTAATGGCTTATCTTTTTATTACGTGAGTACATTGGACATAGTATAATTTATTTTAATAAATTTTAATTTGATTTCTTTAATATTTTAGATTTGATTTTGTTGTGAAATATACTGAGATTATAGTTTGTATTGCCACCACTTCTTGTATCTTTGTGATAATGAAAAATGTTGGTTGTATAGGTGATCAAACCTGAAAGTACTTGTTTTTTTATTATCCTATATCAAATGTTTCTGTTTCAGATGTGCTATAAGTAATGGTTTTATACACCAGTTTTTATATACTTATAGATATTTCTTATCATCTGATAGTCTATTAAACTTTATTATATATCGATATACTGCAGCTTCAAGGTAAATATATTTTTAGCAGTTTCACATGACTTATTGTTACATTCCTTTTCAGAGGACAAAACTGGACATCAAAAACTTGATATTTTGCAGTTGACTTTACCATTAGTGGAATTGTTTCCTGAATTGAAATTTTTTCAAACAGGAATTTATGCCACTAAAATTTAAAAATAAAATTCCTAAACACTGAAATTTTTTTCATTTCAGATCCGATTCCAAGGACCCTAGAATTCAGTGTATAAAACAGAGAGCTTTAGATATTCTCTATTATTGGATGGAAGGTTTTTATACCATAGATTTTCAGCAAAATAAAACATTGTTATTCCGACTGGAACAGTTTTTCATGACACAACTCTCTTATAATGATGATAAACAGGAATCTATCTCAGAACTTCTGCGACTTTGTTCCAATGGTTATAAAATTAAATTCAATAATTCTAATGATGAGAAAGATGAAGGAGAAGCCACATTATATTTAAAACTGGAATCACCTAAGAAGGTAGATATTGATTATAATCTTATAAAACTGTATTTTGTAATAGGGATGTATGAATATCTAAGATTATTAGATCAAGAAAGGTTACAGAATTTTCATCAAAATAGCATATTTCATCTGGCATATAAAAATCAAATTGTAAGATTCTGTTCACTGAATGAAATTTGAATTGCAATGTGAAACTTGGTGAAAGGTAAATATTGTGATTAATTTTATATCTAAGGTTAGAGAGACAATGAAAGAGGTAATATTTGTTTTTAGTTTACAAGTTTATTTTAGTTCCTTTTTGCTATTGTTTCCTTTTATCTAGTTCTAGCAAATGTTTTCACATCTTTACTTTTATCAACACTTTCAAATCATCAATAAATTTTACATGAACTTCTTGTTTTACCTTTATCACAATCATGATAAATATATATTTTAAATCAAGTATTAGAAAAGAAATCAACCTTTTATTTTGATCTAGGTGTACATGTAGTTAAATTCATTTAAATTATTGTTTTTTGGGCAGTGAATCATTTTTTTGCTTCATCCAAATGCTAGAATACATGTGAGCTGTTGTGGCTCAATGATTTAGATGCTTCCTAGGTCCATGGTTCAATCCCAGCAGGCCTATTGGTTTAAATAATACCTATTTCAACATGGTTTACAGCTGTTAGTGATACATGCATAAAATAGTCTGGTCATTTGGATTGGACAATAAACATAGCAGCATGTTTTACAGGATGTGCATTTGAAAGATCCCTATCATTCTTCGATAGTTGGAACTTGAAGAAAGAGTAGTCTAATGCCACTGTCCTGGCATTGTCCATCTTCATTTGCTAAATCAGTTGCAAAAAAGTATGATGTTTTTTTGATGTATAGAATACTTTTATATTTGTACTTAACTGAATATTTAGCTGTTGTTAATGAAACATGGATTAGATATCCTCGGGGATGAATTCAATAGTAACATTTTAAATAAAATTTTTGTCATTTTCAGTGGAATTCCTTCAAATCATTAACTAGAAGATCACCAGCTAAACGAGTCCAATCATTTAAAGATTTAACTAGTATAACTAAAGCTTGTAATAATAATGATATTGATGATGGATTTTACCCCAGAATAACAAAAAGAAATGATGCCTTTACATTATTAGATTATACACCACAAATATTAGTTGAACAGTTAACACTTATTACTCAGGTAAATACTTATCTTCTTACTATAGTTATCATGATTCCTTGTCACATGACTAATGATAGAAATGACATTGAAATTATTTGCAAATAAGAACCGAAACTTATCACTTTGAGTTGCAAGAAATATACAGTTTTGCAGGTTTTACATTTGATATGTTGAAAGTTCACTTATAATAATATCCGAACAATAAACTGAAAATAAGTCTGTATAATCTCCTAACCATGTATATCTACAGAGACATTCTAAGATTATCATAATTTCTTAGAAAGACTAAGATGTGTTTGTGAACTATATATGTTAAAGATGTTAATCAACGAGAGTTCAGTATTGTTTCTTTTCTTCAGGAAATATTTCAACAGTCACATCCAATACAATATTTAAATTCTAAAGCTAATGGAATATGTGTAGCTCTATCATTACCTGGTCTCTGTACACCATCTATGATACGAAGAAGAGAGAGTGGAGGTGAATCTAAAAATCTATTTCTTGGTCAATGGATGCCAAGTAAAATATTAGATGAATTGATCAGTTTATCACACAATATATCACAATGGGTTTCTGGTGAACTAGTAAGCTGTAGTAATCCTAAGGTTAGCACAAATTAACACTTCAATTATTTGATAAATGATTATAATTTTATCAATTGGTTGCACTTTTTTTTTGGATAAATTGTAACTAATTGAAAGAAATGAATGCAATCTAAATCTTTAAGATACCCTGACACCATAACAATTAACAGTTGCGTATGGCTGTGAATAATGAAAGTGGTCATGAGTAACAAATACAACTTATGATTCAGAGTTGTGTTTGAAACTTGTGACAGTTATTTTTATTCGCAACCTTAGGCAACTAGTGATCACAATGGTGTGAGGGCCCCTTAAAACTTTTTAAAATTAAAATTTTTTGTTTTTTTTAAATGAATGACTAAATTTAGTTAATCATGTTTCTTTATATCAATAGGCTCAGGTTCAACTACTGACTAAATTTATCAATGTGGCACAGATTAGTGAAGAAATACGTAATTATTCTCTGTGTGTATCAATTATTGATGGTTTAGAAAATGTGATAGTAAGACAATTACCAATATGGAGAAACATCTCTTCTAAATATATTTCAACAATGGAGACATTGTCGAAAATGAAGGTAAGAACTTCACTTAGTCCACATATAGGTGTAGGAAATGGGATGACAGTTAAACAGATTTGGAGCACACCACTGGTATTTTTTTTTAGTTCCATGATATAAAAGATGAGAATTCTTATCATGCAAATATTCTCAGCACTCCAACACCCTAAAATTTTGTTGATTTCTATGTCAATGATAAAACAAGAATATTACTTTGTGCTACCTCTTGCTGTTTAAAATATCATTTCTTGAGACACATAAATAAAACAGAAACAATTTAACAACTTTAATATCATATTGATTGTAAGATTAGAAATATGAATTATTTACTCTCGACTTAAATGTAGATTTAAAATGTTACTTTATATTTCAGTTGAAATTAAAGAGTGAGCCATTTTACTTAATACAAGATAGTAACTATACTTTATATCCTACCATACCATATACATTATACTTCTTACTACATGTACAACAAATAGAAATGGGCAGTTTTACATTAGCTAATGGCTTCATTAAATGGACTAAAATGAGGTATGTAATATAACTGGCGTCAGCTATGTAATAAGGGAACATAGTTTAGTTTGTATATGAATGGTCGGAATCCATTGTAAAAAATGGCAAATTACCTTTGTGAGTTACAGTAGAATTCTTTCCCATAAATTTTATCAATATTGAGAACATTTTCAAGATGATGGAATATCGACCTACTCTGAGCACACTTTTTGCATAACTGTCTAGGGCTCAATTAATGCTGTCAGCTTGTGTTAGTTGTAGGACCTATTGTCACAGCTGGTTTTGAAATGAGAATTAACATTGCAGATGACCCTTTTTTAATCACCATTGACCTTGTAACATTGCAGCATTTTGACAGGTTGATTAACTTGAAGTTTGTTTTTTAATGAAATCTAATTTTTGTTAACTTTTAATTTCAGAACTATCTGCCAACTTATCGATCAAATAAGAATATTTAGATCTAATGAATATGGTTTTGAACCAAATTTTGATATTCAAGACAATTTACTACAAAGAATGGAAGAATTTCTTCATTTAGATATTCAAGCTATAGCATCACAAAATGATACCAATTTTCGACGTATGTCAACTGGTGGTTTACAGTCTGTTCTACGCAAGATGAAAGATAAACTCGGTAAACCATAAAAACTTGTGATGAGTTTATCTTTAAGACTGGACTTGTGATTAGTGTAATTCGGACTATTAAGTCATGAAGGAAAAATCATGGGAATCAATTCTCTGTAAACAATTATAGTAAATAAGTTTGACATTTGATTATTTGTTAATAGATATTTGAAGTGCTGTTATCCCTTTATTATCAAATGACATATATGCTATATCTTTGTAATTCAATTTATTAACTGGAATAATGTGGTCATGAGTTGAAATTTAGTGTGAAATAAATAACAATGATCTGATAAATACGTGCTGTATAATGTGGTCATGGGTTGAGATTTAGCGTGAAATACATAAAAATGATCTGATATTTACGTGCTGTATAATGTGGTCATGGGTTGAGATTTAGTGTGAAATAAATAACAATGATCTGATAAATACGTGCTGTATAATGTGGTCATGAGTTGAGATTTAGCGTGAAATACATAAAAATGATCTGATATTTATGTGCTGTATATTGTGGTCATGGGTTGAGATTTAGCATAAAATACATAAAAATGATCTGATATTTACTGCTGTATATATAGAACTGGAATATGACTATTGATATTATTTGAGATTTATTTATTTTTATATTGAATTGTATTTAAAGTATTATTTTGGAATCTGTGATATTGTTTATTTCTTGTGATGACATCTTTATTGATCTATATTGACTGAATAAAATCTAAGTCATACAGACATTTTGTTTTTACAACCATTTTTTTGAGATATTACATTAAGTTTCTGCTATATCCCTACAATGCTAATGTCATCAACATTCAGAATCTAGTTAGAGAAGCTAAAGAGTGTTACTTATTCATATTTTACACAGGAAGTGTAGACTTGTAGTACTAACTACTACTTAGCCCAAATGCCTTAAAGTAAGGGGTAATTAACCTGTTTATGGTTTGTTATCTGAGATCATGAATCCTATGGAGTTCAATGGAAAAGAATTAACCGAACAAAAACCTAGGCAGGGTATTATGTGTAAGAAAAAATTATCCTGTGGCATTTGTTGTCTGATAATATTGTAAATTTTCAAAATAACTGTAAGGAAAAAAATACATGAAAAATTTTAATGAGATTGTTTTCACAGGGCATTAGTTGTCTGATAATATTGTAAATTTCCAAATAACCATAAGGAAAAAACATACATGTACATGAAAAATTTTAATGAAGTTGTTTTTGCAGGGCAAAAAATGAAATTTTATATATGTTTTTCAACTCAGGAAGGAAAACAGGACTGTAATAACCTTTTAAATCAATTTCAACATCCAAAGATAGCTACAATTAGTTGTTGTTTTGTGGTGTGAAAGGTTTTTAAGTTACTCCCCTTGCAATGGTTTTTAATGAAGGAGGTAAAAATAGTATTTTGTTTACAATATGGCGTCTTCCTAGCAATAATTTTTAGTAAATCAAGATTGCTTCTAATGAACTAACAGTTGCAGGTTTGAAGATCCATTGATCTGAGGTAAAAAATAAACTTTGTTGTAGTTAATTGAATTTCTTTACTCATTTCACCCAAAGTTGGAATACATTTTTAATATTAGATATTGCTGTTTTTTGGTCCACAATATTATAAAGTTTGATAATTCTACATGTACTTTAATAAGAAAATATATAAATTACATCCTTTTACTTATTTTCAGCTTGTTGTAAGATATGAAATATAAATGGATCTGCTAGAAATAGAGAAATTAGTAATGCAAGCAGCAATGAGAGGAGATGAAATTGTGAATTTAAGTCATCGAGGTATAACTATCATAACAGACAGTTTACGCAAACTTGTAAATACTAAAAAATTATCTTTAAATGACAATAAATTGTTGATGCCTCCAACAGAACTTAGTGCTATGACCAAATTAGAGGAACTTGTCTTAGACCATAATCAGTTGACTGTATTTCCACCTGGAGTTGGAAAATTGAAAAATTTAATGTATCTCAGTATATGTTACAATCCCCTAGGAATGCTTCCTTCAGACATTGGACAATTAACGTCACTTACACAATTGTGGTTAGTAGAATGTCAACTTATGAATATTCCACGTGAAATAGGGAATTTGCACAATTTAGAAAAATTGAGTTTAAGATGCAATAATTTGTCATCTTTTCCTAAAGAGTTTTATAAATTACAAAAACTACGTTGGCTGTGTTTTGCTGAGAACTACTTTCAAGAGTTGTCATCAGAACTTGCGAATCTGACATCATTAAGTTATGTGAATATGAATCATAATCGTTTTGAAGATATTCCTGAATGTTTTAGTGAGTTACCTAAATTAACTAGTTTAAATATGAAAGGTAACTATATACAGACTGTTAGTGATGATATGTTATTAAGTTTATCAAACTTAACCAAGTTTGATTTAAGAGACAATCAAATAGTCACCAAACCTACACATTGGAAGGTAAGATATTCAGTCATTTATAGTGAAGGATATCATTGTGTCCTTATTCATATTAGATTTAATTTACACGATGGTTTCGTCACTGTCGCAATAGACAAGTGCTACCTATGTTGGTTTCAGTACATCATTATTATATTAATTATATTTATGGAGTAAGATTTGAGAAGATATTGAGTATATTGAATATCATTTCATATTTGTAACCAATATGTAATATTTGAGTGTTAAGTTGTATCATGAACTTTCAGGGTTTAGAGTACATACTAATAGGTGAAACAGGGTCTGATATTATATCAGCCGACTCCGATTCAGAAGGTAGATTTAAGGTAATGAATGATACAAGTACAGATAATGAAAGTAATAATTTAGATGAGGAAAGTGAAGAATGCTGTGAAGAATGCTCTGAAGAAGAAAATACATTCCAGAAAGAAGACTAAATATACTAAAAAAAAGTATCTTTCACCCATGGAATTCAAAGTCAGCATTATATTATTATGTGTTCTGATACAAGTTATGTTATTGTTTTTCTACAGAAAAAGATTGATTTTGGTTATTCTTTTGTTCTGTGTTTAGGCTCACCAATAAAGATGATACATATTTTATAATGATTAAAGCTTTGGTTCTTAAGCATCTATTTATTAACACAGGTTCACTTTGTGCTGTAAAAAGAGGTTATAGAATTATGGAGTCCTTCAATTACTTAGTAAATGAATACTTACGATGATGCTCAAACAGTTATGCTGCATATACAGATAGCCCGGCCATTACAATGATAGGTTTTTTGCATTTGGCTTTCTGTATAAAAAATGATCATATCTTGTAAAAATTTCACATTTATTTACATTCAGATATATTTATGACAATTACTCTGGTTATCAAAACTTTGTTCAAAAATGATTGAAATAGTTAAATGAAATTTCAGTGATAGCTAAGTAACAATAACAAAGAATAGACAACATATGAATGAGTGAAATTAATGAGACTTATTGTATCACAGATGTGTCAGTGGAGTTCAGAGGTTTACATAGGTTTGTACATAAATTCTACATAAAATAGGCCAAAATCATTGAATAACCCGTATTTTTAAAATGAAAGAAGGGAATACCAGTCAACTCGTCTACGTCAACAAGGAGATACATTGTTGTGGTTGGCTAATACATGTTCTATAAATAGATCATTTATTCCCAGACATAAGAACCATGGATATAATTATAGGATGTCTGTCTCGTGAATGTAATCTTATGGCAGAAAACATGGCCTGTCTACCCCAGTCAAACTTCTTAAACTTTTATTCCCTCTGTCAAACAATATAACCTGAATTAAATACGATTTTCATAGAAATGTGATGTTTTACTTAAATATTGAAATAAGGTCACAATAAGTTTTAACGGTATTGTTTTGATTAATAAATATTTATAGAAAGTGCTCAACGTTGTAGCTTTAATTGCATCTTTAAGATTTGTGTGCCATACATAACAAAATATCATAAAGTGTACTACCATTATTGATAAAAAATCTGACTTAATCATCATGCATACAAATACAAGATCTAGAATCATGCTATAATTATATATAGTTCTAGAATCATTCTGTAACTATAGGCTACACTTCTGAATTATGTGGTAATTATGGACTACAGTAAAGTAAGTTCTAGGATCATGCTGTTATTACAGACAATTCTAGAATCATGCACCACAGTTCTAAAAATTATGCTGTAGTTATAAGCCACACTTGACTTCTAGAATCATGCGGTAATTATACATCAAACTTCTATAATCATGCTGTAATTATACAGCACACTTTAGAATCATGCTGTAATTTTAAACCACACTCAAGAATCATGATGTTATTATACACCACACTTCTAGAATCATGCTGTAATTAAAGAACACACTCAAGAATCATGATGTTATTATACATCACACTTCTAGAATCATGTAATTATAGACCACACTCAAGAATCATGATGTTATTATACAGCACACTTCTAGATTCATGTAATTATAGACCACACTCAAGAATCATGATGTTATTATACACCACACTTCTTGAATTATGCTGTAATAAAAGACCACATTCAAGAATCATGATGTTATTATACAGCACACTTCTAGATTCATGTAATTATAGACCACACTCAAGAATCATGATGTTATTATACACCAACTTCTAGAATCGTGCTATAATTATACACCACAGTTCTAGAATCATGCTATAATTATACACCACACTTCTAGGAATCATGCTATAATTTTTACACTACACTTATAAAATCATATCGTAATTGTTAACTACTATATAGACATTAGGCTTCAATGGTTATAATGAAGACAGTGATGAGAGCTTGTTTAACCAATAGGTTGAGTAGACTTGATTAACCATTTCTTAGCTTCATGCCTTCCTTGTTTTTCCATTTCTTCTCCTACAACTTGTTGACAGAATGAATGATAATCATTTATCCAATTAATCTGGAAAAAACAAACAAATAAACCTTATGTTACAGAGACAGGAAAAATATGTTCAAAACACTGCAAGTTTAGACTCCAAGGTTTGATTTGTGGTAACAGTACAGTCAAGTAACCTAATTTCGTGCTAACCTATTTTTCGTGGATTTCCGGAAATGATTAATTATTTATATGTGCGACCTCGTGCGACCTCTGCATTTGCTTGTTTTGATAAACATGGGTTTTCTGTACAATATCAGCTTGTAGAATGAATTCAGTAGTTTCAAGCATAGTAAAATGTATTAAAGTATACTTTGACAAATACAAAATGGCGGATTTCAGATATTACCAAACGTCACCATTTTTTATCGGCCGAATTTCCTTATAATCCCAAGCGGTAATCGGAATTCCAAGTGTCGTCTGCTGTTGTTGTCCAACGAATTAAGTCACGTGATCAACTAGCAGATTCCGTGCATACATGTGTACAGGTCGGGAAAAAAATCTGGAGATTTGCCTTGAAAAATCTGGAGATTGGGTGAAAAGTCGGGAGATTTTTCCAAAGCGCGTAAATTCGTGATTTGAAACTCCAACTTGATCGTTTTTTTCATTTTTTTTTCAAATAAGCTTTAAGCCTTGTAAATTAATTAAATTGATCATAGGCCTACATGACACAGTTAAAATTAACAATCTATAATTATGGATAATTCTAGAAATAGTGCCTTATATTTCAAATTTAGGGGCCCAAAAAAAAATTTGATTTTATCATTCTTCAGTAGGCCCTATTGATTGAATCAAAATAATGTCAAGGTGAAATGATGTTTGAAAACAAGAAAGCAAGCATGATCCCAGCCCTCTAAATTAAATGGTACCGGTAGGCCTACATGTAATACCATATTAAAAATCAGTATGTTCTGAAAGCAATATTTATTAAATAATATGAACTGGCAATGTTACTTTTTCCAAAGGTGTAGTTCATGACATCTTAAATATCTCCAGTCCGATCATTAAATACTTCTCCTGCAACACTCTCACGAAGTATTGAATTGAATTTTCCGCTTCCATTTTGACGTTCTTCAGAATGGAAAGTAAGCCCGTTATGCAGGCAATCAAATGGATGTTTACAGGCTACAGTAAAATTACAAAACGATTTTATGAAACGAAGTTTGAGTTTACATTAGAATTAGACATCCAGTCGCATATGATAATCTACCGATAATGAAAAATAATTCTGAAACGACGTCTATGTTATATAGGCCTATTATAGTCCTGGCAGATTGGCACTGACGGTATAAAATACTGAGAAGACTTCAAGATTTCGTTTTTTAGTAAAAGTAGGGCTACCGTAAAATTTATTATAAAAGCGAAAGTAGAATTTACCGGATGTTGTTATAAAAAGTGTGTCACGTGGGCTTAAAATACACATTATTGGGTGAAAATAGATCAAATTACCATCTTAATTGGGGGATTAATTAATCAGGCAATGATAATATTATTACGTGATGAGATTAACGCGTGTTACTGGCAATTAAGATACAAGTGATGATAGATATTTTGTTGATTTATGGTAGAGAATTTGAACGTTGAAAACGGTAGGTCCCGTGAAAATTTGATCAGGAAAAAAAACAAAAATCGGTAGAATCGGGTATCCCGCCGGTAGAGCGGTAGACAACATGCAAAAGCGGTAGAAACCCGACAACATCGGTAGATTACACATGTATGATTCCGTGTCGGCAGAAAATTTCTATCGAACACAAAGTGGACCATACGCTTATATTGTTTCAGTGACTTTTAGCAATAAATCACGCTACATGTCTTATTTTGTCCGTCCGTTCTTTGAAGGAATTGTCGATAGTTATAATGAATTGATATTAAAGATAAATACTAAGAGAAGTTAATTATACCACTAGGTATGCATACAACGTGTTTTTCTGACTTATTTAGAGATAACATCTTTTGAACCAACTGCAAAATCAAAGCATATCACATTCTGAATTTTACATCTTATGTCTGGGTTTTAGTTTTATCTTGATTATGACATTAAAGCCACAAATGCAAAAATGGCCAGAATTCAAATTGTTAACATTCCTGTCAGAAATTTACAACATAATAAGTCAAACTTTAATATTTATTAGATATGAAAAAACAAGATACACCTACTTCTTTTTCTGTCAATAACTTGGGATCAATTAAAGATGTTTGTAAGGGAACTGGTGTTATGGTTTCAAATGTTAAAAATCCTTTATTCTTAAAATCATACTGAAACAAAATAACAACAAATATGAAAACAAATCCTTTTTCAGTAATCAGAAGAAATCAGTTTTAAAATGTCAGTAAGAGCCTTTACCTTAGTCTCAGCTTTTTGAACTAGAATTAAACTCTCTATTCTTACTCCAAAATCTCCATCTTCATAATATCCTGGCTCTACAATGAAAAGTGTGTTGTGGTCACAGACAATTGTTTAAATTTTCTTCAAAAAAAAATTACAAAAAATATAAGCTTAGCATAAAATAACACATACATTGACTCAGCAAATGGGATCACTTACAAAACTAAGGCAAATGGGAAAACCAATTTGCACAGTCGGGTAATGTGTTCTCGAAGGATAAAAATGTCACACATGGCTGGTGACACCAACCCAATATCATTATATAACATATTTTTTGCAGATGAAATTTGGTAATTGAATAAAATAACAATTTAAAATGTTAGTCTTAAAATGGACATAATGTCAACCTACCATTAGACAATACCATTCCTTCTTGTAAAGCTACGTCTGCTAATGATACTTTAGAACTAATACCACAAGGACCTATGAAATATAAATAGAATACAGTCAAACTTGAGGAGGCTGCTTAGTTGAAGTGTGATGCTGAAGAATATGAAACAATATAACAATAACAATTATTTCTGTTAATTTGTGACTTCATATTGTTATCAAAATCTCCACAAATATTATTCAGTTTATTCCATTTAGTTTACAGAACTGTTAGGGTAGGCAGATATTCTTGGTAAACCAATTGCATTTAAATTGGCTGCACAGTAACAAGAGCTGTCTTCAGAGTATGGTTCAGTAAATAGAGAAGAGAATATAAAAAAATATACACCTTCATGTACATTAAGAAAATGGCCTACACCATGCCCAGTACCATGTAAATAATCTAAACCAACATTCCATAATGATGTTCTAGCAAGGGTATCTAACATATGGCCTGCAAAAGTTGTAACATTTTTTTAAACAAACTTATTCTGAATAAGAAATTTATTCTCAAATCTTCATGACGCAAAGCTTCCTTTACTGACCATTGGCTACTGCATATTGTCATGATAAATTAATTTTTGATTATAAATAAGAATTACTTTCTAGGATGTCACCATAAAACTCATTTCAATACAAAGATAAATAAGTATTGTACCTTTTACTCCATTAGGAAATATGACTGTTGCTAAGTTAATATGACCTTTCAATACTCTAGTAAAACATTCCTAAAAATATAGATCAAAATATATCCAGGAACTGACAGTTACTATCAATATACTTAATAGATAATATATTTTCCAAAATTTAAGTTTTGTCATATGATATAAGGAAACGAAAAGGGTACAGTTGATATGCTACGTATGATAGTTATAAAAATTCTGCTTTTTACAGAACTGAAAATGTACAATAAAGAATTTAAGTTTATCAAAAATAAATCGAATTACAAAAAAATAAATTTGTACGCAATAAGAAATTGAGTTACTTTGAAAGAAATATTTAGAATGAAAATTTTACCTTTTGATACTGAGTAGGTATACCTAAATGAAGTGTTCTAGTTGTATCTGTTGTTCCATCTCTAGAAATTTATTAACAGGTTAGTTATAGTATGATTAAATGAAATGTATGATTCACTCTGGATTTTTTTGAGAAAGTCAAGTTTATGTCTTGAATCAATGGTCGAAATGATAAAAGAAGATAATTTACCTATATTGGGCACCTGAATCACACAGATAGATCTGATCTGTAGTTATTGCTTTATCAGATTCAGGGGACGGTCTGAAATAAAAGACGATTATAGCAAAAATTTTCATAAATATACATGCATACATCTGCACATGGCAAAGGCAAGTAGTATCCAATTTTACTGATAGGTAGATCACTACAAGTTTTAAATGCTTGAATCTTTTGTTATCTACATTGCACATTATCTACACAATTCTTCTGATTACAATCCTGTCTCTTAAATTTAGTGATTAAAAATGCCACTCACTTATAATGTATGACAGCACCATTGGATCCAGAACTTGAAATAGTATCAAAACTTAAACTAACAAATTCTGCTTGTTCCCTGCAAAACATTGACAAATTTATTCATTTAACATCTATGTATTAATTACCTTTAAATATTTTCATGAAAATGATATTGGTCTCTGGGTTTATTCTGATAAATTTTATCAATGCTGAAACTAGCAGAAATGTTAGATAGAATACCTTCTGAACTGCTCTAGTTTATCAGCAGCTTTTATTTCTGTTAAATTACCAGATTTAACCTGTAAATAAACCATTTCTGGATGTAATTTATATAACATGAATATTACCCTGGTATCATGGGGAATAAATGAGAGAGTTTGGGATAATAATAAAACAGGACAAGCACATACAGCCTGATATGAGGAAACTTAGACTGATAAAAAGACTATCTATTTAGTCTACATATAAATATAAATATACTGTTTTAATAAGCAGAATTGACTTAATGTCTCAGTATCAAGATAGTTATTATTATCCATAAAACATCTATCTTGCCACTATTATTGGCCTGTCATTTACTTAATTACATGTACAAATAACCTTAAGTTGGATTTTCATTTTGAAAAGTCACAGAGGCAGCTTGAATCGAATCTATTCAGTCAAATGAATTGTACACTTTAAATAGGGAATATTTGTGGATGAAAAAAAAGAAAGCTGTCTTTGGAAAGAATATGCCAAAATTATGATCAGTAGTCAGGTAAGTTGAGTCAAAAGGTGATCATGATAAATTCCTATAAAAGAAAAGACTTACTTCCTTTTCTAACCATCTAAAATATTCACATAGGGCTACAGCATCTCGTATCTATATACAGAAAATATCTATATAATTACATACATACACTCTCTAAGCTTATATACTTTCCTTTTTAAAATTCAACATCAATTTATATTGATTTACAATTAAGATACCACCTTACAACCTTTAATACAAGGTATCTTACATACCTATCTAGCTCCAACACAAAGACTGTAAATGTATGAATGCCTACACCTATAACAGTTTTTACTGTTAAAATAAATTTTAGTATATATCCCTCATTTACAATAATAAAATATTTTCACTTTTAAGATGATGTATTTCTATCTATCATTTTATGTTGAGTTGAGACAAGTTTTTAAACAATAATGTAAACTATCATTATCATAGAAAATAAATTACCTGAGCATTTTTCATTCCTTTAATTTCAGTTTTATTTTTAACAGATTTTAATAGAGCAACTGGGGACGGTTCCACAAGTCTTTTTGACTGAAATCAAAATGTTATTCATTGGAAAAAGTTCTGAAATCAGGGACTGCAATAGTACAATTCTTGTACTATGTCAAACCAAATATATCGATTTCACACCAATAAATTTTATCCATACCATGTCTGGACTATTTACAGCACAATTTACGAAACTAATGAGTTGAAGCAAACCAATTGTAAATTTTTGAGAGTTCTCCGTATGGATGAAAATCTTCTGATGTGCATACCTAACCTGTAAGTAGTTTTCCATCAGCCTACAAAATTTCAAATATTATAGTTGATTGCTGGGTATGTCAAATAAAAGTAATAATTATGTTGAAACATCAAATTCAAAGTGTAAAACTGAAATGAGTAAATCTAACCTTAGGTATTGCACTGTGTAAGGCATAACTAGATTTATCGCTGATCTGTAATGTATAATCAAAATTATCAACATATTAATATATAGCCAATCACATGCCAACTACACACAAAATTATTCAATGTTATCATGGGCATCCAAAATATTTTCCTTTGCATTTTAGCAAACAAAATGATACAATTCAAAATTCATAGAAATCATCCAAAATATTAAAATTTCAGATTAATTAACCAGAAATCAATTTACTTGCAGCCTTTATCAAGAACCAAATCCACAGATCTTACCCAGATTTTTTTCTCGGCACTTTGATGAAGTTTAGCAAGAAAATCTTTAATACTGTTATAGTCATGTTTAATAACTAGGGCGCCATTGC
Organism: Lottia gigantea; assembly: GCF_000327385.1. Lineage (NCBI taxonomy): Eukaryota > Metazoa > Mollusca > Gastropoda > Lottiidae > Lottia > Lottia gigantea. The sequence continues at coordinate 2,581,994 of NW_008708797.1, read as the reverse complement.
TGGTATCAGATAACTCTAAATGTTCTGACACACCATTTTCTAATTTACTATCATCAATAAACAAACTGGAATAAAAAACACGTTGACAAATGATACGCAATAACAGAACTATAGCACATTGAATCCTTACATGATTCAATTGATTGGTCACAGCATAGCACAGCATTCTAATCTAGTTCTAGTCGGTGTGTACAAGTCAAGGTGACCGTAAATCTTGTCTTGACATTATCCAGTTGTTCCAGCTGTAAATGGGTATGGATATGTTATTCAAGATCAATACCAAGAGGTTTGGCCAAGAACCAGCTGGTAGACAGAATCCTTCTGAAGTTATTATCCTTGCAAAAAATTATTGTCTTTTTAAAATAGAATCCGTAACTTACTGTACTTTATCAGTAGTAACTACTGTATAGGCAAAAAATACAGGATTATAGACAATATCAGATCCTCTTAAATTAAATAACCCTGAAAAACATATTATTACAAGAACTACATTTTACTGTTAAGGTGGTTGTCAATGTGCAACTTGAAAAGCAAGACAGTGGTATAACCTCATAAAGAACATAAGCTTTTATAACAAATATAAAAATTGTTTTAAAAACATAAAAATGCTTTAAATATGATATATTTCATTTGATTGTGGCTGTTAATGTTAGCAATTAGGCAGTATCTTCCAAAGAGTCACCAATATACAAATTCTTTGTTGTAACATTTTAATTCTAATTACTCAGCAGTTAAACAAAATACTTACAAGCTATTTCATCAAGAGCTGTTAAAACAAACGCTACTGATTTTTTTTCTGTTAATTTGCTTTGAATTTTTTTCACTTTTTCTTGCCAACTTAACCCTGTAATGAAGTATGTCAGCAATATAATAATACTAATTATAACTAAATAGAGAAATTTTCTTGTTTATTGCAGGGCGTTCGGAAGCGAACGCCCTGCTTTGTTTTCGTATTGATTTTTTTTTTTTTTTTTTTTTTTTTTTCCGTCCACGGCAGGCCGGTTTTCTCGGAAACGGCAACAGGTACGGGAAAACGGACTTCGTGGCGTTTCGTAACTCGTGGCTAATCCCAGCTTAAATGTAAAATGAAAATTTTCTGAGCAACATTACGCAATGTTGCAACAAACGGAAAATGGACTCTAGAGGGCGTGTTTATCAACCGATTTTGATCGGGTTTTCTGCATCGTATTTCTTGTAACAAAGGACAAATGATAGCAGTTGAAAATTTTCGATTTTCGAAAATTCGTTCATTACTTTTTTTTGCCGTAATTAATCAGAAAATACTATTTCGGTTGTAGTTTGGTGGATTGACTTGAAACTCACATAGTGTAGACTGCCAGCATAGTGGAATAAAAGCACACATTCAAAATTTTTTTATCACTTCCGGTTTCGATGTTAGTACTTCCGGTGGTATCACTTCCGGTGAAATTGAGTTATGTCCAAAATAATTTATGCATTATATTACTAGCCTTAATACAAACTTATTTAACTAAAAAAAATCGCACCGGAAGTAACATGTAGGCCGCCATTTTGGTTTGCCTCATTTTCCAGAAATTGCTATTCAGAGGCCATTTATCATCTGATTTGCATAACTCTTGTGTCATACGATACGTTTAATGTCTGTCTACAAAAAATGGGAAGCATAATTTTGATTTTCGGTTTTGCCTTTTTTGTACGACCTGATGTTGTTTTTCAAAGATTGAAGGCTTATAACTCATGACCTTGACCTTTGATGACCTTTATATTGACTATGTCGATAAAGGCTGTCCTTGACCTTCTCATGACCTTTTGGGTCAAACAACAACTTCTGATTTTATAGGGGTCTAAATATGGTCAAAATGACATTTTTGCAGTGCTGTATCTCAAACCCTAATTGATTTAGCGCCATACCACTTTCAGATTATTAATGCACTTAATAAATGGTTACAATTCATGTGGCATTTGATGATGTCAGAGTCACATTAAAGGAAATGTTGCAATTTCCTTAAATCTTTAAATGGGTCTATCAAAGGAACTTGGCCTCGGATGACGTTGATATTTACATTAATGTTTACTATTGACTTCAGCTTTTACATGATGCTAATATTTTTTGTGTCCGACACGTGGTTTCGGTTTTATGGGTGTCACTGAAAGTTGATTCTGCATCTTTAAAGCGTCCTCACATGTGCCCTATTAGAGGTAGAGAAATAATTCTGTCGGATTCAAAATGCTGAGATCCTGCGCTTTCCAATGATATATAACATGCATGCCTTACATGCAAATTCAAAACCCCATTCACTTAACATGGGACTATTATTAGATAAATCGGCTAATTAGATTAACCTGGCTGTCAACCCCAATATTAATCAAAGTTTAAGTAGTTTTAAAGAGACCCTGCCTTCTATATTTCTTTAAAATGTTTTGTGTCCAGTTAAGGTATATAAATAAGCTCTAGGATGGATTGAACAGTGTTATACTGTAAGTTAAGCTTCCGGAAGCACATTAAAGGGATACCTCCACTTAATTTATCAACTTTCTTATTTCTTATCCGATTTTCATCAAACTTGGAATGTATGTGTATAATCAAATTCTAAATTTCATGGAACAATCGAATTTGCTAAGTGCGCATGCGCATTGCCAACTTTCTTATTTATTATCCAATTTTCATCAAACTTGGAATGTATGTGTATAATCCAATTCTAAATTTGATGGAAATATTAATTTTTGTTTTGCGCATGCGTATTACCAACTTTCTTATTTCTTGTCCGAATTTCATCAAAATTGGTATGTATGTATATAATCCAATTCTAAATTTGATGGAAATATTGAATTTTTACTGTGCGCATGCGCATTACCAACTTTCTTATTTTTTATCCGAATTTCACCAAACTTGGTATGTATGTGTACAATCCAATTCTAAATTTGATGGAAATATTGAATTTTTGTTGTGCGCATGCGCATTATAAACTTTCTTACTTCTTATCCGAATTTAATCAAACTTGCTATGTATGTGTATAATCCAATTATAAATTCAATGGAAATAACCAATTTTTGTTGTGTGCATGCGCATTACCAATTTTCTTATTTTTTATCCGGATTTCATGAAACTTGGTCTTTATTAATTGACAAACATTCTTTTATTCCTAGTCAATATACTTTAAACTCCAGGCACTTTTGGATATTTGAATTTAGAGATGCAGAAAAGTATTTACATCAATGTAATTGCAATAGACTATCTTTGTATGTACCTCAATGTCGTAACACGCCCAGCATCAGTACTGTTATTAGAACAGTTCTAGTATATTATTAGTTAGAAATTTAAAAGTTGGAATTCATATCCATTTTCTTCTTGTCACAAGTGACTTAGAGACTGGTTACAAAATAAATTACAGCCATTATAATCATCTTTTAGCCAATTTGGATTTTACTCAAAAATCATATGGAAATGTTTTTCTCTGACGATTTAAGGTGCGAGTCTGATATTTTTATTGCCAAATAGAGTCTTGTCCAGAGTTTCACCGACTGGCACGGGCACAAACTTTCCAGTAAGTCTATTTCCACTACGTCGATAATCACATGCGGGGCATGCAACTGATTGGATGATGACGGTCTGTCTTTCAGATGAAAAATCTATTGGAGACAATTATCAAACTTGTTTGATATTATAAATCCTGTCTGGAACGCGATAATCTTGACATGGAAGCATAGGCAAACACAAGATTTTACTCAAGACTCTAATTGGTGACAAAAATCTCCAAACAAGACCACTCGTGTGCAACTTAAGCAATTATGCAAATTTTTCTGTATAAGTGGATATTTCAACACAAATATGCATGCTATCAGTACTGAACAATAATTAAATGTTATACGAGGTATGTAGATTTAGGTTTCTTCTTGCCCTTAATAATAATAACAATTACCTGTATATGTGTCTGACAATATTATAAGATTATTGTTTGGTGGAGGAGGTTGTACATCATTCCATACAATATCAACTAAATTCTTATCAACAGCTATCAATGTATGACCATTAGTTTTCAATGACTTCTCTAATGGTTTCCACTTTTCTAGAATCATATAATAAGATTGTAATAACATAAACCAGTGTCTGTGAAAATCAAATGTCTAATTATAGAGTGGCACTTTAGATGATTTATAGGCTAAAAATTAACATAAGATTTGCTGTTATTGAGAACATGATAATGTGAGTTCTAGACACATGTATCATAATATTTTTCCCTTTATAAATTGTCATATTCCATAAACTTTTAAGCTTGAAAAACATCATGTATTTTTAAATAAATTCAGATTAGTTAAAACAGTTTGATGCATTAGATATTATCAAATTTAGCTTACCAAGAGATAACATGAAAGGATCTGCTCCAACACTACCCCCTACTGGTAATATCTGAAAATATAAAAAAATATGATTAGTTTTCAAATACACTGTCTATTTAAAATCAGTATCCTAATACATCATCTTTATAATATGATAGAGAAAAAAAGAGAATCTTACCTTTGTTAACCAGTCAGCTTGAGTTGGGGTTTCCTTTAAACCTGAATTATATATTACATTAAAAAATTTAATGTTTTACAAGTACAAGCCAAATTACAATTTACTATTCCATCGGAGTTCATTTAATTATGTATTTTTACTAGTATCTTTTAAGGTTGCAAAAGAAAATTTAAAACAAAATTTTGATTGATGATGTTTGAGTGAAACACAATTACAATGTTATGTTTGATGAAAAACAATATCTTCTATACCTGTGGTTCCCATCTGGGGTGTTTTCACCCCCTGGGTTGTGGGACTTAGGTATAAGGTGTGTGGCCAACTGGTGTAGGAGAAGAATTTGTTTTGAACTGAGAGAGAACCTAACATTATCACATGCTGGAAATGTGAATGAAACAATTTTTGGGGGTGTGAAAGGTCTAGGTGATTGCTCCAGGGGTGTGAAGGCTGAAAAAGGTTGGGTAACACTGTTCTTTAGCTACAGCTTTTTCTACAGACTTAATTCTAATAGACAGATAAGCACTCAAGGTAGAAATTAATATGTTATTTGTAACAAAGTTAAAAGTGTGGAGCTTATATCAAATGATCCTTCTTACTTTTGCTAAATTGCTGTATATCGCGAAAGAAAAATGGCATTAAAATGTGTTTCATTACAAAATAAAAGACAGAGGATTTAAAAATACTTACCATCTTTCATCAATGTCCAATTTGAATCCAGTTGTTTCTCAGCTTGCAAAAAATATCTACCATCAACCCATAATGCAGCTTGAGTTTCAGTAATAATGGCTGTACCTGTTACACAATTTAAATACTAATAAATCTAGATCTAATGATACCTTAGACAATTTAGCACTTTCCACGTGTCACCATCTAGAATTCCTAAAGACACCTCTTTTCTTCAACTCTTTTTCGGAGATAAGAGTTCACATATTTCACATAGTCTTCATTTGTGATCAGTTTTTTTCATTTATTTCCAAAGTGCCATAAAAGGTTAGAAAAATGTTACCTGCAGATCCTGTAAAGTTACTGATATAATCTCTTCTTTTATCGTGATCAGAAACATATTCACTCTGAAATTTACAAACTCTGACTATGAATGTTGTCAAGTCTGTTCCCTAATGTTCTTGACTAACACTAAACAATTCTTTAGGATATACAATTTGTACATGTGATGAAAAGGATGCCTAGGATATCTAGATCAAATTCAAATTCAATCATCTTCATTATATCATTAACAGCTTTTCTATAGATTCAGGTTTCATTACATCAGTATCCAGTTTAAACAGTAACACGTCAATACGGTAACAAATTTGAATGGTCAAAACAGTCTACTTTATATAGGATTGTTGCCAAACAATCATTTTTTGGGGAGCTTGTTTTGAATTTTTCTCGTGAAGGAATCCGAAAAGATGCACCCTAACATACTCTAATGCCCTAGTTCTCAACCTTTCATATTATTTGTGCCCCCTCTTCCCAACAATACACGATCAAGGAGTCTATATTCCAATTGAATTCCATAATATATCTGTTAGGCAATAAAATATTTTCTTTGAGGGAACCCCATGATGTGCTCCAAGGTATTCCCAGGGGGGTTTTAATACCCCAGGTTAGAAACAAGGGTAAATAGTCTATCTTACCTGGTGGGCATCTCCAGTGGGTATAATGTAGGCATGAATTGGTTCACAAACATACTTAGTATTTTTCATCAAGCTCCTTATCTTTGACAAAATAACAGCTGTGTTCTTGACACTCATTTTAAACTGTTCTCTTAGTATATGACAGAAATTGTTTAATACAATATATTATACTATCAATAACTATCAAATGGAGCAGTTTATCAGGACAGTTATCCTTAAAATAAAAGCTTGTCAAATCAAATAAAAAGAAAACAAAGAAAAAGTAAAATAGCCTAGCCTTATTGATTGTGGTCTGAAAAATTAGATCTATCAAGCATTAAACAAGTTTTAGATTCGATTTAAGCAAAAAACAACAACCAAAAAACGATGGTTGAATATCTTAAAACGACTGTATGACATGTATCACCCTCGGTAAGTTTGCAAGCAAGTTGTCAGTGGCTAGAGACAAATCTCGGGGAATTAGTTCCTATGCAAATATTTTCTAGCTTTTGGATCCAAGCTTTCAAGAAAATTATTGGATAGAGTTGTCCTTCCTTACGATTCTATATCCGTTTCCTGTTTACACCGGAAGCTTTCTTTTAAGAACTTCATCGTCCCAAAACGGTACGACATTTCTTCTTTGGCCAACTAAATCCACACCAATCGTCACTTTTTCAAGGAGAAAAATTAATCAAATTAAGGCTACTTATCATTAATTTTTCTGAGATCTTTTTACGACCTTGATGATGTCCAACGCAACGGATTGTACAACTTATGTTATCTTGGAAAATGTTGTTGCACACGAGTACGATCAGACCACAATTTCTATTAAAAAATACACTGCAGCCATAAGCAGTCCTTCGTTCAAAAACACCAAATAAGTAAAGAGAAGTCTCTCAAGAACAGATAAACAGCTTTGGTTACATTTGTGCCTGTTGTACCTTTGAAAGCCTTTGTTTTTCTATAAATTGACACTATTTTCACCACCTTGCTTATATTTTTATACGCTCATACGTATGGGCGCATATTGTGGTTGCCCCTGTCAGTCAGTCCGTCGGTCTGTCGGTCCGTCTGTTCACATTTGTCTGTTCACATTTACCTCGTGTTAGATTCTTTTGATCTTTTGTAGTCAATATCATTATGTAGATGTGCACTATTGAATTTGGTGATGATCCAGTGTTTTTCTTCAGAGATATCAGAGTTATTGCTTAAAACTCTGATATCGCGTTTTCACTAATATGCTTATCCCCACCCTAAAGACTACAATTCTCCAAGGATTCTTTTTATTGTTTGTATGTGTATCAATATCATTATGAAGAAGTGCACTATTGAATTTGGTGATTTTCTTGAAAAATATCGCATAAAACTCTATCGCTTATTTAACACTTTTTGGCTTGTGCTCACTCTACAGGCTACGATATAGAGTTTGTTTTACAGTTCATATTTAGCTCTTTATCAAGCTGCTGATGGGCGTATTCACTTGCGAGACTTGTCGCAAGTCTATGTTATTAATACTGAAAGAACTTCAAGGGCCTGTGATCAGACCACTGTGGCTTCTGAATGAATCTTTTTATATGTATATCACCGATGCCTTAGAGCAATAGTTTTAGAATCAAATTGTTGCATGCATGTAATGTGAGACATCATGCCATGATACATTTTTTACGTCGTGAGGTTGTAGAATGATACTTGACGATACCTTTCATTCCATTAAAAGTTGGGATATTTATTTAAGTTAATGAATGGAATCACAAATTTTGTTAGAAACTACTCATAAGACTGCCAACGTTAACCACTCCTATCAACTGCATTGCCACATATCACAGTTGGACTAGAAAGTTGTGAATTAATAAAAAAAAAAAAGGAACCCTTGAAGATATAATATTCATGATTGTCCCATTACTTCAATCCTCGTATCGTGACCATTCTTGACATGATTGGCGAAACCCAGCTCTACTATGTTTACAGAATTGTATTTGCAAATCATTTCTATGTGAATGGATACGTCAACTCCTGAAGTACCATAACTGAGACTCCAGAGACAAATTGTTTTTGGTAGTTTGGGTTGATTGAATAAGTGAAATGACAGAAAACAATTACATTCAGAATGAAAATGTTTGACGAAGTTTGCAGTCAACTGGTTACATTCAACTGGTCAATTACCATTGGCTGTCTTTTATAAACAATAAAATTCTTGGATATGAATATGCTTACCGATCAAATTATTTTTGTTGACAAGTTAACTTGATAAATTTTGTCAATATGCACTGCACACAAGGAAAACATCAAGCAAAAAATATATTCCTGTAAGCAGTTGAAGACAACATTCTTTTCTTGTGAAGGGCTCTATTTAATATACAATATCTCTTTACTTTTTGAGACACTTGATTTTATTTTCTTTCAATTTAAGACCTGAACAATGAAGTTTAATAAATTGGTATCAGCTTCCAGGAGGAAGAACAGAAAGAGGCATTTCACAGCTCCTTCAAATATCAGAAGGAAAATTATGAGTGCCCCTGTATCTAAAGAATTAAGAACTAAACATAATGTTAGAAGTGTACCAATTCGAAAAGATGATGAAGTACAGGTATTGATGTCTATATATTTGGCCAAGAATATTCTTCCAGGGGCTAGTCAGACTACTACCTGGCTATGATAGTAATCGCAATTTTTCTGTTAGCTTATTACCTACTTGATAACTTTGACAACTTTGACAGTGCATTCAACTTTCTCCATATGTATCCGTTTGGTAAAATTAGCTCTGAAAGTCCAATACTTACCCATCTTCACAACGGTCTTCATCTTATTTCTAGACTGTAATAGCCCACTTTCTTGTTCGCTGTCAATGATTTGATTGGATTGTAAGCTAGAATAATTTTATTTTTTACACTCGGTCCGATTGGCTGTATTCACTTGCGTAGGATCTAATCAAGTTGATGCATTCACAAACTTCTGTGAAATAAGAAAGTGGACCATTTCAGTCAAGGTTTAAGATGACATAACACCTTACCATTGTGAAGATGAGTCTAATCTTGCAATGAAAGTTTTACACATTGTCTTCACCATCCTAGCAGGACTTTCAGCCAGGGTTACTATCTTAAATTTTTTTCTAATGTCCCATTTCTTCAGGTTTAGAACTGTTGGAATTATGAATTAGGTTCAAATTCGAGGATGTTGAAAAATATTTTATGTGTTATTGATTAATTAGATCTGATACTAGGTAAGTCATTGATAAAGTTTATTTTCTAGGTTGTTAGAGGCCATTACAAAGGGCAACAAGTTGGTAAAGTTACACAAGTTTACAGAAAGAAGTATGTTATCTATGTTGAAAGAATTCAACGTGAGAAAGCTAATGGAGCTACAGTTCATGTTGGTATTCATCCATCAAAAGTAAGTTGTAAGCTAATCATAGCTCATTGGAGTTTTCACCTTTTTATACGCCCATACAGAACATTCATTTACTGATAACTCTTGTCAACCTCCTGGACAAATTAGCTGCCATTACAAATGTGAGCATGTTACGATGACATCGCTATTTTTTATCTCATAACACTAATAATGCATCCAGACGACTAAAGTTAAGGCAGCTTAACTTCAAACCGTTCTTCGAGCCCATTTTTTTAGTCGTCTGAACGCGATAGGTTGAAATTAAGCTGCCTTAACTTGCACCTACTTTGGAGGTGGCTCGAAACTTGTCTTGGAATGTTAAGGCAGCTTAGCTTGTCCCTCTGAATGCAACTGGCTAACAACAAGGCGGATATTTGCGCGTGCGCATTACTCTTAACAATTTTCCGCCATTGTCGTTTATACATAATGCGCATGCGTAACGGCATTATGACCTCTGAACTTTCCGATGAAATCCAGGTCAATATCCAAGCTGGCTTAACCGTCTGAACGCCCACAAAAAAAATATAAACCAGTCTCGAAGAACGGTTTGAAGTTGAGCTGCCTCAACTTTTTGAACGCAATATAAGAGGCTAGATTCTTTTGACAAATCTTTTCGGTGATTGGTACTGTACAGTCAAATATTTTTATTTATTTTTATTTTATTTTTATATCAAAGCTACCTTTGGGCATATATTACCCTACGTGGCAAGCTATTTTTTAAGAAGCATGATGATAAAGTTTCGATTTGAATGCTTCTCACTAGTAAAGGGCATTGTTGAAATGAAAATGGACATATTGTTGTCACTTCATTGTCAAACCGTCTTTAGTTGAAATTTTGCACAATATTTTGGTAATATCTTGAGTATGAAATAAGGCGATTTGTGTTTTAAACGATTCATATTTATTTTCAGGTTGTTGTTGTAAAATTGAAAATGGATAAAGATAGGAAGAAGATTCTAGAACGTAAAGCTGCTTCCCGTAAAGGTTTGGCTGATAAAGGAAAACACACTGAAGAATCTATTATGGAAACCTCTTAAATTAAAAAAATTGTAAAGAAAAATTGTTTTTCATACTAGCTCCTGAAATGCCCTTATTGGATAGATTTTGTAATATATGTAACGGTTAATGTTTGGAAAGGGGATAGGTAGTACATTGACAACAGTTTTAAGGGAATATAAAAAGGTTGCAAACTAAGTCCTGAAAATTGGCAGAGTTGTCTGGGATGTGGATCAGTAAAATCAAGGATTCTTTGACCACTGTAATTCCTTTATTTCATGGAAGATGGCCGATATTTGGATAAGTCACCAAGACAACGGTTTATCCTCATTTCTTGTCCCTTTACACACACATGGGTGCACATTGAAAGATAGCTTGCCAGGCAAGGTAATATACGCCCCCTCGCAGCTTTGATTTTAAATTAAAATATTTGGCAGTACAGTAACAATTACCTGTATGAAATATTCAACCTTCAGACATACACTTTTGAACTTTTGAGGCGATACTGAATAATATTACCAAGTTTCATCAAAACCTGTGAAGAATTTGGCCTTCTAGAGTGTTTACAGAACCAGGACAATAATATTTTTCGGTTTCTGATTTTCAATAGAGTTCATTACATACGCCCACACTAAGTTTCATCAAAATCCATCAAGAATTGTGCCTTTCAGAGTGTTTATATGCTACAAATTCAACGCATTTTCAAGAACAAGGGCAATAACTCATACGAATTAATTTTCTGATTTTCAATAGGGCTCATCCTTAGGTGACAACAAACACTCGAACCAAATTTCGCAAAATCTGTCGATAATTGAACCTAGAGCATTTACGAGCTTAAAATTAATCGCGTGTCAAGAACAAGGGCAATAACTCGTACTAATTATTTTTCGATTATTCTGATTTTCAATAGAGTTCATCCTTGGGTGATTACTAATACTCATACCAAGTTCCATCTAAATCCTTCATTGAGCCGCGGTGGCTCAGTGAGTTAGACGCTTGCTCGCTAACCTGAAGGTCCAGGGTTCAATCCCGGAATAGGTCTAGATAATCCCTTCTGATTTTTCAACCCGGTTTCCCCCTGTCAGTGATGCAGGTAAGAGAGGCTGACATGGAAAAAGCGTCTAGTTGTTTGGATGAGACATAACCGAGGCCTCGTGTGCTACAGGCTGGGTATCCCTCGACAATTGGAAATCGAAGAAGAGCAGGCTTATGCCGCTGTCCTGGCAAAATTTCCCTCATCGCACCCTGCATGGTGTAATCCACATGGTGCAGAAAAGTAGGACGTAAAACTCGATTCATTTCATTTCTAAATCCTTCAAATTTGTGTCTTCTGGAGTGTTTACGAGTGTTTTAGGAAAAAGGGCAATAACTCATACTAAATATTTTTCGATTTTTCTGATTTTCAATAGGTTTCATCCTTGGGTAATTACAATTTTACCAAGTTTCGTTGAAATTGGTCAAGAATTGTGCCTTGTAGAGTGTTTACGAGCAATTGTGGACGGATGGACATGGCTGACAATTTATGCCCCTTATTTCATGTGGGCGTAAAAAATAAGGATTAACTGGTTAAATTTGGTGTTTATTAACCTTTAACTGATATAATTTACACAAAATCAAAAGCCAAGTGGTTAAAAGCAGTCACTCTGAATCTACACCCAATCAAATCCTCAATCTTTCTGCTAATAAAACCCACTAATTCACATGTAATAAAAGGAAAATTATTCTCAAGGATGTGTGCCTTTTGAAACAGACTGTTCAGAAACAGAATTACCTTATATTCTGGGATATTCATTAAAACATTGAGTTGTACAGTTGGCCCACTATTTTTGCTTTGGCAGTATGAACTTCTTTTAATACCATTAGTTCACATGTATTAAAGTTATGTCTTGGTAACTTGCTTAAAAACACCAAATGAGGCATCTAGATCTGCATTTTAATCAGCTATTACATTACAAGGTTGGCTTTAACAAAGAGTTTGTAATCAATTTGATATTACAAGCCTGTTTGTCTACAATGAAGCAGAAATTAACATAAACAATATGAAGAGAAATAACCTACACACTTTTAATAATAACACTGGAATGTAAACAGTAAAATGAGCTAAGATCGGCTATATAGAAGGGACAAAAAATGTGGTGAATTTTGAAGGCAATAGTCGCAATAAAGTTATATATGTGAATAAATAACTGATGTATGCAGGGGATAACTGAGCAGTTCTAGGCTCTAATGTCAACTAATCTTTTCTTCCCCTTACCCTACTTTTACTAGGATTTTCTCATTGAATTATAGGCTATCATATTTTCAATTCATTCATGCTTATTCAAATTTATTTTGAAATCTGAATTGTAGTGCCCTTGAATTCCTCAGTCTGCCCCTGGATGTGTGTAAAAAGTTCAGACTTAATTGATTATATAAAAAAAAGTCATAAGTAAAAAAAGGCACAAACATTGACATGAGATTCAACAAATTATAGACTGATCAAGTATATAAATATATTCAAAATTGATGTCCTGTTTGTTCACTAAAATTGAGATATGTACATGTAAATCCACAACAGGTCAAAAATGAGCCTCGGATTCAACAGAAAGCACATGTGCCTTTTAATTAGTTCTGTGTGCTACTGTAGTTAATAATATCAATAGATAACTTACAATAAACACAGTCTAATCCATACGAGGCAGAATCAATATTTAGAAAATTGCTTATTGAAACAACAATATAACATCACAATATCGTGGGTGACCGCTTGAAACCTTGTATAACGATATCTGACGCGGAATTACTTTTCGAGAAAAACGCAACAAACTATTTGTACGCGTATTTTGTTAAAATCTTTTTGATTATTTTTTTTACCGCTATACGTGGTTTTCATTCTTGGAAAATATAAACCTCGTATAACAATTCGAAATCACCAAAAACCAAAAACTCGTATAATAATACAGAATACGAGGTTTTTCATCTTCATACGCAGAAAAGGAACATTCAACCTCGTATAATAATATATTTAAAGAGGTTTTAAATCTGACTGTTTATATACGTGTTATTTAATTAGCGCTTTTTGAGTTATTTAGAATCAAGCTAAGAATACGAGGATTTGTTCATAAGATCCGTGCTTTTACGAGCTTTCGTACGGTATCAAAAAGTCAAAATGACCAAACACAGCATATACGAGGTTTCAAGCGGTCACCCACAATATGTTAAAGTATACAAATTGTGTTAATTAATGGAGGGTCATAAGATTCAAGTATCACAGTTGTATAATAACACTGAAAACCATACATAATGGTCATCAAATACCCACTCACTTCACTCCCTCCACCCACTTCTCTAAAAGTTTACTTAACATGATTTAACTATTACATTAACAATCAGACAATATAGATGATATGTCAAATAAATATTTGTGTCATGTCAAATTTTGTACTCCCATTCTTATCATAATATTATTCATGACACTTTCAATAGTCTTGAGAAACACACGTAATCGATAACTTACGACAATTTTACGTTCAGTCTTAAGTCATGCTAATTATTGAGAAAGGGGGCCCAGATACTTATAAATATACATAAAATTTTGGAATTAAACAATATTAACTATTTCAAAATACAAATTATTTACAGAACATCAATATCTCTATTGAGATGTTTATTTTTCTTAAAGAAATATTATCTCAATGGATAATTAAAACAAATTAAAACAATTATTCTAAATTGTCTCAGTTTACAAAAGAGAAGCAACAAATATGACTTTTAGCTATGTCCCTATCCTGTAAGGATCTCAAGCGATCCAAGATAAGATTTGTACACTAAAAGCTTAAACTGGCTTCTTGAGATTAAATTAACAAAAATTGCTTAAAATGAAAAATGATATTAAAAAAAACTATTAAATAGTCAAACAAATATATATACATCTCCTTCAATGATTAACTACAAACTTTACACACGACCAGTTTTTCTTTAAGAAAACTAATGGAAGCAGCATCTTAAGGTTTCTGCTTTGTCATTTCCTATAAGCTGAATTGTGTTGAAGCTTCAGAATAAATGGTTTTGTGTTGAAGATTTGTGATCACAACCTATAATCATGCTGTTTTATTCTTCATCAGAATTTCTTCCTCCAGTTACCATAACCAGATGACTCCCTACAATGTACCAAGAAAAAAATTGTCTCCAACTTTAAAACACACCTATTGTTACCAAAAAATGGGACACATTCCAAAATTATCCTCATTTGAAAGCTAAAATAACGACTTATCTTTTCTTAAGACTGCCATATAATAGAAGCTAGCTTGCGAGGCAATGTAACATACGCCCACTGGCAGCTGTCAGAATGGCTAAAACAGCCTTTAGTGACTAAAGTATGAATTTTCTCATATTGAAGAAATTTTATTAGTTTGAATTCAATTACATATATATATGCCAGTTATTTATGCTGAGTAATTCCACAAAATTTTTTAAAATCAATATCAATAACCCAAATACAACAAACAATTAAATCACACAGCTCTAATCAAGGGCAAAAAACAACTTTTGACGCATGTTTACAAAGTCAAGGGCAATAACTCAAAAAAAGTTCATCAAAAATATCTCAAGTTAGAACTTGTCCGAGATCTTATCAATTCCAATGA
This sequence comes from Lottia gigantea, assembly GCF_000327385.1. NCBI lineage: Eukaryota > Metazoa > Mollusca > Gastropoda > Lottiidae > Lottia > Lottia gigantea. Next base: position 2,566,878 of record NW_008708797.1, on the reverse strand, counting down.
TCACACCAAGTTTCATCAAAATCGGTTGAAAACTGTAGCTTCTATTGTGCTCACAAACAAATTTTGACACGTTTTACAAAGTCAAGGGCAAAAACTCCGAAAGCGTTCATTGAAAATACCTTAAGTTAGAACTTGTCCAAGATCTTATCAATTCCAATGATCATAAAAAGTTTGATCAAATTTGGTTGAAAACTGTAGCTTCTATAGTGCTCACCAACACATTTTGATGCGTTTTTACAAAGTCAAGGGCAATAACTCAAAAACCGTTCAGCGAAAATGCGTCAAGTTAAAACTTGTCCGAGATCTTATCAATTTCAATGATCACACCAAGTTTCATCAGAATCAGTTGAAAACTGTAGCTTCTATTGTGCTCACGAACAAACTTTGACACGTTTTAACAAAGTAAAGGGCAATAACCATTCATCGAAAATGCTTCAAGTTAGAACTTGTCCGAGATCTTATCAATTCCAATGATCACACTATGTTTCATCAGAATTGGTTGAAAACTGTAGCTTCAATCCTGCTCACGAACTATTTTTAACAAATTTCGACACGTTTTAACAAAGTCAAGGGCAATAACTCAAAAAACCATTCATCGAAAATGCGTGAAGTTAGAATTTGTCCAAGATCTTATCAATTCCAATGATCACACCAAGTTTCATCAGAATCGGTTGAAAACTGTAGCTTCAATCCTGCTCACAAACTATTTTTAACAAATTTTGACACGTTTTAACAAAGTCAAGGGCAATAACTCAAAAACCGTTCATCGAAAATGCGTCAAGTTATAACTTGTTCGAGACCTTATATGAATTCCAATGATTATGCCAAGTTTCATCAGAATCGGATGAAAACTGTAGCTTCAATCCTGCTCATGAACTATATTTAACAAATTTCGACGTGTTTTAACAAAGTCAAGGGCAATAACTCAAAAAACCGTTCATCTAAAATATGTCAAATTTGAACTTGACCGAGATCTTATCAATCTTAAGCATCACACCAAGTTTTATCAAAATCAGACAAAAACTGTAGTCTCTATATTGCTCACAAGAAATGTTGACGGACGGACCGACGGACAGGGACAACGACAATATACGACCACATATTCATGTGGGCGTATAAAAAGACATACAATAATAAAATAATTTCACTGTTGAATAGTGCTCATTACAGCAATTGCAAAGCTATATAGAAACACTAAACAGAACAAGAAAAAAACATGTTGTTACCCAGAGAATCATGCTATGCAATCTTCAGACAACAGAGCCATTTCCAGCCTGCATACCTACTAAACTTGGACAATTAAGAAAAGACACATGGAAAAGAAGATAGCTTGCCAGGCAAGTGACTTACTTAAGTACGAATTTCAATGATATATAAATATTATTATATATTTACTGCCCGTTATTTATGCTGAGTAATTCCGCAAAATTTTTTAAAATCAATATCAATAACCCAAATACAACAAATTATTAAATCACACAGCTCTAATAGGGCAAAAAATTGTTAATTGTGAACTTGACCAAGATCTCATCAATATAAATAAAAAGACTCCATTAATTTCATTTCATTCATCATAAAAATCAATAGAAATCTGTAGTTCAGTTCTATTGTGTTCAGGAATTAATTTTGAACCATTTTTTCCAAGTCAAGGGGTATAGCTCAAAAACCATTTATCGAAAAATCATTAAGTCCCAACTTGTCCAAGATCTCATCAATATAAATGATCACACCAAATTAATATATGCCAACTGGCAGCTTTGATTTTGAATACAAATATTTGGCAGTACAGTAACTATCACCAGCATGAAATATTCAACCTTCAGTCATACACTTCTTTTAAACTCAAGGGCGATACTGAATAATATTGAGTATGAGTTACTGCCCTTGTTCTTGAAAACATGTTAAATTTTTAGCTTGTGAAAACTCTAGAAGGCAAATAACTCATTCTAAAAATTTTCAATAGGGTTTATCCTTTGGTGATAACAAACACAAGTTTCGTCAAAGTCCTTCAAGAATCATGCCTTTTACAGTGTTTTCGAGCTAAAAATTGGATGCATTTTGATGAACAAGGGCAATAACTCATCTGAATATTGTTCAATTTTTCTGATTTTCAATAGGGTTCATCCTTGGGTGATCTCACATCAACTTTCGTCAAAATCCATCAAGAATTGTGCTTTTAGAGTGTTTACGAGCTAAAAATTGAATGCGTTTTCAAGAACAAGGACAATAACTCATACTAAATATTTTTCGATTCTTCTGATTTTCAATAGAGTTAATCCTTGGGTAATTACGAACACTCATACCAAGTTTCGTCAAAATCCGTCAAGAATTGTGTCTTTTTGAGTGTTTACGAGCAAATGTCGACGGACCGACGGACATATGTGAATGTAATATACTCCCCCCATTTCATGTGGGCGTATAAAAATGACTGTCAAAATAAAATAGTTGTGGTGTTTATTCTAACACGATTCTGTTCTAAGAGACCACCTCCATTAAGAGACTGTTTTCCATTATTCCTTTGAGAGGTCTCTTAATACAGTTTGTACTGTACATAAATTCTTGTTTCTATGAACCTCAAGACTTCTACAGCAAAGAATACAAACAAATTATGACAAACAAATGACAAACAAATTATGGTTCATAAATCTGTTCAAATATTTATAAACCATAGTTTATAAGGCAAGAGGCAATCATAGGACACATAAATTCAAAATAAATAACAAATACCTGAACCAAGATCAAGTTGATCATCATGATAATTTCTATCTCGAGCAAAGTCAGGATTTAAATCCAATGGTGGTTCATCATCATCATCATCTTCACCTAACATAGCATTATCTTCATCATTATGAATTCTTAACATACTATAACGCTTAGCTTGACGATAACTTCTACAAAAATAACAATTATTGGAGATGGTATTTAGATAATTAAAAAATAATGTACTATTAGGTTGTTATTACCATATAAATATTGAAAAAAAAACACATTTTCTTATTAAAGAGAATGATGTCCTGTTACAATGTAATCCTATATATAGATCTTTTCATATGAGTTATCATTTCTTTCTCAAACATTGAAATGCTTAGATCTTAACTTTGAGCACTGTCCATGTATTGCAATATTAAAAGAATGTATTTACAAGTGACATGAATTAAATTCTAACCTTCTATAGTATAGAAAAACCAAAGTAGTCAAGACAACAATAACAATCAATACTGGTACAGCTATATATACTGGACGTAAATTAGGTGAATTATTCGTATTAGTGGTTGGTGTTTCTATATCTACAAATACATATCATTAATTAAATGTTTAATATTCTACACTAATGGATTATAGGGCTTTCATCTTCTTAAAGAATGACTGAAATAAATGAAATGAATGGAGTTTTACATCCTACTTTTCTGCACCATGCAGGCTAATGCAGGTTGCAATGAGGGACATTTTGCCAGGACTGCGGCATTAACCTGTTCTTTTTATTTTTTTTTTTCAACTGTCAAGGGATCTTTAATGTGCACAGCCTGTAGCCTCGGTTTATTGTCCCATCTAGAATAGCAAAAAAACCTTTTAAAAACACCTTTCAAAGTATGCAACAAAGTTCATTCGTTTCCATGACCATTCGTAAATTTTGTGCCCAACTGAGATTGGCTGCCATATTGTTTACATTATGCCGCAGTGTGTGGCCTATGCCCTATGGCTCTAACAATCGAGGAGGGGAGGCAGGGTTTTACACAACATACTACTTACGATGGTAAACATCGTGCCTGAATATATTAGATCTACCTGTGCCTGATTTAGTGAAAAAAAAAATGTAGGCTAGACCGATGTGGCAATAGGCCGATGGCGATCATTCTGATTATGGCTGAGTAATGATTACGATATTATAGTTTTAATACAGCATTACGATTTCGAAGTTGAACACAGCCTTTTTCTATTATTGCGTTATTATTATTGTTAGATAATCGCGACTATAATTTAAACCAATAGAATCCATCTAAAGCAGTTGATTTCATGCCAAATATTATTATAGTATAGGGTCTCGTTGCTTTCAGTTGCAATACAGCTAGGCATAGTGCTCCATTTACTTCAGTTGGGCACAAATGACGTCACAAGGTCACATGATCGCCCAGCTCATTAATTTTCTACTCCTGCCAATGAAGGCTATTTTAAAAGTGTTTTTTTTTTACTCCAAGTTTTTTTTTAAAAATCATCGATTGAAATTAACAGAAGTATGAGTTTACTTGAAAAATTGAAAAATGTTTTTGATCACATTCAAAGATTTTTATTATTCCTCTTCACTCATCCTTTAAAATGTCACTAGTTATCATTTATAGAGATTTAGTCAAAAAGAAAATGGGGCCCTAATGCAAAATGTGATATACAGAAAAGACATATATGGGTATAGTAAAGTAAGTAAGTGAGTAAAATTCCTAGTTTGAAGGAGAATCATGCGATATTCAAACATTTCTAGTACTTCTGGAGACTATTTTCATATATTCAAGATTCAAATCAATCCTCTTAAATACCGCAACTGTCCCTTTAAATAAGAATCACAGAATCAGTTTTTGTCCATATGTATTTTAGTTTAGGGTGTGGAGGAAAGGGATCTAATTTCTAGCTCTATTCATAAAGTTTTAAAACAAGTATAAACATTTTCAAAGTTAATCCTTCAGAGTTATAGATTAAAAAAAAACAATTTTATGGATGGATAAGTTTATGTATTACTTTCAACGTTTCAATGTTGTTCTCACACATTATATTCCTGATGAAGGTGTGAGAATCACATTGAAACGTTGAAAGTAATAAATATTCTATAAGTATTCATCAATAAAATTGTATTATTTTTTTGGTGATTTCGTGTAATTAGCTATTATTTTTATAATAAATATATAAACATACCTGAAATTAGTGAGGCACTTTTAACTTGTATCTGATGGAATGAATTTTTAGAGCCATCTAAATTAACACTTAAATCTCCATTATTAACGATATCAATCAACTTCTTGGCCAACTAGAAATAAAACAAGCCATACTATTTAAACTAGATATCAATATCTGTGTAGCCAATATAAATAGCATGATACATAAAATCATTCTGAATTTCAAGATACCAATTAAGAAAGAAATGTCATACCACTCACAGTACTGACATATTATGTGATAAGATTTTTAATATTAGTTCAAATGTTCCATTCACAGAAAACTAATTACAATTCTATTATTTTATATAATTTTATATCTAAGTGTAACATCTTCTTCCTTAAAAATTTTTCACAGGCTAGACAACTTACAGATTTTCAACTTATTTCTTTCTTTTCAGGGTCCTGTTTCCCCCTTTCCCCTATAAATCCTTACTATTTCAAGATTTTCTCTTAGGTTTTCCCTGCAATCTTTATCAAATGGATTATCTTATTCATGTCAGAGAATATAGCCTGACAGAAGAGTATTAATCATAATTGTCCAAATTATTTATGCTAGACTACAAAGTGCCTTATTACCCTCCAAAAATTGTTACAGAATCAGCCCTGTCATTAGAATGGGGTCTGTGGGGGCTGGGCCCAAACAAGTGAGAATTAAGCCCCAGCCAAACCTTCTTCAGTTCTGCGGAGATTGATTCATTTACAAATTACAGTGTGTTTGTACAAAATCCATAGATCAATAGATTTTGATACCTTTTTTGGTACCTCGAAATTGTACAAAATCTGAGCCCCATCACCAATTCATTCCTGGCGACAGGATTGTTCAGTATAGACTTATCTTGATATCACCAATAAATTAGAATTAAAGAACTTACATCTTCATGTTTAACTTCCCCTGTATCACCTGGTACTAATATTATATCTACACTGAATGGTTCCAGTTTATTCTGATGAACATCCAGTCTACTGTCTTCAATTCCTAGGGCCTGTAAAATGGGCATCAAATGTGCCAAAAACAATTACCATGTTGTGAGGGAAAGTATTTCATAACAGTGGTGGCACACATTTTCAGAATCAATATAATTGAAAATGAGTCTTTATATTATGTCCTAAAACATGCATCAAGGTAACATGGCTTAATAATCCTTTGAAATTTTCTTAGAAATTGCAGACGGGGAACCATGGATTTTAATTAAGACACCAGTGTAAATAAAAAAATCTGTAACAAAACTTACATTCATGATCTCTCTTTTTAACAAATTCAAAAATAAGACTCTAGTTTGAAGATTGCTATTAAAGTTATATATATTAATTCTTGATAGAAAACCAAATCTCACTGTACTTGTCTTTTCTAAAGGATAAAATAACAATGGAATGGTAATATTAGAATAATAATCAAAGTAAGATTTTTCTCTGTTTAGCATGTTTTCATCCTCAGCCAGTTTCTGACAAAACACTAAAAATGAAAATGTTTTTTCATTTCATTGGTCCTAATCTCTGTCTGCCTGTGACAGTCTGGTCATTTTTTTGTCTCAATATTCTAGTCCACCTACCTATGAAAGGGTATAGAAAACATCATTTCCATTTTGTTTGTCTAAGAACTAGCTGGTAGAAATAACTTTGAGAATATAAGTTAATGTCCTTGTTAAATAAAGGTGTGTTTTCATGAACTTACCAAATACTTGAATAGTAAACTGTTTATATACTGAACTAACAGAATTCAATGTTTCTACACTACCATGATATAGACCGGATTTATTATATGTATGATGTATTGTTTTTAACCAGGACAGTTCAGGATTACTACCATTCTATATAAATAAAAATTCATTTAAATATCAGATATCAGTGTTTGACTACCATCCAAAAATATTATCTGAAAGTTATATTATTGCTTATTTTATTGTTTTATTATAAAATAGAATTATTACTCTACTTCACTTTTAGGTTGAATTAAAAAGACATTTACTTTGTCAAAATCTGTCATGAAATAGTCATGCCAATGGAATCAAAATTTAATATCTGAGATGCCATTTAAGATTTGAACTAATGTAATGTTACTTCAAAACTTTATACTTCTTGCTTCATCTACAGGGTCTTGGAATAATCATAAGACATAAAAACAGTAAAAACAATTAATAAATAAACATTAAAATATTCACCTCATCGCCCCATGTCCATACAAATAATGTATGATTAATATTCTTACTTAAAGGAAAGTAACTAAAACCAGTAAATACTTCTATCATGGTAGATTTCTGACTTTGTGTAAATTTGGGCACATCTAGCATCAATAATGTCACTTTCTCTAAAATTAAAAAATCAAAAGAAATAAGAGTTACCTTTTGATCCAATCACAAATGATAAAATTTCATTTAAACTAATTCAAATCCAAAGTCAAGCTTTGATTGTTGATTAATTGTAGAAGATGACTAGAGTAAATATTCATTAATTTACTGTACCAAACAATAGAAATGGTACATAATTGAACTAATAAACAATATATTTTTTATAATTTCATATAATTTGTAATTTATAAATAAATATTGTTTTACACAGCTGATATACTAGAATTATGAGAATTGATCTGAACATTTAGGCAGACTTTGTCGGAAAAGAAAATATACCATGGCATTTTTTATTACTGCTAACCGTCTTCAGATACTCTATAGATTTGGTTTTATTCTTATCAATTATTCATAATTATAACTTCTGTATAAAATTACCTTCAACTCTAATAAAGAGATGAGCTTCTGATTTTCCTTTATTATTACTAGCAATAAGTGATATGTTATATTTGCCATACTTTTTATAAGTATGTTTAATTTGAGTTGATTTCTCTAGCCCAGTAATAGTCTTTGTTTGATTATCACCAAAATTCCATGTATAGCTCGTGGATATTCTTGATCCCTAAAAGAAATTCAAAAATACTTTTTATCAAACATCACAAAAAAAACTTTTCAACCTCCAAATTCTGCTGTATTGTAATGAAACTATCACTTGAAAACAACAAAGGAAAATGAAATACTTTTCTTATCCTGATTTCACTGTTGTACTGCTGTACAGATTTGACATAGAATATATCAGATTGCTCTATGGAAATAAAGTATTCACATTCCCAAACTGGCTACTAGATGAAGAGTATTTACCCCAGCCTGTGTTAATTCAATAGTAATAGGTGTATTAGTTGAGATAACATTACTATCTGTATGTAAAGATAAACCATTAGGTGCTACGACAGAACAAACTTTAACAACTGGTTTATAAACATCAGATAATTCTATACCGCCTTTACATTTATCTGAAGCAACTTTACGATATCTACAAAAGTTAATAAAAAAGATTCATCTCAGTATTTCTTATTGTGCGCAAATAACATATATATAATACATAATTTTCACCTGCCCTTTGTATGACCCATATTCTCAATTAGCAAGATTAGCAAGCCCTTTTTTAAACTGTGTACTGTTTGCCTCCTGTACAAAAACAGGTAGCAGATTGCTAAGGTCAATAACCTTTGACCTTGTTAAGGGGAAGGTCTGGCAGTTGACGTTGGTCATCAAATATGAAAGTACAAATAGATTGCCAAGGTCAATGACCTTCGATCCTACAAAGGTCGAGGTCAACAAAGCTCAAGGTAAAAAATATGAAAATTCTAAAACCTTTTTTTTTTTAACTACAAACAGCCCCATTATTAGGGTGAGGTCTGCAGGGGTTGGACCCAAGCAAGTGAGAATTAAGCCCCAGCAAAAACCTTCTTCAGTTCAGCAGAGATTCATTCATTTACAGTATGTTTGTACAAAATCAAAAAGAAAAAAACTTGTGTAATATATTGTCAGAAAGAGCTTGGACAGCTATAAAACCAGAAGAAGAGGTTAAATATGAAAGTATCAACTGATAGTCAATGCCAATGAACTTTGACCCAGTAAAGGTCAAGCTCATCAAAGGTCTAAGTCACAAAATGTGAGCCTTCAAAAAAAATTCAAATGGAAATTGCAAAAAAGCAAAAGCGAAATTAAAAGATAGCTTGCGCACTGGCAGCTGTCAGAAATAATAAAACAGTCTTTAGTGACTAAAGTACGAATTTTCTCATATTGAAGAAATTATTTATGCTGAATAATTCCACAAAATTTTTTAAAATCAATATCAAACCCTCCCTTCCCCGAAACCAAATACAACAAGTCAAGGGCAATAACTCAAAAAATATTCATCAAAAATATCTCTTGTTAGAACTTGTCCGAGATCTTATCAATTCCAATGATCACACCAAGTTTCATCAGAATCGGTTGACAACTGTAAATTCTATTGTGCTCACAAACAAATTTTGACGCGTTTTTCGTAAGTTAATGGCATTAACTCAAAAACATTTCATCGAAAATGCGTCAAGTTAGAACTTGTCCGAGATCTTATCAATTCCAATGATCACACCAAGTTTCATCAGAATCGGATGAAAACTGTAGCTTCTATTGTGCTCACAAACAAATTTTGACGCGTTTTTACAAAGTCAAGGGCAATAACTCGAAAACCGTTAATCAAAAATGCATCAAGTGAACTTGTCCGAGATCTTATCAATTCCAATGATCACAACAAGTTTCATCAGAATCGGTTGAAAACTGTAGTGTAAATCCTGCTCACAAACTACTTCTAACAAATTTTGATGCGTTTTAACAAGGGCCATAACTCAAAAACTGTTCATTGAAAATGCGTCAAATTAAAACTTGTCCGAGATCTTATCAATTCCAATGATCACACCAAGTTTCATCAGAATCGGTTGAAAACTGTAGCTTCAATCCTGCTCAAAAACTATTTTTAACAAATTTTGACGGGTTTTTACATAGTCAAGGGCAATAACACCAAGTTTTATCAAAATCAGATAAAAACTGTAGTCTCTATAGTGCTCACAAGAAATGTTGACGGATGGACTGACGGCAGGACGGACCGACGGACTGGCGGACAGGGGTGACGACAATATACGACCACATATTCATGTGGGCGTATAAAAATCATCTTCCTAGTTTCTTATCTTTTTTTATGCTCTTTCATTTAACACCAAAATCATCTAAATCAGATCGGCCACAATGTCTGAATCAAAATCGCACAATTCAAGAAAATCGAAATGGGGCCAAAGCATCACTTCCTGAATGGATTTTATTTTAAAATCAGCTTTAGAATTACTATGGATACTAATCAGCATAATTTTGTTAACTTTTATCAATTGCACTGGAAGTTATTCAAGAGGAAGTTAAAATCTATTTCCGGTTTAAACCGCAAATGAAGGCAAAAATTTACTGCACCACTTTGTTTTCTTTAGTAATCGATCTTTGCACAAATACTTTATTGTTTTGGTCCAAAATTGCAAAATTTGGCCGGAAAAGGTTGTGACAAATTTTTGAATAATATTTTGCAACTGCTTTCATATCATATGAAAATCCTGACAAAATTTCATAAATGCACCTTTTAGAGCCAATTATTTACTTTTCGCACATTTTGAGACCATTTTTTGCCTTTGCAAACCAAAAAATAAGGTCTAAAAGTCTGTTGCAACTATTACAGTTAAAGCTATACTTACCCAACACTTTTATTATATTTCTTTCCTTCTGAACATTCCACAGAGGGTTCATTAGGATCAAACCATGATGATGGTTTACATTTACCATTTTCATGAGAACCTTCGTAACCAAAATCACTAAAATAAACACAACAATGAATAAACCTTTACCAATGTACAGTAATTACAGTCAGTTTACAGGGACAGTATGATGACTTAATACAAATAATCTTCTATTTGACAGGGCAGACAGTATAACTTACCATTCATAACCTTCTATTTGACAGGGCAGACAGTATGATAACTTACCATTCATAACCTTCTATTTGACAGGGACAGACAATATGATAACTTACCATTCTTAATCTTGTATTTGACATGGCCACTTAATATGATAAATTATCATTAATATCATTCGATTAAACACGGCAGACAGTATGATAACTAAGAATTTCTATTTGACAGGGTCAGATAGCACAATGACTTGCCTTTTCCTATTTGACAGGGCCAGAAAGCACAATGACTTACCTTTTTGACAGGGGCAGACAGTATGAATAGTTACCATTCATAATCTTCTATTTGACAGGGTCAAACAGTATGAATACTTACCATTTATAATCTTCTATTTGACAGGGGCAGATAGTATGAATACTTACCATTTATAATCTTCTATTTGACAGGGTCAGACAGTATGAATACTTACCATTCATAATCTTCTATTTGACAGGGTCAAACAGTATGAATACTTATCATTTATAATCTTCTATTTGACAGGGTCAAACAGTATGAATACTTACCATTTATAATCTTCTATTTGACAGGGGCAGATAGTATGAATACTTACTGTTCATAATCTTCTATTTCACAGGGGCAGACAGTATGAATACTTACCATCTATAATCTTCTATTTGACAGGGTCAGACAGTATGAATACTTATCATTCATACTCTTCTATTTGACAGGGTCAAACAGTATGAATACTTACTATTTATAATCTTGTTTTTGACAGGGGCAGACAGTATGAATACTTACCATTCATACTCTTCTATTTGACAGGGTCAAACAGTATGAATACTTACTATTTATAATCTTGTATTTGACAGGGGCAGACAGTATGAATACTTACCATTCATAATCTTCTATTTGACAGGGGCAGACAGTATGATTTAAGAGTGGTTTATAATCAACCCCAATGTGACACTTGCTTGACTGTTTACGTCTTTCAAACCGCAATGTCTGACCTAACGTACAATTCTTCTGTAAAAACAACAGATTTATCTGGATTAAGTTTCTATATATTACTGTTTTTGGCTATGCAGACTATTTTCCTACTGTTACTGTTTTGGTTTAAGAACAGTGGCTTGGAACCTTTCATAACCTTAGTTCAGGACTTTGTCATGTTATAAGATAGCTTGCCAGGCAAGGTAATATACGCCCACTGATAGCTTTGTTTGAAATTGAATATTTGTTAGAAAATAGCAAACATAGACACCAGGAAATATTCAACTTATACCCAAATCCATCACAAACTGTGCCATCACAAGTTAAAAATCAAACACATTTGTAAGAATAACGGCAATAACTTGTATTTTATATTTCAAAAGGTTTAGTTTTGATTGTGATCAATTTCATCAAGTTGTCAAATTTGTTATAGACTTCTGCTTTGTAGAATAAAAATTACGTGTTTTACAAGATTTTTGATCAGATTTATCCTTGGGTGATTTCAATAAGTCTGTCATGAATTGTGTATTTGCAGATTATATTCAAGCAAATTAGGTTGAAATATTTTTTTAAAAGTTTTATGTATCGAGTTTATGACAGGTGGGAGTTGCTAATATTTACCACCTTTTTTCTCCTGTTGAATTGATTCTTTTTACATCCTTACATTTTTTTTCTCGAAGATTTGATTAGTTTGCATGAAATGCAATGGATTTGTAAGTATACTTGATTGCAGCTGTCTTGGCTAATAAGGACAAGAAAAGAATTGAATTTTACTATTATGACAGTTTATCCATTAGCAATAATTCTATAAGTAATTACTGCTCAATGTGCCACAGGAATAAGAAAAAATGTGATAAATTAACAAAGTTTTAATTCAAATAATAAAATAAACTAAAATAAATACAAAGCACTGTGTAAAAACAACAGTTATAAAAATAATAATATGTACACTAACACAAATCTATGAAATATACTTATGATCATGCGACTACTTAGGACTGGGCACAAATAATCAATATATAATTTTGATTATCGAATTTTGTAAATGATTAAAAGTCAGTTAAATTTGTTTTTTTCAACATGATCTGCTACATGGTAATTGGACAAGTCACATCAGATTATATGTGATGATTATATATTTTAGAAATTCAATGAACCAGATATCAATAAATGACAAATTTATACAACCATATACATCAATAGACGGAAATCAGAAGATTTCTTCATTAAAATTTTTGATCAGTAGCCTGTTTTCAATAATCGATTTCAAAATAATTAACTTGGTATAATTCATACTACATATTTTTCGATTTCCCTGATTTTTCTATAGGGTTTATCCTTGGGTGAATACGGACACTCATACCAAGTTTCGTCAAAATCTGTCAAGAATTGTGCCTTCTAGAGTGTTTACGAGCTAAAAATTGAACGGTTTGCAAGAACAAGGGCAATAATTCATACTAAATATTTTTCCTATAGTAGCCTACTTATCCAGCAACTCAATTTAATCTTCCAAGAAACAAAACCTTTCCCCTATGACCCATGTTTAATTTCATTTTTGTATCAGCACAATTGGTGAAAATGAAATGATTAAGCAAACCTTTTCTCTTGAATGACATTTATAAAATGAAATCAGATTAACTGCTGCATCTTGGGATGTCACATGACTAGCTATGATTGGATATCTGTCTTGGATTTTCCACTTGGTCTATTTATAGTATCTTATGATGCTGTACATGTATGGTGGCTGGCTAGGGACATGTTAAATGATTAAATTAAATTTTCTTATTTGTTAACCAAAATAGTTTCTCAGGAAAATATTGACATCTATTGTAAATTGTGATTATGAACAAAAAAATTGTGACTTCTAGAGTCTGTCAAGAATTGTGCCTCCTTGAGTGATTACGAGCTAAAAATTGAACGCGTTTTCAAGAACAAGGGCAATAATTCATACTACATATTTTTCGATTTCCCTGATTTTTCTATAGGGTTTATCCTTGGGTGAATACGAACACTCATACCATGTTTCGTCAAAATCTGTCAAGAATTGTGCCTTCTAGAGTGTTTACGAGCTAAAAATTGAACGGTTTGCAAGAACAAGGGCAATAATTCATACTAAATATTTTTCGATTTCGCTGATTTTCAATAGGGTTTATCCTTGGGTGATTACAAACACTCATACCAAGTTTCGTCAAAATCTGTCAAGAATTGTGCCTTCTAGAGTGTTTACGAGCTAAAAATTAACAAGGGCAATAATTCATGCTAAATATTTTTCGATTTCGCTGATTTTCAATAGGGTTTATCCTTGGGTGATTACGAACACACATATTAAGTTTCGTTAAAATCCGTCAAGAATTGTGCCCTGTAGAGTGTTTACGAGCAATTGTGGACGGACAGACGGACCGACGGACATGGGTGACGACAATATACGCCCCCCATTTCATGTAGGCGTATAAAAATTGATGCTTTAGATGTGTAAATGATGAAGAAACATTATCACTGAGACTTATCAAAATCTGAACTTACCTGCGTATGATCACCTGGCATCCAAATTTCATAGTCTTCTTTTTTACATTTACTAGGTAGTACTTGCTCAAACTTAATAGTTGCTAAAGTCCATGCTGTGGTTCCTGATGTATGACCATAAATACTGAAGTCAGAATGTAATCAAATAAATGAACTTACATAGAAACAATCTTTCTTATCAAAAAGCAGGTTTGTCTGCCCCAATGGGATGCAAATTTATAGACAAATCAAGTGCTCCATAATATACAATGAAACTGGCCTAACTGACACATTATTAAGTGCTTCATAATATACAATTAAACTGGCCTTACAGACATTATAAAGTGCTCCATAATAAATAGTCTACATCACACTTATACTATATATATATGAATATACTTATACTATATATATATGAATATACTTAAACTATATATATATGAATATACTTATACTATATATATATGAATATACTAATACTATATATATATGAAAATACTTATACTATATATATATGAATACACTTATACTATATATATATGAATATACTTATACTATATATATATGAATATACTAATACTATATATATATGAATATACTAATACTATATATATATGAAAATACTTATACTATATATATATGAATACACTTATACCATATATAAACTAGTGTCCAAAAGAAACGATACCGACTTATTTTCAAAATTGTTTTTTACTAAGTGAATTGTCTAATATGAAAACATGCCAATTCGTATTGCACATCCCAAACACAGCATAGTCGATAAAAATACCGGGAACACGTGATTACTTCCGGGAAAAAACGTAAATTTCATGAAAGTGACATTTCCCTCTCTAGCATGTTCTGCACGTGCATAAAAATTGTATAAAACGGCTGATCAGACACGTTGATATCACAGCAACAAAAAGAACACAAGATATGCCACGTTTGACAGCCATCGAGAGAGAGAGAGCCGTTGGAATGGTCCAACAAGGAGCGACACACGTCGACGTCGCCAGAAGGTTGGGCTGCGCACGCATCACTATCACCAGGTTGATGCAGCGGTTACGTCAGACAGGTCATACGTCAGACAGGCCCAGGAGTGGAAGACCACGAGTAACCACGCCCCATGAAGATCGTTACATTCGGGTATTACACCTGAGGAAACGCACCGAAACAGCGACGTCCACGGCGGCTACAGCACTGGGACATAGGATCAGTCGACAGACCGTCTACAGGAGACTACGGCAGTATGGTATCCCGGCCGCAGTCATCCCTACCGCAGACCGCTCCTGACGCCTCGACACCGCAACAACAGACTGATCTGGGCTAGGCGAGTTCGACGTTGGCAACGGCGGGACTGGGCACGTGTTATGTTCTCTGATGAGAGCAGATTCCTCATCTTCAAAAACGATGGACGGCAGCATGTATACCGACGATTTGGTGAAAGTTTGGCGCCTAACTGTATCCAACAGGTCTGGCTGTTTGGAGGTGGAGGGTTAATGGTTTGGGGTGGCATATGTGGTGATGAAATTTTTGTACAGATGTTGTGAAAGGATTTCTCAAAAGCATAACACCAATCCTAAACTTCTGCATTGTTTAGTTTTTCTTTTATGTCGTTGCAAACAGGTGGTATCGTTTCTTTTGGACACAAGTTTATATGAATATACTTATACTATATATATATGAATATACTAATACTATATATATATGAAAATACTTATACTATATATATATGAATACACTTATACTATATATATATGAATACACTTATACCATATTGCACTAGAACTTAACCACTAAAAAATTCAGACTTTTGAAAGATGATTGGTTGACGAATCTTAACTAAAAATTTTCTTCTCCTGAGAGAATAATGTAATCAAATGAGTCTATACCTTAAAGATAAGGAGTTGATCTCTGGTTCATTCAATGCACCATCTACTTGTAGCACTTTGTCCGAAAACTTAAAATTTTGCCAATTATTTCCTTGATCATATGAGTAACTAGAAAGAAAAGAGATTAGCCATGTTAATTTGGATTAAAATGTTAAATGCAATGATGTTTATTTTAACATCTAGATTACACTTTCCAATTCTATATTTCCATTCTCATTCATGCATGTTCAAGAGGCTGACTTAGAAAAAAATCTAGTCATTAGGACCACCACATGTTATACAGGTGAAAGACTACAACAAAATCAAAATAAAAGAACAGCCAATCAACTTATGAGCCATATTTTCGAGAATGTATGTTAACTATGAAGAGACATTTGTTGAGATACCTTTACTTTAGTCTTTTATATAAAGAACATTTTTTTAAAAACTTACTAGATAATATTGGTGACACCATATGTAGCTTCTTTAACAGCTGTCAATATACTACCCTGATCTAAAATATTAAATCTATACATTCCACTTGGTAACCCAGCCTAAAACAAACAAATTTCAATATTTCTGCAAAGAAGATAGAAGCATCCATATTTCACAAAAACTTGAGGTTCTGTTAGTCATACTTCATGGTCTATCACATAACACAAGTATCCCTTTTCAGCTGTGCCGATTTGAATAATGAGGAAAAATGCCTTATATCATACCAGACTTTTACATTCATGTTGACAATACTAATGCCATTTACTAATGCTGTCTTAAATAATCATACACTCAGTCCACGCACATGGACATTAATCGACAGTCCTACTTACATTTTTCCAAGTAACACCACCATTTCGACTAACATAGACATAGGTATTGTTTGGATCTAACTTATCACCAACATTACCATGAGCTAATACTAATCCAGGAGCTTTCGATTCTGATAGTATACCTGGTGCTGCTAAACTACCTAAATCTAGATGAAGATGTAGGGAACAATCTGTAGCCTGTAGAATATCAATAGAATCCTATAGTAAATAGTGGATAATAAATATTTAAAAGATAGATAAAGATTAACATAAAATGATACTTAGGCCAAAAACCAAACTGTATGAAGGGCAAGAGAGAAAAAGTCCTTACAAGGGCCGAATTGGCATGGATTTTTTAAACTGAGTTCCCGCATGAGAAAAGTTGGTAGTGGTGCATTACCATTTCCTTACGATTACTACTTTATTACTAGTTTTTGATTATTATCCTTATATTCTTTTAAGCTGCAATTTCAGACTTTGGTATATAAAATAACAATAAGAACATATTCAGATAATAGTACTTACTTGTTTACATTTAGAAGTTTCCCCTACAGGTACAGGTATAACAGACCACATACCACCTTTATCAAACGATATCAATGTTTTTACTTCTATTCTAACTCGACTATTTTCTGTTATTGATCTTTGATTGGCTAGATAGATTCCTTTCAATGATTTTACCTAAAATGATATCAATATGTTACAAATTACAAAGAACTTACTCCATAGTTCTGAAGCAAATAGTTTACAGATAGTGTGTGGATGTAGAAAAGTTAGGGAAATCCATTGGACAAATTTGAATTGAAAGAACTAAAAAAATATTCCTTGTTTGTGCACATGACTAAAAAAAAAGGTCCAGATAATGCGACCACAATTCATATCATTATTAGCTAAACCAAGTTTGACTGCAATATAAAACTAATGTAATTTAATGTATTTTGTATTGATCATTGTAAACAATCATTGAGAGCCTCAAACCTCAGTCTTGGGATGAAGTTAAGAAACCTAAGATAAATATCATAGTGAGCCCACCTCATGGAAATCAATCCAAGGAATTCCTCGTACCACATAAAGTAAGTCTGTTAAAGTAGGTACATAGTATTGTCCTGTTGTATCAGACAAATACAATGTTACACCATCAGTATTAGTTACACCAACAAATACCTGATCTTCATCAGCATTCATTATCAAAAAATGCTACAAATACAATGAAGGAATTATAATTCCAAATATAAATTTATATAACATAGTAACCATAAAATTTAACAAGTGGTTGCCTAGCAAGATACGCCCACTTTCCTGATACATTTTCAGAATATCAATGGCGGTTACCAATCTGTGTCAAATCATACCAAAAATCTAATTTGTGCAAGATATTGTTGATTTAATCAAACACACAAAATTTGATAAAATTCTGACATAAAGCCAACAAATTTTTATGTGTTTTTACTAAGTGAAGGACAGTAACTCAAATTCTGTTGATCAAAAAATTGTCAAATTCAATCTTGACTAAGATCTCATCATTGTAAATGATCACACCAACTACACCCTAACACCAACTTTCATTTTTATCGGATGAAAACTGTAGTCTCTAATGAGTTCACAAACAAATTTTGACACATTATTCATAAGTCAAGGGCAATAAACCGTTCATCAAAGATCGTCAACTTCGAATTTGTCCAAGATCTCATAAATATAAATGATCACACAAAATTTAATCAAAATCAGATGAAACGATTGTCTCTATTGCCTTCACAAGCAATTGTGGGCGGATGGACCGACTGCCGGACAGGGGCAGACGACAATATAGAAAAAGATTATAATGTGCATTTCATAGCACAATGTCTATTAATAAGTATAATCCTATTGAATCAAACTTATCAATTTGTGTCAGACAAAACAAGATGAAGTACATGACTAAAATCATGTAAACTAATAAATTACCTTAGGCAATGTATTTGGTGGAAAATAAGCCTTTTTAAAATCATTTCTTTTATATGATACATACATTTCACTCTTCTCTTTTTTCAGTTTCTAAAGTAAGATATAATATGTATTAATATGTATTATTTCACACATACCAATATAAAAAAAAGATTTTTCATGCAATACAGTTTGACCTTGCATATTTTAGTCTTTAACAATATTCTTCATTATTTGGGTTCATTTCTTCTTTTTTAATTCCCTTGAATATTATCAATTAATTTGTATTACCTCTACAAATACATATTGATTGATAATGAGTAAGCTTATTGGTTGAAAACTTCCCAATTTTCTATCAGTGGTATCTGTAGCACTACATTTCTCCAGTGCACATTTCTTATAGTGGGCACTATCTGAAATAACATTATATAATCAAGATCTTTAATAAAAATAATAACATTCTAAGTAAAATTGATGTTGTCTGAGAAGTAACAATGATGTTGTCTGAGAAGTAACACTAATTTTTGTGATAAATCAGATACATAACAATGAGTCATTTTGAGTTAGTCAGTCTGAGATGTATCACAGTCATTCTGTGATGTAATACAAAGTCATTCTGTGATGTATGATTAGAGTAATTCTGTGATGTAATACAAAGTCATTCTGTCATGTATGATTAGAGTAATTCTGTGATGTATGATTAAAGTAATTCTGTGATGTAGGATTAGAGTAATTCTGTGATGTAATACCAAGTCATTCTGTGATGTATAATTAGAGTAATTCTGTGATGTGACACTAAGTCATTCTGGGATCTAACTCATTCTGTATCAGAGTCATTCTTTGATGTAACACAAAGTCATTCTGTGATGTAACACAAATTCATTCTGTAATGTGACAAAAGTCATTCTGATATGTATCAGATTAGTTCTGTGATGTAACACAAAGTCATTCTGATATGTATCAGATTAGTTCTGTGATGTAACACAAAGTCATTCTGAAATATATCAGAGTCATTCTGAGATGTAACACAAAGTCATTATGTGATGTAACACAGACACAGTCATGATCAGAACAATTTGTTAATATGAAATGTAACCAAAAGTGATTCTGTGAGGTAACTAGACATACATACCTCCACTGGAACTTAAGATTTCTAAATGAACTGTTGAATTATCAGTGTCTACACCAGGGATATACCTTCAAATAAAAATATTAATGTTATGTTAGTTTTACAATAAGCACTCAGTATAGCAATTTAAAAATTTAATGTACATTACTTAGGTAGAAAAAGTTTGATCAGATATTCTAGTACAGAATTGGAACAGGCTTGATACCATCTGTCATTCTGATGTAAAAGTGATTTTGCAACATTAAAAATCATGATACCAATTCTATGCTATTTTAGGGTGTAATTGGAATGCAAAGACAGACTTACCAATAAAATTTTGGAGACACTCCTGTATGTAGAAGATTCCATGTCTTGCCAAAGTCTTTAGAATATCTTAACTGTAAAAGACAAAATGTGAAATATATATATATATATATATCATACAGACTATGACGTTGTGTCTATATCTCTTTGTTGAATTGAATCAAACGCCAAATAATTCTCATCTCAAACTGGGTTTCTTCAGCAAATAGTAAGATATATATAACCTTACCTCTCTAGATAAAAAACTATAAGCTAAAACCCAATCAGCTATAGTAGGATGTAGAACAAGTTTATCTATTTCAAAATCAACTACCACTTTATTTGTTGTTTTTAATTCATCAGTTGTGATATGCAATGTTTTATTGTGGTAATCAACAAATATAGCCTAAAAATATAGAAACAAATTTACAAGGTAAAAATCACTGCTTACAACCATAAAACAATTATTTTTGAAAAATATCACTAAATAGCTTTAAAATGAATCAAACAATTTATTTGGATCAATAAGGGCCAAAAACTTTAATAAACAAATTGAATGAAATTCTATAATAACGAAATACAGAATGGTCTGTCATTATGATTTGTTTTTTTTATCATATCTTACTGACATTTTATTCATTTTTCAGATGCATTACTCCTTAACTTTTTGTGAATGCATTAAGTATGAAAATAAAAATAGCATTCAAATTTTCCTGTGTATTTTCTTTTTTTCAACTCTTTTATGAGTAACCTAACCTATAAGTAAATTCACGTATTAAACACATTCACAAATTTTGCAATAACAGTAAATATAAAGCCTTTGACCATAACACAAGTATAATATAAACAACACCTGAATATACTACATGTATTTTCAAATATCTAAACATAGATTATATATAAAACTGCTTTCTTTAAGAACTGAGAGACATTCTGACAAGTACTACTAAACATTGTAAGCTTATATAAAAAAAATATGTTGTGATATAATACAGGGAACAAAATAAGCGGTATCACATCGCAGTTAGTAATACAATTTTTGGCAAAATGCGATGTAATTTTCGTCAGTAGAGCAAATTTTTTGCAATAATATTTTCTAATAATAAAAGAAAATGATAGCTTGTCAGGCAAGGTAACATATGCCCAGTGGCAGCTGTCAGAAATGATAAAACAGTCTTTAGTGACTAAAGTATGAATTTTCTCATATTAAAGAAATTTTAATAGTTTGAATTCAATGATATATATATTTACTGCCAGTTTTTATGCTGAGAAATACCACAAGATTTGCCAGGCAAGGTAATATACGCCCACTGGTAGCTTTGATTTTGAATACAAATATTTAGCAGTACAGTACAGTATGAAATATTCAACCTTCAGTCATACACTTCTTTCGAACTCTTTGGGGCGAAACTGAATAATATTGAGTATGAATTATTCCCTTTGTTCTTCAAAACGTGTTCAATTTTTAGCTCTTGAACACTCTAGAAGGCAAATATTCAATCTTCAGCGTCGGACTGAATAATAAAACCAAGTTTTGTCAAAAATCCAGCAAGAATCATGCCTTTTAGTGTTTAAGAGCTAAATTTGAAAGCGTTTTCAAGAACAAGGGCAATAACTCATACTAAATATTTTTCGATTTTTCTGATTTTTAATATGGTTCATTCTTTGGTGGTAAAGAACATTCACACCAAGTTTCGTCAAAATTTGTCAAGAATTGTGCGTTTTAGAGTGTTTACGAGCTAAAAATTGAACACATTTTCAAGAACAAGGGCAATAACTTATACTAAATATTTTTCGATTCTTCTGATTTTCAATAGGGTTCATTCTTGGGTGATTACGAACATTCATACCAAGTTTTGTCAAAATCCGTCAAGAATTGTGTCTTGTAGAGTGTTTACGAGCAATTGTGGAAGGACCAACGGACGGACATGGGTGACGGCAATATACGCCCCCCATTTCATGTGGGTGTATCACAAAAATGAATATCAATAAACCAAATACATTAAATTACCGCATCAATATACATTATCACACCATGTTTTCTTAAAATCAATTGAAAACTATCTATAATGTTCACAAACAAATTTTGATGCGTTTTTCCTAAGTCAAGGGCAATAAATCAAAAACCGTTCATCTAAAGATCTTCAAATTAGAAGTTGTGACCAAGATCTCATCAATATAAATGATCACACCAAATTTCATTAAAATCAGTTGAAAACTGTAGTCTCTATTGTGTTCACAAGAAATGTTGACGGACTAACAGAACAACGGACTGGGGCGACGGCAAAAATCCTAAACTATACAACTACTAAATATCCTAATCTTTACTACTAAATATTCTAATCTTTACTAACAAATATCCTAATCTTTACTATTAAATATCCTAATCTTTACTAATAAATATCCTAATCTTTACAACTATTAAATATCCTAATCTTTACAACTACTAAAATACTAAAAATCCTTATAACTACTAGATATCCCATTATAACTACTAAATGTCCAAATCTATATAACTATGGTACTAATTTTCCTTATCTATATAATTATGGTACTAAATGTCCTTATACAAATACTAAATGTCCCAATCTATATAACTATGGTACTAAATTTCCTTATCTATATAATTATGGTACTAAATGTCCTTATACAAATACTAAATGTCCTAATCTATATAACTACCAACTATTCTAACCTATATAACTACTAAATATCCTATACTACAAATCTACCAAATGTCCTAATCCATTAAACTAATGTACTGAATTACTCATAGATAAATCTTTAGTTATAATCGAAACTTCAAATTCAATTAATTTTATGCCCTAAGGTCAGATGAAATAATTCACAATTTCAAAATGGTTTCAAAACAAGTTTTAACCACTTAACAATAAGAATAAATTTTATTATAAATCATAACTTACATTTTTATAGTTAGCAGGAGACACAAAAAAGAATGTTATAACTGCATCACTTGGGAATGTTTCTTTTTGATATGTACTTCCATAATCCTTGGAACTAGAAATAGAAACAATTTTTACAGTTGACACCAAAGAATTGGTGCTTTCGAAGCTCAACTTACAGTATAACACAGTTCAATCCATCCTAGAGTTTGTTTATTTACCATCACTGGACATACAACATACTACACAATTATTAAAGGGAGGGTATCCTTGAATGAACATCTGGAACTTTGATTTTGATTAGAGTTAACAGACAATAACTACATATTTTCAATTATGGCACCATGTTAAGTAAATGGGATTTTGAATTAGCATGTAAGGCATACATGTTATATAACCCTGGACAGCTCTGGCTCTCAGCATTATGAATCCCAAAAAAATACTGCTATATCTCCAATAGGTTAGGATGCTTTAAAGATACAAAGTTAACTTTTATTGACACCCATAAAACCGGAACCACGTATCGGACATAAAAAATATTGACATCATGTAAAAAAAAAGTAGTCAATATGCCATTGAAATCATCAAATGCGACATTATATGAAACTATTTATTAAGCGCATTAATAATATGAAGGTGCAATAGCAAAACTACAAAATGGACCATATTTAGATCTTGTAAAATCAAAAGGTGTGGTCAGGTCAAAGGGTTACAAGAAGGGCAAGGTCACGGATTATCATCATATTATTATTATTATTATTATTAGGACACTTATAGAGCGCCATCTTTCACAATATGTGCTCAGATGCGCTGTACAATACAATTCATAAAATATCAACGTATTGGTAAAATTAGCAATTAAGTATAAAAATATAAATGAATAAACGTAAAAAAATATGTATAAATATAAGGAATAAAGCAATTTATAAATTAAAAGCTTTCTTAAATAAAAACGTTTTGAGAAGAGACTTAAAAGTTACTAAAGAAGTGCAGCATCTAATGTTAAAAGGTAAAACATTCCAAAGTTTAAGGGCCTGGACGGTAAAAGAGCGCTCACTGAAAGTTAAAAGTCTGGCTGATTTATGTACAAGTAAAAAGTTATCAGAAGATGAGCGGAGAGTGCGGCTCGGTGTATACATTTCTAATAGTGAAGATAAATAGTGAGGTGCAATATCGTTTATACATTTAAAAGTTAAAAGGAGGATCTTGAATTGAATTCTAAAAAAAATATATTGTTTTAGTCCTCACAATATCTACCTATTAGTATAAGTTTCAGTGACATTCATGATGTGGGTCAACCTGAAGTTTGCACGTTGATTTTGTGAAAACTGCAAGTGATGCTAAATTTTTGACTGTGCCAATATGTATTTTGTTGTGATCTGTTTTAGCACCAGAAATTTCAAACCAATTAGACAAAAAGCACAGAAAATAGAAATTTGCCCAAAATTGTATGCTGTGAATTTTCAAAAGTCGAAATTTTTTTAACTGCTAATCTATTGGATATTCTTGCGAGATTCCAGACATGAAAACACCTACAAAATCACTCCAAAAAAGCGCCATCTCGAGCCATCTATCTATTTTTTGCATATATTGCAATATGAAAATAAAGTTTGTTTTACATTCAGCACATAGTTAGCAACAAGTTAGAAATCCTCATGAAATTTGTTTTATCGTACCTGTTGCCGTTTCCAAGAAATAACCTCCCAGGTGGATGAAATATTTGTAAATAGGAAAACAAAGCAACAATGTCATAAACCAAAAAGATATTTGGGAAGCGGAATTCTGAAATCCCTTATAAAAATCCATGTTAAGAGAGTGGCTAGAAAAATTCAGACAGCCATGGAATGTATATCTAATTAGTCGCATGAATTTTTAATTTCATAATATTCAAATCTTTTTATAAACTAGTTGAAAATATCTTATCTAGTTTTTATAGTTATTATTTAAAAGGAAATGCATTTAAGTATAATTTTTATGTCAAACATGGCTATTCAGTGAGCTTTTTTTGTAATACTAATACCACCTTGAGTTTTATATATATCCTTTTGTCCATTATATCATTAAAAAGAACATTATGAATACTGGTAGTTATATAATAAAGTAAACAATCACCTCCATACTGTACTGCCAACAATTTGACCTGTTGTTAAACTTACTTGTCTTGTCAATACAAAGATTACCTGTAAAAATAAAAGATTATTTTTTACATGTTGCCATGTTACTGATAACACTTTAATATAGACTAGTTATAAAACTGGCATTAAAATATCAGGCATAAAAAAAAACACATAAACAGTTTTTTTCAAACATCCATTGACATGTCTATTTCTTGTATTTTAAGTTAATTGTTAATGTTGTAAAAATTCTGACCTATCTACCTTACTTTACTACCTACTAAGGTTACTTTGACATTAGGTTAGTGAAAATGACAAATCAATACACCATGTATGTAACATGAAATAGCTTTTATACATGAAAAATTAAAACATGTCTGCTACTCGTGAACTCTTATGAATATTTTTCACAATATCGAATCAGAAACAATAGCCAAAATTTAATAGGGATTTTCTCAAAGTCAGGTTTTTAAAACAGCTGCCTTTAAAAGACAAGAATAGATATAAGTTCATTTAAAGTGACATCTTAATCATTTTTAAGAGCTAAATCAAGAAAAGCTGTTTGATTTTTCTTAGAGGCTTATCTAATAATTGGGAAAGTATCATCTTACAAAACATGGCATTACCAAACAAAATCAGATGAAGAAATATTGTTCATGAAGGATTTAGGAGGATTTTAAAATGAGTTAACTTATACTTAATATCCTTCATGAACCAACATATCATTAAATTAAATGACTAAACCTAAAGCTTTTTATAAGCTTATTTATAAAATCAAGCAATGTTTTATCAAGGTACATGTAAAGTCTTTTAATATCAGACTTCATTGAATTTTTATACGCCCACACGGTCAGTTCACATTTGGATCGTGCTCACCCT
The DNA here is from genome assembly GCF_000327385.1 of Lottia gigantea. Lineage (NCBI taxonomy): Eukaryota > Metazoa > Mollusca > Gastropoda > Lottiidae > Lottia > Lottia gigantea. Next base: position 2,540,778 of record NW_008708797.1, on the reverse strand, counting down.
ACAGGCTACAATTTTTTATGGATTCTTTTGATTTTTATTTTGTGTGTCAATGTCATTATGAAGATGATCCCTATTGATTTTCGTGATGATCGGATAATTTTTCATCGAAATATCGTGTCTGACTTGACGTTTTTCTCTATTAGCTATATTGTGCAACTCGTGCTCACTCTACAGGCTACAATTTTTTACAGATTCTTTTGATTTTTATTTTGTGTGTCAATGTCATTATGAAGATGATCCCTATTGATTTTCGTGATGATCGGATAATTTTTCACCGAAATATCGTGTCTGACTTGACGTTTTTCTCTATTAGCTATATTGTGCAACTCGTGCTCACTCTACAGGCTACAATTTGTTACAGATTCTTTTGATTTTTATTTTGTGTGTCAATGTCATTATGAAGATGATCCCTATTGATTTTCATGATGATTGGATAATTTTTCACCGAAATATCGTGTCTGACTTGATGTTTTACTCTATTAGCTATATTGTGCATCGCGTGCTCACTCTACAGGCTACAATTTTTTACAGATTCTTTTGATTTTTATTTTGTATGTCTATGTCATTATGAAGTTGATCCCTATTGATTTTCATGATGATCTATCGATTTTCATGTTGATCGGATAATTTTTCACCGAAATATCGTGTCTGACCTGACGTTTACTCTATTAGCTATATTGTGTAACTCGTGCTCACTCTACAGGCTACAATTCTTTACAGATTCTTTTGATTTTTATTTTGTATGTCAATGTCATTATGAAGATGATCCCTATCGATTTTCGCGATGATCGGATAATATTTAACCGAAATATCGTGTCTGACTTGACGTTTCACTCTATTAGCTATATTGTGCAACCCTGTAGTCACTAAAGACTGTTTAATCATTTCTGACAGCTGCCAGTGTGCGTATGTTACCTTGCCTGGCAAGCTATCTTTTAATATGGAAATCTAAATATTTCTGGCTGGTAATTGTTGGTCTAGATGGTATCTGGTTATTTTGGACCTCACATAGCTTGTCTTTTAATATAAACATATTAACAGACACAAAGACAAGTGTCTGATTTTTGTTATCAAAAATAAGCTCATATGCCAGGTTGTTTCGAAATAAGAGCTCCACCATTAACTAAATTAGATATGTAGATTCGAATAAAAACAAAAGTAATTTAAAAGAAGTATTATTCAAGTTTCTCTGCAATTATTATATAATTTGTGTGGCCTCCATTTTACTGTACTACAGCTTGCATTCAAGGGATATGATTTCAGAAAATCACAAGTAAGCTGAAAATCAAACTGCTCATATTTCGAAACAACATGTAGAATAATCAATCATATCTTAAGTTTATAAACATCAAAGATCACTTCTTTTAGATATCCCTGTGAGCCATTCTTTCTGATTGTGATTAGTTACGATATTCAAAATGAATGTTGATTATTACTTATAGTACCAGTACTTAAAAGCAATGTGTAATAGGGCTGCAACGATTCCTAAAGTGGCGATCCGATACACTGAACGATACTCGTTCAACGATGCGATTTATATCAGATCCCACGCGTTTATCTTCCACTTGGCATATTAATATGTTCTCATTTCATCGTTTATAACAAAAATTAAAAACGCTGAAGACAAATAAATACGTGAAAAGCAATTTTTTAACATTTGAACATGACACAATTTCTAAAATACGTGAGGATTCCGTGCTATTAGTCATTAAAGGGAGTTAATTATATTTATGAGAATCGGGCTAATGTATCGCGATTATTTTTTTCTTCCGCAATGCATCGATAAGAAAGAACGAATCGCGGTGAATCGATTCAACGGTGAATTGTTGCAGCCCTAATGTGTAACAATTTTAAACCAATCATACCTTAGACTCAGAAATGGGAATTTTTTTATAGCTAAGCCAATCAGTAATAGAGTTCACAGCTCACTGTCTAAATTTGAGCCTTCAAATCTGTCTTTAGACATAGGAAAATAAATTAATAGTTTGAGATCATTCTGAAAGAATTATCAGGGGTCTACACTGAACTTTTTTCCCAACTTGTCCGGTCGGACTAGTGGGTGGAAAAATTATTAGCCCTGACCAAACTTTTACTTGCCCAGACCTTTCATATTAAATTTTGAGAAAACAATTTTCATTAAAAGCACACTTTTTCTAACAAATATAATTGCCTTAATTAATACCGGTAATGTAATGTATTTGTGTAATAAAATGAACACAACACAACTGTAAGTTAACTGCAATCTGAAATATTACTATTACAATTACAATATCCAAAAATTTCTCGTTTCATCTTTCATCTTCAATTGTATTGTCAAAAATGGAAATCGATGACCACGTTGTAGATATGTAGAATGATTAAGTTACTAGTCCAGTCTGGCTAGCCCTGACCTAAATACCATTCGTCTGGGGAGACCCGACAAGTTCTAGTGTCGACCCCTGATTAAGCAATTTTTACATTTTACATTTCTAGTAGACTATTTACATATATTCAAGATTCAAATCAACCCCCCAAAATGGCAAACCTGTCCCCATGATTTTAGCTAGGATTCCAATGCATGCTTGATTAAAATGTCCTTGGAGGGATGTTACCCATGTAAATGTACAAAGTAGCCTTGCAAATGACAGGAATTATATAAATAAAATAAATAAGATATTTGCACTGACAGATAATGAGATTGAGTGTCAAAAATGGTTCTTTTTCCTCACCTGACTGTTTTCCTTTCCAGACCAATGAACATACGCCTCATTATTATGTTCTGTGCCTTTCAATGAAAAAACACTTGTACTTGGATTGTCAGCAGATCGTTTTGTCCTTTGAAACAATGGTGAACTAATCTTTCTTAAAGAAATTTTGATGTTTTTGTTTACATCGTCATCTTTGATTGCCTTGTTTAGAGCAAGACCAATATTTCTCTCAATGTTGTGAAGAGACAGTTTTTTTAATCCACCATATTCAAATCTAGTTTGGTCAATTCGGTTCCACAATGTACTATGGCACAAAATAATAAATGTAGAAAGTAAAAGACACTGTACAATCATTTTCATTTTATTTTTATAATCAACTTTGTTATTACGCAAACAAGTCAGCCATCTTAAACTTCCGCCTTGATAATAATAAATGGAACAAATTTGATTGGTCAATATATTTTACTTTCAGTTTTGCGGTATCCCACTTCCGGTGAATACATTGAGTGTTTGGATTCGTGGCGTCATACGTGCAGTTCTTCACATGCTCTATCATTCTCTACATGATCCAGTACTCTGCAAATCACGTTTGGGCAAACTACACCTGGCAGCCGATCGAATAATTTATTGAAATTTATTATAGAGTGAAGTTTTAGTTGATATTTCACGAGAAAATGTGTGCTTATATCAAGTGTTAAATTATTACAAAAGCTTTTTAATTTTTTATCAACGCACAGTCTTTTTAAGAGTATCAGTACTACACTACAGTGAAGCTGATATTCCAATTCAGATTAAAGTAATTATGTTAAATTCGATTCACCAACAAAAATGAGAACAGAAAAAAGAGAATTGCCCCCACTCCTTATACTCATATACCCAGCCCCACAAATCCATTTTGTAAGCCTCGCCAGAGTTGACAACCTTTTATTTCAAGCTTTGCTTATGACTTAATTCTAGGCTACTCAGTGTCGTGTTAAAAACGTTGAACTTCAAACTAAAACCTTGATTTCATATCTTGGGTGTTAGTAGAATTAAAGAGTTAATTCTAAGTTTACTTCGTGTGTAGTAGTGGATGTAATGAAAAACCTCTTATGGATTACAATTACTAACTTTATTTGAGCAATGTTTCGACCAGTGTTCTCTGGTCTTTATCAAGCAATGAATAATATTACAAAGATAAACAGTGTAGTAGTGGAGCTCAAAAGCTAAACAACAGTAATTTCATATTTCTTTCTATTGCAAAGTTTGATGCTCATTTTCTTTTTTTCATTTATTCGGACCGAAAGAGTTGTTGTATTTTATGGAGGGGGATCGTTGCCAGAAGTCTTTACATTACAACGTCAAACTTGAAAACAAGGCCTCGATTGTACAAAGTCATATTTCAACATTACAAAATTACAAAATAAAATCAAAAAGTCACTGTACTAATTACAAAGTAGAGATATTGATAGTTTACTTTTCAAACTTTATTTCACATCAGACACCATTCAAACTTTCCTTTACAAAAATGAATTCTTAACTTCGCATTATTGACAATATCAACTATGTCTTCTTGACTTTGCATTCGTGAAAGATGTAAGTTCGACCACTGTATTCTTGAGAGTTGTAAAGTCAACTTCTGCATTCTTGAACGTTTACTATATAAGGTAACGTGACCTACTTCATTTACATAATCCAGAAATTCACGGAAACTAACGGAAATATAAATCAATAATTGTTCCTTGTCAAAGGGATTTAACTTTAAATAAGCCTCAAAACCGGATGTTCAAATGCGGCATTGGTCAATTGACACTTCGTCATTACTTCAGTGGCTGGCCAATTTTTGTGGCCGATGGATACACTAATTTTTTGGATTGATTGTAATTGTTGTAATTAAATCAAAAAAACGAAAAATTTGTAATTCATTTCTTATTCAATGGTTTGAATGGTGTGAATGGTGTCTGATGTGAAATAAAGTTTGAAAAGGAAACTATCAATATCTCTACTTTGTAATTAGTACAGTGACTTTTTGATTTTATTTTGTAATTTTGTAATGTTGAAATATGACTTTGTAAAATCGAGGCCTTGTTTTCAAGTTTGATTTTGTGAATACTTTTGGCAACGATCCCCCTCTATAGTATTTTGGCTTTACAGGTGGCAACTTTGAAAGGGAACTGAAATCGTCAATGTAGGCCTATTCTGGAACCTAATTTCGACTTAAAACTATGTAGCTCAGTGTTAATCTTGTGACTCTTAGAGTTCGGCTAGATCTACTTGGTGAAGAGTCAACATGTGTTTGATAAGTGGACTATATTAAGATATTTACATGCATGTATAATATACTTATGGATGTAAATTTTTGTTTTCAAAATTGAGGAAACCTTCCTTCTGGGTCCTTTTTTTAGATGTAACCCTTTAGGATTGTTAAATTTTAAGTGGTATAATGGAAGGCTTTGAGAGGAAGGACGACTCTTATGGAGTTGTTCCGATGCCAATATTAATTTCCTTGCAAAATGACAAAAAAATACATATGTCGATTTGTTAAAGTACATTTGTCGCATTGTAATTTGTAGAAAATACATTTGTCAATTTGAGAAATTTCAAATGTATATTAGTAATTTAGAGATTGATTTGTAAATGTTCATTTCAACCTCAATTGACTCTTACCGGATGCCAAGAGATGTCCATAAAAAAGTGGTAGACCTATGCGCTGTAATATGTGTAGTTTCCTGTTCGCGCATTTAAGGTGTTTTTGGCGCCAGGTTGAGTATATATTTCTTTATAGTGTCAGGTCTATAAATTTTAGACAAAGTGGTTGTCTCGGCTAAAAATTTGTATTAATTGGTGTATCTATCCATTACGACCCCAATTCGAAACATCTGCCCCTATTCCAGCCTCTGATAGACATCTTGACAGTGTTATCATCGGCTGAAGTAGAATCAGTAAAACTAGGCCCTGTTTTAATGGAAATTTTCCACACCTCCGAAGATTATTTTAATCGGATCCGCCAAGCCCAGATATATAATTTCAAGTTACGATTTTGCAGACACTGGTGACCGACGGCAGTGGCTATTTACATTTATTTTTGAAAAAAAAAATGTCGTGTTTGTTTACAAATAAATGTCAAGGCCGACTTTGAAGAGTCCCTAATTAACATGAACTTCGAAACAAAGAAATAAATAATGTAAAAACCGCTAAAGTTCCTTAAAATTCTCAAGAAAGTGGAAACATGGCCCACTTTTCAATTCGATTCATGCAGCATTAAACAATTTTATTGCACCCAGAACAAATCTTTTTTGTTAATCGAACAGTTACGTCAATTTTTTAACCAATCAGAAACGGGATTTTTTTTTGGCTAAGCCAATCAGTAATAGTGTTCATAGCTCACCGTCAAAATTTTAGCCTTCAAACTCACGTGTGTCCAGAATTATCCGTGTTTGAAACTAGTATATAGAAGGGATCAGTAAAAATACAGATATTGATAGTGTTTGTCTGTTGTATGTAGTAGAGGTCAGTAATGATACAGATATTGATACTTTTTAATTGTAGTATGTACTAGTGGTCAGTAAAGATACATACATTGATAGTGTCTGACTGTAGTATGTAGTTAAGGTCAGTAATGATACAGATATTGATAGGATTTGATTAGTACTTTGTCAGTAAAAATACAGATATTGATAGTATTTGACTGTAGTATGTTGTCTAGGTCAGTAATGATACAGATATAGACTAATACTACAGTCAAACACTATCAATATAATATGTATTATTACTAAACTCTACTACATACTACAGTCATACGCTATAAATATCTGTCACATTACTAACCTAGATTACATACTACAATCAGACACTATCAATATATGTATTATTACTGACCTAGACTACATACTACAATCAGGCACTATCAATATATGTATTATTACTGAGCTCTACTACATACTACAATCAGGCACTATCAATATATGTATTATTACTGACCTAGACTACGTTTTACAATCAGACACTACCAATATATGTATTATTACTGACCTAGACTACAAAATACTACAATCAGACACTATCAATATATGTATTATTACTGACCTAGACTACATACTACAATCAGGCACTATCAATATATGTATTATTACTGACCTAGACTACATACTACAATCAGGCACTATCAATATATGTATTATTACTGACCTAGACTGCGTACTACGTAGTCAAACACTATCAATAACTGTATCTTTCCTGACGTCTGGAAACAAACAAATCAGTTAGCTCAAAAGAGTGGTCAGTCGAGTCTAAGATAGTTTTTCAGGCAATGTAACATTTGTCAGCTTTGTTTAAATTAAATTTCGAAAAACGAGAGCAATACCTCATATTTGAAATTTCCCATTTTTTTTTCAATAGGGTTCATCCTTCGGCGATGTTAAACATTTGGCAGTTCATTATACTCAACCCTTAGCCAAACACTTCTTCCAGACGTTCTTTTTTTCGTTTTGTATACGGCTCTTCTCTATGTGAAACAGAAAAGTAGGACGTTAAACTGCATGAAAATTAATAATTCCGGTCCAATCTGCCACGAACTGTAAGAGTGTGTTAAAGCTTGAAATATAACTCTTTTCAAAAGACAAGGAAATAACTAATTACATAGTTTTCAACACTTTTAATGAGGTTTCTAAAAGATTATTATGAAGTTTTATGTAAATTTATCTAAATTTATCAATAATTGTGCCTTTTACATTTACTAGCTAAAGAACAATTTATATTGTTAAGTTTCGTCCAAATCGTTAAGATTTGTGCCTTCTCGAGTATTTACAAGCTACAGACTGAACGCATTTCGAAAGACAATGCCTCAAAACAATCAAAACATTGCAAATGTTATGATTTTTCATTCATAATAATCACTCATATGATAATATACTAATCAAATAAGCAATTAGATGCTCAGTAGGATTAGGCTTTGCACCAATTGTCCAAATATAGGAACAGTGTCGACAAATCCTACGCATATCATCCGCCGCATTGAGTCTTTTTCGAGCTTTAGTTTTGATGACTAAAGTGTCGAGGTTCGCTTGGGTTCGTCGTGTTGAAGGGCACCAGAAATCCTGAAACTTTATAATTCTTCTCCTACAATAGTTAGTCGCACCTTACACCTCAGGGGATGAAAAGAAACCCACGCTGGGAACCAGGAATATACAGTATTATAGCTTGGAATTTAAAAATTCAATAAAAGTCTGTCAAAAGTATAGCTTTAAAATGTATATATAAGCGAATTGCTGACGCATTCCTTATGGTTCACATCATATAGCGATTGTAGAAATGTTTTGGACTGTGAAATTTAGCGTCCAAAACCACAGTCACCGATATTAAATATGGCGGATATTTTCCTTCGCTACGGATATTAAAATGCTTATTTTAGTGTGCTAACAATGTGAAATGTGCCCAATATTTATATTTTTGAAACCTCAAAAGTGTGATTTTTTGAAATATTAAAAAAAAAATTGAATGAAATCCCCTAAATGAAAAAAAAAACGTGGTAAAATTTAAATACCACGTTTTTTCTCAATAGACTAGCATGGTGACATTGGCCTTTTTTAACAAGTTACCACACCGTGGTATATAGCTTATGACTATTTACCACGCTTACCACGCCAGTGGTAAATAGCCACTGCCGTGACCAAAGCATCGTGGGCCATGCGATCTCGACTTCTTCAATAAATAGTATGGCGATTTTTTTTATTAAGTCATTCTATACGATATTTTTGAGGAAATAGTCAATATGTGTCTTGATTTCCATTTTTATAATCATTCATAGTATGTTGTATATCCTACAGTGACATTAGAAAATTCCCTAATTTGATATTCAAATATATGATTAATAGCTGTAAGTGCTATAATAGCCATATTTAAAGTGTTATTGTTGTCTTATAATAAGCTCCGATAAAGATCAAGTTCATATTCATTCATGAATTATTTGACAGTATTCACACGTACATTGTGAGAATGATTGTTAAGGTGACACTTTTCGCAATTTTATTTGCAAATGTGTTTGGACTTCCTCAACTAAATAGAGATCGAGATTTGGGAGAAATATATGGTGAGAATAATTTATCATTAGTATGCATTATGCAATGAAAATATATAAAAGATATAATACACATATAAGTAATTATAATGTGAATATTAAGTAAAGATAAGATGAAAATGAGTAATTATAATTTAATTATTAGTAAAACTAAGATGAATATGAGTAATTATAATGTGATTATTAATAAAACTAAGATGACTGAGTAAATATAATGTGATTAATATGTAAAACTAAGATTCCTATGGGTAAATATAATGTAATTATTAGTAAAACTAAGATGACAATGAGTAAATATAATGTGATTATTAGTAAAACTAAGATGACTGAGTAAATTATTAGTAATAATACATTGTAAGACTATGTAATGTCAATCAATATAAATGAATGTAAGTGAAAAGATCAATGTAAATAAAGAGAATATAGCCGCGTTTAGACAGCCACAATTTATCCAGGCCAGATCCGGACTCGGTCCGGACCGAGTACGGTTCGGCACAAAAAGTGGCTGTGTAAACGGGTTGTGAGGTCTCGGCACCGTGCTAGTTTCAAGTGGGCCGAGTCCCGCAAGAAGAGGTGGTCTCGGTCCGGACCGAGTACGGCACGGCAAAATATTAGTGCTGTGTAAACGCGCCACTGGGTCGGGCCAACTTGGCCCACTTAGCCGGGGCTTGTGCGCATGCACAATAATGACCTTGACCCTCGGTTCGCGGGAACAGCAAACTAGGGTAGACTTTGCTGTGTCTCTCAAAAAAAATGGAGATTCTTAAGGTTCGTTTGCGCTTTAAACGAGACAAATTCAACAAAAACTTCAAAATCATAGCTTTGTTTATAGCGGGCGCTATTTTGTATGTTTGTGTTTTTTTCGCCTCCTCTGACTGGAGAGCAGGTCTACTTTTGATTTTGGCCCAGTGAAAACAGTGCTGTGTAAACGGTACAGGCCAACCGGGCCGAGTCCGGACCGAGTACGGTTCACTTCAAGTGGGCCAGTTTTTATGGCTGTCTAAACGCGGTTTATGAATACAAGTAAAGCATGAAAAAAATGTGAATGATCGGAGTTGAGAATTATGATTGTAAGCCAAAAGAACAATGGTATAGATCTTGATTAAGCATCAAGGATTGTTAGAGGATTTTCAATACTAAAGGATTGGCTGCTACTGTTTCAGATGTAATCGATCAAATACAGATACAAAGCCCAGGACGTAGCAAACGGTCCCCGGAATATTTTCCCCCCAATCTTCATGTCAACTTTAAATCTAAAGGGGAAGATGTGCTATTGAGATTAAAGAGAGCTGAGGCAGTAGATGTTCCAGTTTACCTTGCTGATAATGGTCACGTTAAACAGACTCAACTAGAGAATAATAGTGTAAGGGTTATTTTACAACATTTTTTTTACAAAAGATCGACCCACATATTCTTATATCGAGCTTTTAATTAACACCAGTTTTGACAGTAGTTCTAGAAGTCAGACAACGTAAAACTGGATCTTAGTGCCTTATTCCACTCCATGTTGGTTAGGTAAATAGTTTATGTTTCTATCGAAATCCTCTATCTACAGATTTCTGCTATCTATCATGATATCACAAGTGGATTACCAATTCATGTCAAGGTATCGGGTACGGGCGAAAAGTTCGGACAACTCTATTCCTTGGTAAGATAAGACTATATAACTCTTAAAACATCTACACATGAAAGTGTATCATCCTTATAATTTCTTTTTTTCTGTTCAATTTAATGAAGACCACAGCGCCATGTAATGCACAACGAATTAAGGAAATATTTCAGTGACATCGACATTATTTGTCGCACTAGTTTCCGGTAGACAAATACACCATAATGATGATTAACATTGATGAAAGCTTAAAAAAACACATCTCAGATATTGAATATTGAAAGTTAATCAATTAATCCTCTCCGCCACTCCTCCGATAATATGCCCTTTCGGAATATGCACCAATTTCATTCCTTTTCTACAACAGGAAGGGACAATGGTGCTTAAATCTCAAAACCTGGGAATATCACCCAACGACGTCGGCCAACACGTTTTACGCGATATTGAGAACTTTGATTTTGGTAACGATGAAATATTTGTTAAAGGTAGTTTTATTCATTTTTTATTTATTATTTTAGAAATACCGCAAATCACATGTGGGATTTGATTCCCACATGTCTTCTAAGTTCACATCCGCAATGATTTAAGTTCGCCCAAATAGATCGTCAGAGCAACGCATATATATTGCATTATCGACAGGCTCGTAGCTAGACAAAGAGCAATTCTAAGGCTTTTAATTGTCTGATGGCCTTTGAACACCAAATAATAGCAGGAATTGACTTAAACTGTTTATAAGTAGGTTTGCTGTACAACACCCTCGCTTACAGCGGGTGTAATTGTTGATTATTATCATTGTTGATTGTCAACCCCATGAAACACTAAAACACACATTTTTCAATGTATATATATAGTTTCTTTATTGACTTTTTGAATCATATAGTTGAGCCCCCCATAAAAAATGTAGCTACGGGCCTGATTATCGACCAATTAATTTGATATTTACCATCAGGTAAATACTTATATAAACAAAGACGTCAATTCTAACCCAAGTTCTAACGTTATCAGCTAGCTGTTGGTATCCATAAGTGAAAATTGTATTTGAAGGAAGAGAAATGAAAGATAGAAAATCAATAAAAGAGATGAGAGATATATTAAAGAAAAGACCAAAGAGCAAGTCAAAAGATGTTACAGTATTTACAGTAGAACTATTGATGGTAGCTGATGTTTCGGTGAAAGACAGGTTTGTTCCGACACAAAGTTAACAATACGATCGTACATTTTTATACGCCCACATGAAATGGGGAGGGGGGGGGGGGGCGTATATTGTCGTCACCCAAGTCTGTCCTTCCGTCCGTCGACAATTGCTCGTAAATTCTTGACTGATTTTGACGAAACTTGGTATGGTTGTTTGTAATCACCCAAGGATGAACCCTATTCAATCAGGAAAATCGAAAATGTTTTAGTATGAGTTATTGCCCTTGTTCTTGAGGCGCTCGTAAACACTCTAGAAGGCGCAATTCTTGACGGATTTTGACGAAACTTGGTGTGAGTGTTTTTAATCACCCAAGGATAATCCCTATCGAAAATCAGAAAAAATAAAAAAATATTTAGTATAAGTTATTGCCCTTGTTCTTGAAAACACGTTCAATTTTTAGCTCGTAAACACTACAGAAGGCACAAATCTTGACAGATTTAGACAAAACTTGGTATGTGTGTTAGTAATCACCCAAGGATGAACCCTATTGAAACTCAGAAGAATCGAAAAATAATTAGTATGAGTTATTGCTCTTGTTCTTATAAACGCGTTCAATTTTTAGCTTGTAAACGCCATAGAAGGTCAATTATTGACAGATTTTGACGAAACTTGGTGTGAGTGTTTTTGTCACCTAAGAATGAACCCTATTGAAAATCAGAAGAATAATTAGTGTGAGTTATTGCCCTTGTTATTGAAAATGCGTTCAATTTGTAGCATGTAAACACTCTAGAAGGCACAATTATTGATGGATTTTGACGGAACTTGGTGAGTGTATGTCGCCCTTGTTCTTAAAAACGCAAACAAGTTTTACCCTGTAAACACTCTAGAAGGCCCAATTGATGAAACTTGGTAATATTATTCAGTATCGCCTCAATAAGTTCAAAAGAAGTGTATGTCTAAAGGTTGAATATTTCATACTGGTATAATTGTTACTGTACTATATTTCATAATATTTTTATTTAAAATCAAAGCTGCCAGTGGGCGTATATTACCTTGCCTGGCAAGCTATTTGTATATAAGTCTTCAGTTGTTCTTTATTGAGATGTTTTAAAAATAAAATCGCAAGGTACTTGACTGTATTTGTTTAATCATGTCCAAATTGTTTTAGTTTGACCATTTCATTATCCTATTGTAGATTTATGGCACTCTACAGAAAAAAGGATGCTTTAGGGGTGTTGAAAACATACTTTGAATTGATTGCTTTTTCAGTAAGTTTATTAATATTACTGAAGCTATAAGCAGTGCTTCTCAACAGGTGAGGAAATAGAAGATCATGGGGAGGAAATATTGCCAGGTTGAAAGGTGGAGGAATCTGCTTCTGCCATTTTCTACCACGTATTTAGTTGAGTGCGGGTCCAGCACGGTTAATGATGTACTCACAAGGAAATGTGATTTGTTCAAGATAACTGAAGTGAGGTGTTCTTCGACTGAAATTGTCGTCATTCATCCCGGACATAAGGCTAAAAAAAATCGCCAACGAACAATTGGCCCAAGGGTCACATTGACTAATTTATTTTGGGGAGGAATAGATTTGGAAGAACTCTCCCAGGGAGGAATGATCTCACTACGGTTGAGAAGCACTGTTATACACTGTAAAGAAAAGTAAGTCAATACTCTACACAATGCTGATGGCTACAAGAGTTACAAAACACGATACTTTAAGTTTAATTCTCTAGGTTCAAGACAGGTTTGATTCCATATCCGAATTATACCCCGATACAGTTGTGAAAATAGAACTCAGTGGAATAGTTATCATGAATGTAAGTTGAAAATTTATGTTCAAATCGCTATTGCTATGAATGTAAGCGTGAAGTTATGTTCATTTTGTAAGTTTTCTACCATAGGATCTGACAACAATATCATATGTATTTGTCCTGGAAATTGTCACAATAAGTAAAATATTATTTTTGGCCCATCCACCTCAATTTTTTTTATATTAAGTATTGAAAGTCCATTCAAAGTTCTGCGCACAAAGTCCATCAAAAAGTTTTTTTCAATATCTATAGCCGTTTATAATAGCTCATTGTACTGGGTGAGGTGCAGAATAGCCATAGTTTCCCCAACTCGACCGAAACTCTAAGGCTACTTCACTTCCAATTACATGTAGTTATTGAACGACGAGGTGCAATTAATTTCTTTTTTTTCTCTATAGACAACAGATGATGCGCCTTTCTGTAGAGATAATATAAGAAAGGGTTATCTCCAATTTGATCCAGCTTTAGATGACTTTGCAATGTGGTCCCTGGAAACTGAGGATTTGCCACCTCATGATCATGCAATGTGGATAACAGAGTACGTATCTGCATAAGTTTATAATTTTTGTTGATAGGCCTAGACATATTACAGCTAATAAATCATGAACACCAGAATATGTAGTTTACAAGCTACATATGTACTGTATGTATAAACTAGCAACAAAAAAAAGTTCTGCTAGCGCTCTGCAACATACCACGATGATAAATGGCAGCCATTGTTTACTGGAACTATGTCAATATTGTCACGTGATCATCTGATTCTAGGACTTCAAACACCAGAGACTTGTAGCTCGCAACTACAAACAAATCCAATATAAACAACACCTTCGTAAAAAAAAAGTAAGATTTGACTAAGCGATAAACTCAACGTAGAATTTTAATGCATAACGTGTCACTATAATCCCCAAACGGCACTAAAGTTATTCATTGCATTTACGTCGCAATATTACAATCATTGCACTATACCGGAAGAAAAGAGGCTTGCCCTACAATTCATTACGGCATATGTATACATTATCAGCTTTACTGAAATTGTCGAGGATTGCCAAATGTACAGAATTATTGTATCACCTCCCCGGCAAGTGAATTCAATTTTTATACGCCTACGCGTCACCCATGTCCGTCCGCCCGTCCGCTGACAATTGCTCATTAACACTTTAGAGCGCTCAATTCTTGACTGACGAAACTTGAATGAATGGACACAACACCATTGAAAATAAAAAGAATCGATATATTTAGTATGAGTCATTGTCCTTGGTATTAAATTGCCCGTAAACACTATGGAAGGCACAATTCTGGACAGAATTTTATGAAACTTAGTGTAAGTGTTTGTAATCACCCTATCAAAAATCGAAAAAAGAAGTGTTTGACTGAAAGTACAATATTTCATACTGGTAATTGTTACTGTGCTGCCAAATAGCCTAATTGTATTCAAATCAAAGCTGCCAATGGGGGTATATAACCTTGCCTGGCAAGCTATGTTTTAATTTCTTAAATGTAGTAGGCCTAAGCTTCAATTTTTATATACTTATAGTGAAATTTTAGCTCATGGTCGGGATACGTCTACTAATGGTAAGATTTTTCATTGATTGCCAATTTTTTAGATTAATTTTTAATGGAACTTTTCCACGGGACAATTTTTTCGCGCGAAGCGAAATTTTTCGTCGCCAAATAAAAGCGTTCGACGAATTTTGATTTCCACTGTCATCGAAGATCGACGTTAACGCTATTTTAATGTCCTTGCCCATCAGCAACAAAATGACCTGCTAGCAATCTAGCGTTTATATTAGCTAGTTCTAATTATTTGCGAGATTTTTGTTTTATTTCCTATGGATCCGAGGAAATTCGTGTGCCTAGAGTTTGTTTAGACTGATAAGTCGGCTATACCGTTTTCTGCCATCTTTGACATCATGACGACATGACGTTGACGCATCTGATTTGATAAGCTAATGGCGCGAAAAATTTCGTCGCGTAAAAGTAGAACCTATTCCTACTTTTTTTGCGATCGTCGTGACGATTTTTTTCGCTGCAAATTCTTAGGCTATACTTCTTATCAATGCGGATGCGCCTGCACGAAAAGATCGCTTCGCGTGAAAAAAATCGTCCCGTGGAAAACAGCCGTTAGTAGAGAGAATGTCTCGACAGGAAATTTAGTCGCTAGGGACGCCACCTGGTTGCTAACTTATTAATCAATGGTAAAGACTCAATAAAGACTTGAAAGTTGTGTTATAAATTTTATTAATTTATATAATATATACAGCGGTGTAACCTATTTTCGTGCATATAAGGATTCGACACCTAATTTCGCCAAAGTTGAAAAAACGGAAAATTTGTTTATGTCTTAGATGTTTCCTTATATATTCTACAAAATAATTAAAATTGGTTTGTTTTGATTCCCTCATTTGACCCATATTTCATGAGTAACCAAATGCGTCACCTATTTTGTGTACAATGTTTGATCTATAAATAAGTCGAGAAAAACACGTTGTATGGATACCGAGTGGTATAATTAACTTCTCTTAGTATAACTAGTGACAATTCCTTCAGAAAACAATGATTAGGGGAAAAAAATTGTGACTGAAAAAATAAGATATGTAGCTTGATTTATTGCTGAAAGTCATTGAAACAACACAAGAATATGGCCCACATTGTCTTCCTTGCTTGAAACTACTGGATTCATTCTACTAGCTGAGTTTGTACAAATAACCCATGTTTATCAAAACAAGCCATTGAGGGGGTCACGCGAGGTCGCGAGGTAAATTATTAATCATTTCCGGTAATGTACGAAAAATAGGTTAGCACGAAATTAGGTTACTTGACTGTATATATATATAAAAAGCCTAAGTATCTATCCAAACTGAGTAGGCTTACTTATTTTCGCATGCTATGTACTTCTATTTTTGACATTTTTGTAGGCGTATCGTATATTGGAATGGCTTGTACTAATGGTAAAGTCTCCATAGTAGAAGATTATTATACGGGAAGGACAGGCCATATTGCAGCGCACGAATTAGGACATAAGTATGCTTTTTATTTCTAACTAAAGGGTTGGAATATCCGTCTAAAACGTCAATTACAAAAACTCCCAGTGGGATTCGAATCCATGTTATCAAACCAGTGGAGCACAAACCTCCCTTGAGGTTGAATTTGGACATTTCCTAGGCGTATCATATATTGGAAAATATATAGGTGACGCATTTTGCAGCCGTCGTCGAGTTACTCATGAAATATGGGTAAAGGTGAGGGATTCATGCAGAAAATCGAAACAAACTAATTTTAATTATTTCATAGAATATCTGAAGAAACATCTAACGCAGAATTTTTTTTCCGTTTTTTTTATTTTGACGAAATTCGGTGATTCCTTATTATATGCACGAATATAGGTTACACTGACGCCCAACTATACCTGTCTATGACGGGGATATAGTCTGGGAGTGTTCATCGAAATTTCGATTTTTCGAACAAAGAATTAAAATTCGAAGACATAGCCTAGTCATAATAAGCTTACTGAATTATTTTAATTGATTTTTTCCATCACCAAAACGGATGTGGATTTACAAAAGCGACTGTAGCCTTGGTCAATTACAAAGATATTCAGCAACTTGTCCAGACCCTCTTTCATCGAACCTTCCATCTCCGAATTTTGGGCGGATTGATCTCGTTTTTGGTTTGAATGTTCAGTATAGCTGAGATGGTCAGATAATTTTCAAATGAATTAGCGCGAAACAGCTGGGATTTGCAGGTACCATCGACTGTTTTGATGGAGAATTTGTACATTATAATCATAAGATGATGCTTGCAGATTTTGTTGATGATTGGACGATTTTCAGCAAATGAACACCAGGTAACATCTCGTGCACACATAACAGACTACTACCTATGAGGGATTGCTGTGGTTTTTTTAGTATGTTGTTTCAATACAAGATAAAGATGCTGCCCGTCAGTTTATGTGATAGTTTATCACTGATATTGACTGAGATTTATTTGAAATTGGCTATCATGTTTTTGCTACACTTGGTGTGACTAACTTTTTATTCTCTTTTCAGTTTAAACGCTATACATGATACTGGTCACAGAAAGAAGAAGTGTTATAATGGTGTAGGTTATATAATGACACCATTTTCCTACTTTCCAAGATTATTAAACAGAAGGAGTAGACCATTTCAATTTTCAGAATGTTCTGTAGATGAAATTGTCTTCTTTCTTTATGAAGAGTATGCATTTTTCATTAACAATTATTCTTTTTTTTATGGATTTATGCTGTGATTTCAAATATTGTAACGTAAATAGCGTTTTATGTTAATGAGATTACTTCGACTTTTCGAAACTTGCTGAAGGTTGCGACATGGGCGTATCTAGACTTGCTTTCTACTTCCAGCGATGATTCGAAATGTTTATTAGAAGATGATAATGGTTTCACAAGAAAATTAAAATCATACAAATCAGGCGAATCATTTAATGCAGATATTCAATGTAGAATGGCCATGGATGATCAAAACTCCTTCTTTTGTCGAGTGAGTATTTGTACATACGATTATTTGGGACCAAGATGTTCATACTGTATAAAGCAGTGCATTGATTTATCTGGCGTCTTAAAGACTCCGTCACACAACATCATTCTGGTCAACGTTCTCTGAACGTTCTAATCGTTCAATTTTCGAGAGTTCTAGGGTGAGGTGGACACATCTGGCATGTGATTAATGTGTGACAGCGACCAAGTAAGATACCAATGAAAACCATTAGCGTGTGGTGACGTGTCATCAGTTGTTCTTTTGAGATTGAACAGTGAACATCATGGCACGACGACGAAAAAAGGGTGTGGTGGGGGCTTCTGCTACTAGCGCTGCAAGTAAGAAAAATGCCAAGCTTTCTCCAGAAATGCCTTCGGACGAAGAAACACACCACGAGGAAGAGCCCATCCGAGATGTAACACACCATGTGACACGCCCTGAAGACCCTGACGACCCCAATGGAGTTCGTTCAGACCATGGCAAAGAGAGGGAAGAAGCAGAGGAAGGACTGCAGGATCTAAGACCGGGCGGTGGAGGATAGGGGTGATGTTGACGAATTTGCTTAAGGTCCTGTCACACTACGTCGTTCTCACCAACGTTCGAGTTACGTGTTGCGAAAAGTAAGACGAGCGTCGGCAAACGTTTGGGAACGTCTAGGGACGTCGGCGAACGCTGAGAGTGAAAAATGTTTTTGGATGTGCACAAAAATTCACGACGTTCTGTCAAATCGCTACTTACGCGTTAGAGGAACGTTAAACGAAAGTTGGCGGGCATTACTCGAACGTTACTCGAAAGTTAGGACGTTCCCTGGACGCTAGGCGGACGCCGGCCCGTCGAAAGTCTGTCCAGCGTCTCACCAACGTTTCTCAGTGTTCGCTGAGCATTATTAACGCTCATGTAACGCTCTTTAAACGTCTTCCTTACTTCTGTCAGCGTTCTGAATTTTTCCAGCGTCTGTGTAACGTCCTTGTAACGCACCTGTAACCTACTGGTAGCGTTCAGGAGCGTTTGGCAACCACTTGCCATATATAAGGGGCTTGCACTCCTTGCAGAGGCCACCGCCAGTCCTGTTGAAACTTTCACAGAGTGAAGACCCCAGAAGAATGACAGACGGAGAGAAACAAGATGTCCAGGCAGAGTCTAAGAAGAAAAGGAAGAGAAGAGGGGGAAAGTCCTTGGTGGATAGGAAGGCGTTAATGACAAGCTGATGGCTGAACTCAGAGCTGAAGACCAAGCCTCCTTCCACAACTTCCTGCGGATGCCACCAGAGATGATTGATGAGCTGAGACAGAGAGTTGGTCCCAGGATCACCAAAAAGGACGCTCGCTTTAGACCTGCCCTCGACCCTGGTATGAAGCTGACCCTATTTTGCGACACCTTGTCTCTGGTGCCATACTGGACGAGTACCTGGATGCTGACCTGCCCCAGTACGCCAGAAAGAGTGCCCGGAAGTTTCTGACAGATTCTATCAGAGGTGGATCTTTCCCATGTCCTGGGAGCTCTAAATAGCTGGAGAGGATTTTTCTAAGATTATGTAACTTGCATCCCATCCATTTGTATGATCAATAAAATGTGTTAAATCAAATAGCTAGCATGTGGCCATTAGATGTCCTGACAGTGGCTCTTTTCCATCGTGTTGGTGGATTATGACTAAAAGTTCGTGTTGCCAGAACTTGGAGGCCTGTGATCAACATCCGATGCCCAGATCGACAACTATAGTGAGCTGAAATATGGAGCTGAAGAAGACCTGCTTGGGTACCACAGCTTACACCTCACCTACAAGACACTACAGATGTTCCATACTTCTACATTGGAGATGACGCCTTTGCCCTGAGATCCTATATGATGGTGTATCACAGGAGGAGCTACAGACAGAGCCAGAGGGTTCGTGGAGAACGCCTTTGGGATCCCTGCCAACAAGTTCCAGGTGATTCTGGGCACTTTGCAGAACAAGCCAGAGACTGTCAAGCTGATAGTGATGACCTGCTTGGTCCTTTACAACCTGATGAGGGTTAGGTACCCAACGCTGCAGAACCAACAGCTGGACCAGCAAGCAAGTCCAGAAGAAGATTTTGTGTCTGGTGCCTGGCTTCAATCTGGAAGACACACAGGTTGTTGCAGACCCCAACACTTCTACCAAGGAAGCCAAGAAGCAGTGGAACACTGGGTGAACTCCTCGGCTAAGCTTTGCTGCTATTTCGACCGCAAATGTCGCCTGACACTGAGCGAACGCTTTACCCAAGCGTTACAAGAACGTTATAACAACGTTGACCTAGAAACTCAATTTGAAGAACGTTGACGTTCCCCAACATCCAACAAACAGGAACAGGAACTTTAGAACGTCAACCCACCTCAGCCCTGTCCGTGTCCTCCAGAGGAGGGCCAAGGAGAGCGGCGAGATGCTGACGATGCTGCGTCAACGAGAGGACCAACTATGCCTAGGGTACCGCAACTGTGAGGGAAGTTCCACTTTGTTATGAGCTGGTTGGAAGTTTCACGCCAGGCTTCAGGACTGCTTGGAGAGGTCATCACCTCATCCAGGTACTTGTCAACGATCGCCCAACATACTTCATGGACGAGGACGGAGATTGTGTTTGATGGATTGCGCCACCCAAACTTCATGTCAGCATACCTAGATACAGAGGCCAAGTCGCAGTGTCACCGCTAGTTTCAGGCCAGGTACGAGGGGCTCTCCGAAGAAGGTGTGCTGCTTCGTCAATCTGCCTCATCAAACATTTAAAGTAGCATGCGCAGTTAGTGAAGGAACTGGAGTCCTCCAGGCGAAGCTCAACCATGAGTTGGTCGTACAATCCAAACTCTTGGCGTCTCAATATCCATGATTTATCCCAGCGCTGTCGTCTTCTCTGCTGGCGATGTCCCTCGATGTGCTCAGCTACGTTCATGTTCAGTCAATCTACTTCATGCTGGACTATAGCAAATATAATAATATATACCTTCCAGTCTTTCTGAATCATCCATAGTGGGTGTTCTCTACGGTAGCCCAAAATCAACTGAACCCGGCTTAAAAAGCATCGGTTTATATACCCATATACATGGACGTTCGGGAAACGCTCAAATGATGATCATTGCACGCCGAATGATGTTCGTTTGACGTTAGTCACACGCTGCGTGCGATAGGGGTCCGTTCGGTGATTGTTGACAGGTCGCCAGTGAGTTGTTCACCGCAAAGCAAACGATTAATAACAACCAAGTAACGCTAGTGTAACGGCTGACAAACGATAGCCGAACGCGTGCAACGTTGGATAAACGTTAATGAAACATTCTAAGAACGTTCTTCAGAGTTCTCCAGCGTTTAAAATTACAGGTTGAAAAACGCTGGTCTCCATGAGAACTTTTGTGCATGATCAAAACTTTTTTCCGGACCAGCGTTCTCCGTCGATCACCGACGATTACCAGCGTTCACTAGCGTTCACGCAACGCTCTTCCGGCGCTTTCCCAGCGACAATGGACGATAAACAACTTTTCCTCAAACGTAATAGAACGCTGACCAGAACATAATGGTGTGACAGCCCCATAAAATGTATTCGCTTTCTTACTTACCGGTTGAGCTCTCAGCTGCTATTATGATTTTACAAATTGATATCAGATAGGTTTTTTTTTCAAAAATGTCAGATCGTTTTATACTTTCTCAAATGATATATTCATTTTAAAGTAAATGAATAAATCATTGTTTTTTGAGTGCCTTTTTTTTAAAGATTTTTATTCGGGTAGGCTTTTAGGTCAATTTTTCTGACACACTAATTTGCGAGTTTTCACGCCTTTAGATTTAATTACAGCCTATGTATTTTATATCATTATAGTATGAACAGAGTGTAAATTCTATAGATAAATTATGTATCAATCTACATTGTTATGATCCAGAAGAAGATGAATGTGTTTCTGGTTATATTGCATTAGATTATACAGTTTGTGGTGATAAAAAGGTGGGACAATAAAGAACAGCACTATTTCAAGTTATGATCTATTTTTATACGCCCACATGAAAATGTGGACGTATATTTCCGTCGCCCCTGTCCGTTGGTCCGTCGCTCCGTCGCTCCGTCAACATTTCTTGTAAACACAATAGAGACTACAGTTTTCAACTGATTTTAATGAAATTTGGTGTGATCATTTAAATTGATGAGATCTCTGTCAAGTTCGAATTTGACGTTCTTTCGGTGAACGGTGTTTGAGTTATTGCCCTTGACTTAGAAAAACTCGTCAAAATTTGTTGGTGAACAAAGACTACAGTTTTCAATTGATTTTATTGAAACATGGTGTGATCATGTATATTGATGCGATAATTTGATGTATTTGGGTTATTGATATTAATACTGTGTGTGAGTTTGTGTAATCATCCAAGGATGAAGCCTATGGAAACCAAAAAAATCGACAAATATTTAGCTTGAGTTATTGCCCTTGTTCTTAAAAACGCGTTCAAGTTTTAACCTGTAAACACCAGAAGGCCAACTCTTGACAGATATTGACGAAACTTGGTAATAGTATACAGTATCCCCATAAAAAGTTCAAAAGAAGTGTAAGACTGAAGGTTGAATATTTCATACTGTTAATTGTTACTGTATGCCAATTTTTGTTTATTCATATATCAAAGCTGCCGGTGGGCGTATATTACCTTGCCTGGCAAGCTATCATCTCTTTGTCAGGTCGGAGGGACTGACTTCGGTTGAGACAATAAACCGAGGCCCCATGTGATACTTGATGTGCACGTTAAAAATGGGCATCTTTAGAATTATCCTCATAACTAAATTCTGATTATTTCAGTGGTGTGTAAAGGGTCAATGTGTAGAAGATGACGAAGCACCATCACAATCAGGTTAGTCTATTGATAGCATGAAATCTTGTTTCTCCAAAAATATATAGTCATAAAACTAATTTTCTTATAAACCATTCCCACTTTGACATTCAAACTTTTCTAACCTTATCCAAGTATAAGATTTCAGGTAATGACTCTTAGCAATCATTCTGGATTCTATGATAAACTATATTTAGTATCGTTGGATCAAATTCATGACCTCAAAGTATATTTAACCGTTAGATGCATTATTATAAACTTTTCTGTAGCTAATTGTGTTTGTTTTAGAGAATTGTCCTCAAGGTGAATTAGTTAAAGCTAAATGTGATGTTAGAGATTGTTCGAGATATACTATAGAAGAGAAAGCTGATTGTTGTGAACAATGTAGATATGCTTTACCTAAACATGTTTGTGATACCGAGAGAAACCCGTACAAATGTTACTGGTGTCATGACAGACCCAGAAGAATGAGGAAACGTGAATGTGACAGATATCGTACAGATTAGAGTACTTACATGATGGATGAAGCAGAGCATTTTGAGGTTATAAACATTTCTCATAGAAAAACTAAAAATAGTATAGAAAAGAGCTATAACAAGCACAGTTTTCACTAAGCACTGAAGGTAGTCTCAGGTTGATCCTGCAACTGGCAGAATATGACATTTGGATTTTCTTTAATTTTCAACGACTGCCAACTATATCTTGCGATATCCGATCAACCGATCTGATCAACTTCTGGATTAAATGTGCATATCGACCACAGAAAAATCTCAGTTGCCACTAGTTGTCGTCGGTTGATCATTTTCACTTTCGAGCAAAAATTGCACATTGTCGTCGACCGGAGTAGTTGAAATCTGCCACTACCCATTTGATTTCAGTTGTTTGTAGTCAGTAAATTTTTCGACGCGAGCCCTTCGCCAATGTTGACAGGGACAAATCCGACTCTGATTGGCCAGTCGACTTGAGCTCACCGTCTCAAGTTTTTTATCTGTACGGTGGAGGCGTAAACGTGGTTCTTTTGTTAAATGAAATAACACGCCCTGAATTTCTACATCTTTCTGAACTTTCGTAATTTAACAGAAATTTAGGAGAGGTTTGGATGTCAAATATACATGCATAGTAGAAATTGTTCCAATGGTATTAAGGCAGGTTGGTACTTCGGTCATAAAGGCCTGAAAAAATAACACACACAATTTTCATAAATCAAAATTATAAGCTGTCTGATACTCAAAACACAAGATGGAGATAAAATATATAAAATATAACATTATCATTGATCCGATACATAAACGATAGGAAGCTATTATGTCAATCAATTAACTAAAAAGTACATATAATTGGCAGAAGAGGTGGCTTAAGTGAAAAAGTGTTTTACAAAGCTTATTTCGTTTCATCAGATCTTCAAACGATTATCACGAAAACAGATGTTTTATATGGGTTAACTTACACTAAATTTATCTGGAGTTGGATGTTCATATCGTTTTGAGTCGAGATCAGTTGTCATAGCCCACCCAAAACCATTAAGATCACCACCATTGTATAACAAAAATACGGGGAACATACTTTGGCAGGATAAATCTTCGCTCAAATCATACCAATAATGTAAACCTGGAAAACGAATTTGTACGTCTTTAATGATCACAGAAATACAAGAAGTATTCATGATTGAAAACCCAGACAAATGGAATCATTAGATATATCTCTACACTTGTTAGGGGTAGCTGTCTAAGATTGTCGTATAGAACAGTACCAACAATGTTCAATATGATATTGTGCATGATAGATCCTAAACAGCGTCAAACAATCCAGCTCAAGAAAAGGTTCACATTGTTTGTATATTCTAAGAGAATTCAAGGGAATTGGACCACCGTGCCACATTCCATAGCCCTACCCTAAATATTAGTAAATAATACTTTGAGCAAAGACATACCCATGCTAGGGAAACATTTCCCCTTTACCCATTTGGTATTCTGGAGATCATCTGGTTTCATGGGAATTTTTACCAGATCTTTCAGGGGATTCGTACTGTTTTGGAAATAAAGACCTGTTCCAGTGCCTTGTGTATCGAACTCGCTTTGTGATCTACCAGATTTACAAATAGTAGCTGAAATTGTATTTAGAAATATCTAATCAGACAACATAAAACATTTAACATGGGGTTACTTTGTACTTGAAATTATATGCTACTTACATGGTTCAACAAAGTAGGCAGTAAGGTAGTTGTAGTCACCTTCAGTGACAAATGGTGGTTTCTGACTAGGGAAGGGATAGCCATTTGCCTGTCCATTCTTCACCTACAAATAATGAAGAGTATACAAGAAAGGGTCCAAAAAAGCACTGAAGACTAATTTTGACGAAACAAAAACAAAAGCTCTCAGAATCAATACCAGAATCAATGGCTGAGGTTGTGAAGACGAAAGGGAAGGGTGTGAT
The DNA here is from genome assembly GCF_000327385.1 of Lottia gigantea. NCBI lineage: Eukaryota > Metazoa > Mollusca > Gastropoda > Lottiidae > Lottia > Lottia gigantea. The sequence goes on along the minus strand of NW_008708797.1, from coordinate 2,515,721 downwards.
GAAGGTCCAATAAAAATATGGATACATTCGATTTAAAACAAATCAAACTACAAATTAATACCAATATTTATATTATTTACCCCAACTTGAAGACCAGCAATGAATCCCTGTGTATCGAAGATAAGAATTACTGCATTATCACCATTCTTAATATATCTATAGCCTTCAAACAGTCCTAAAAATTACAATTCAAAATATGTTTTCCTTTTAATCACTGAAATTCGTGTATCGTTTTCCTTTTTAAACGTATGCGGGTCCCGTATGGTTGCACAAGATAACTACATAAGTGTATACAGATTAACATGTTTGCTAGGACCTGAAGTCCTGGTTATGGCAAATAACTGTTCCACACCTTTAACATCATTACATGTTCATGTGTACGTCATTGTATTTGACCTTTGGTTTGGCTTATGGCAAATAATGCTAATATCGATTCCATGCAATAATGATATTCTAGACATAATGCATTATTCATATTGAACTAGATTCTGAAAGCCTATCATCTTTTAAGGGAGGCAACCATAAACATGACGGGCAGCTTATTTGGACATTCAAATTTTTAAAATACAATCTCTAGTACGATTAAGACTAAATTAAACATCACGTATTATACCTGAACATGTTTGAGAGAGTAGTTGATAACCATCTGACTTGGCATCAGCAACAGTTCTTGGTAAAGATGAAAATACATTTTTACTGAAAATATTCAAGCCCCATGTAACTGTAAAGGAAAAACACGAAACTTTAAGCTTACGAGGAGATCTCGGATATAGCTGGTGTTGATAATAATCTAATTTAATTCAAATATGAACTATTTCCCCTTAACATAATTCAAATTCAGTAGCCATTATTATCCAGACACCTATAGAATGGGATTCGAATTTTGGTATTAAGTCAGAATAATAGTTTTCCACATTTTTTTATTTTTAACATTTTGTCCAGAAATACCTACACTGTTACAATGGTACTCAAGTCAATAATTTCAATAAAAATGTCTATGATGCATAGATAAGCTATCGACCATTATCTAATATATTTTGTTCTTTAATTAAATCATAACACAAACCTTTCAAACCATTCCATTTGGCTAGAAAAGAAAAGAAATATCATTCATTATGCATTTGTCTACGGAAATCTAGAATTAATAGTACCTGAAATGAAATGAAATGAAATGAATGGAGTTTTACGTCCTACTCTTCTGCACCTTGTTAATAATACCTGAGTTAATTTACGGAAGATATGAATTTTGTGAATAACCTATAGAAAGTACTAAAGTTACAGTGGTTGAAATGGACCTCTATATCACCTAGATTCCATTGATCAGACTCTACGTGTTTTAAATATGCTATTTCATTGAATGGAATGGGAACAAAGAGTTTAAAAATCTGCTATAAAAAAAATATGACAAACCTGATTTACCAAACAAGAAGGCTGAAGTGACACCCACTAGAAGCAGTGAAAGAAACTGACCACGCATTGCAGCTCAAAGTTAGTAAATGGAAGACATATAATAAAAGAACGCAGTGACTTCTAGTCTAAGATAAGATTAGAAGTTCATATAAATATTTTGTTTAGCCTTAATCTTGTGATTTGTGTATTATCATATTCACGATGATTTGGCATTTTCTGGAATTTACAATAAACTTTATACCAATCCTAATTCTATTGATTATATTCATTGAACGAATTAAAAATTTAAAATAACTTACAATGCAAAATTCTTTAATTCTATCTCTGCTGCTACGGAATGTTTATAGGATAAATATATCCATCGAAAATATAGTAGGCCTAATAATATGATTGAATGAAAACGTCAGATCTGCAATGCGTACATGTATTAAAGAAAACACAGTAACTCCTGGAGTTAAAAATGCTATACATTACCTCCAAACCAATTGAAGAGAAAACCTTCACAACACACTACCAAAAATAATACGAGAATAACAGATAGCTTCATCTTCAGACACTAATTTTAAACTTGAACGCAAAGTCTTGTGATTATATAATTCAGGTCTGTGTGTTTCCAAACAAAAACAGATGGTTTTATAACAGATGAATAAACTAGTATATTGACTCAGTGAGTAACATAAATGTGTTCCAAGCCTTTTTTACGTGCTGTTTTCTCAATTAAGTATTTAAATGGAGTTTAAACACCGGTACACTAAAGTAAATTGATCTACTTTTTAATAACAAAGAAAATGCTTGTAAAATTTGTATTATAACCTACCAGATATTGTTCAAACTCGCACAACTTAAACCAATATCATCACACTGTATACTGTTCTATGATGACATAAACTATACATAAAAACCAAACCCTATGTCAAATTTTAATTTCAACCTTCAATTAGAATATTTGAATAAGTGGTCATGCTCAATTAAAGCTCTGTGAATCAATCTCTCGACAAATTTAAGGCAAATGCTAAAATGTTTACAAAAATGACACTAGCTAGATATATCTCATTTGAACATCTATCTATCTATAACCATTCAATAAATTAAGATCATTTGTTGAAATACAGATTATGGCTAAGATCACAATTAGTGTTAGAGTGAGATGAGAATACTATTCTCAAAAAAGCGCTGACATAGGTTGTGAAATAGGAAACAAATCAAAGGATGACATAGTGTAAACAACAGTATAATGTAGTTATAATTAATAAAGTGTATACTGAAAGATGAGGTTTGACAAAGATAAAATTAATTATGAAATTAGTTGATATAAAAAGTGATAATATGGAAAGATTTGATACAAAAGTAAATACAGCTATGGGTTTGGAAAAATGCTTTATAGTGGTTCAAGTTTGCCATATATAGACTAAATGATTGCTGAGATTTTTATTCTTCTTGAACGCAGTCACAATTCTTTTAGTATAAAAAAGCAAAACTTTATAGTGTTTTGACAGATTTGTCGCACTATGATTATACATAGTAATGAATGACATTTTTGGTTATTGAGCTAAGATGTAGACCATTCGGTTTTACTGGTTCATCCAATAACTCATCTATGTTTTGGTTTAATGTTAATAGTCGGCGCAACAGGCTCGATAGGTATAATTATTAAGTATCAATGGAGTGGTCGGTGAAGTTAAAGTGATTCGCAATCTGTCTGTGTTTGTCATGTTTGTGCGAGAGTCAGCCTTGAATCTACTTCCTATATCAAGAGAAACGACCATTTTTTCCCAAACTATAATTTGAATGAAAATCCACGTCCAGTTAAAACCTTGTTAAACAAACTCAGACTGTCAGTACTGTATAGATTATGACATGTTTAATGATCAAACATTTTAAACTTGCCGAAAATTATCTAATATTATGAAATTATTTAGGAAATGATAATAATTCTAGCAACTAATAGATCGGTGGTTCCCAACTGTTTCCAGCCTTCACACCCTTGGAGCAATCACCTGGACCTTTCACATCACCCCAAATTTGTTTCATCCACATTTCCAGCATGTGTTGATGTGAGGTGCTCTCTCAGTTCGAAATAAATTCTTCTCCTACACCAGTTGGCCACACCCATGACACCCTAGTCCCACACCCCCAGGGAGTGAAAACATCCCAGGATGGGAACCGGGGTAATAGATTGTGCATCTCAATGACGTATTGGTTCATACAAAACTATACGTATGGTTCTTACGTAGAAATAACACACACGCACGCACAAACATTTTGAATCACTTCGCCGACTTAATAAGTAGAATTTTGAAAAAAGCTTTAATATTTCAACTAAACCTTGAAAGCAAATGGCTTTAAATGTGATTTGAAGGAATTGTTGATATATTAAAAATGTTATATCAACATTATTTTATATGATTCTGAACTTTTAAGAACTGAAGTGTTGACCTAATTTGACTATACTGTCATACCATTGAATCTGTTAATTGTTGTGAAAGAAAGGTAAAAAATAGATAAAATACACGGTTATTAGTTATGTTTACCTACTCGCAGAATGCATAAGATGCAAATTCTTGAGTATATATGTCTCACACGCTACAATATTTGCTTAGATGATGAGCTTAAAGAGAAACTCTCTGCAATTTCAATTAACACCTAAAACATTTTTCATTTTTGATTGCGTCCAGACCACATCAAAGAAATCTATTTACCGGAGTGAAATATTGGAATAGCCTCACTGGAGTATAAATGAAATGTCATACTAGTATACAATTCTATCTATGGTAGTTGTAAAGTAACACATTTTAAAAGAATGACAGACAATTTTTATAATCTATTTAATCAGAAGGACATGACAGGTAAATCATATTTTTTTGGCTATAAAGATAAGACCAGAAGACGAAGTTGGTAGTAGATACAATGATGATTGCAATTCAAGTCATACTTGTGCTAACCTTCGTGGTAACATTGGCAAATGGTTTTATATTTGGAAAAAATGGTAAAGAAACTTGTTTACTTAAAAGTCTTCGTCATTGTCTAAACATACTGAGACACTAAGACACCAGAACTAGATCTTATCCGAGTTAGAGTCTCTCAAATATAGTTTATACTGTTCTACTTGGGTATCATCATTGTTTAAGTTAACTGAAATTGAATGTTTTTCGGTCCCCACCATTTAGGCTATGGATAAAAAATACTCAGACGCCATATGCCCCCTCTTCTTTGAACTGTGATTGTTATGGTACTGTTCTATTTCTATTTTTTTCAGCAAAATGGGATGGGCTAAAGGGTAAGTATTGTATCTTTAAGCTGAAACTTTATAAGAAAAGGGTGAAACATATGATTTGTTGAAACAATAGTACAGTTTTAGTGAAAAACCGCATCATATCCCTTCATTTAAACAAATGTAACTCGTTTTGCGTTCTAGATATAAGGCTCAGAATATGAAAAATTATGTCATAATAATCATCGTGCCCATGTATTCGTTATTTTGCTTAATCATGTCCGAGATGTGAGGTTAAATAGAACAGAAAACAGATTTTTTTTATTATTTTCAGTGACATTTGGTGCACCTTTTTCTGGAAATAGTTTTTCCTCACTACCAAGATCAGTACATGATGCTCATAAAGATGGTTTCAAAAAAATATCTGGGTGTGATAGTAAGTTAATTATAGCATTAAATTGAATTATTAGGAGGCCAGTGATTAGTAAAATGTAAGTTTTAGATGAAAGCCTTATTCTTGTCAAATTCAATGGTTGGTGAGTTATTGACTCGTCAAATTTCGGACATTTAAATCGATCGTGTATGATACTGTATTTCGTTTTCCAGATAGCTCACCTTTCAGAGGTGAAAGATATGTTAAAGATGGAGACTATGCTGTTGTCTTGTTATTTGATAAAAATGGTTATATTGCTGGTATTCAGGCAGGGGTAAGAGACATATGAAACTATGTGTCGTTCTCTTAGATTTCAGACTAATTCTGGTTCGCGTTGTTTCGTACATGGTGGGTAATAATGATCATGTATGACAACAAGTTGAATTTCAGAATTCCAGTATCAGATATGCATACAGAATATTAACACTTCTCCTTCCTTTAGAATACATATGAGTAACTGCCTGTTAACATGAAAAGTTTCTCTGACGACAATAATCTATTTATAAACATATCATAGTACGTAATACGTTATACTATAATACTATAGTACGTAATACGTTATACTATAATACTATAGTCTCAATAGAAACAAAAATCAGCTCTTATAGGAATTAGCTCTGATGGGAATTGATCCAAACTAACCTAACTCAATTTTAATCAGGTGAAGGTGAATGGTTACCCATTTAAAGAGATAACACCACCATTTACAAAAGATGGAGACCGCTACTTCATGACAGCTTATTTTACAAATCCATGTAAGACTTACATTCAGTGTTAATGATAAAGCATAATCGGCTTTTTCAGATTGATGCCGATTAATACTACCCATTTCAAGTAGACAACTAAACTGAAAAATAGCTTTTTTGCAGGCATAATATGAATCTTTGTTCATCAGTGGACTTACCTAGTGTCAAAACTGCAGTAAACAGAATCCCTCTATAATTCAATCAATCCATAAAACTAAGTAATAATCTATTAAACAAAGTAATTTTGAAACATGCTTAGGAGCGTGTTTCAATTATTATTTAGTTTATTAAATATATCATATGATACGGGGATTCTATTCTTTAGTTATGGCACCTGGTAAGTTCAACTGTTGAATATATAGCCTACTCTTGTTGACAAAGTTTCAGACTTTAAATTTTAGGTCCATTCAGATTCTATCAGGTAGTAATCCTTTAAGATACAGCCTAACAAATCACATTGAATTTGCGCTTGACTGCTCAACTATCACGACCCAAAATTGGACAAGAAAGAGAGGAAATCTTATAAGCACAATGGTTTCACACCCTTTGATAGGAACGAAAGAAAGAAACAACTATATTTTACAAGGATAACAACTTATCAGGTTGGCCAAACCTCTAGGTATTGATCTTTCCCGAATTCTTTACCCATTGACCGGTTGGTTGACTGGAATTATAAGTGAAGATGACTGTTTAAAAGTCAGACATTATTTGTTGAGAGGTGCCTTCTTTTTTAGCAACTATATGCAGTACGGGGAGATCACAATCAAGGTTTAATGCAGAAGGAACAGGAAATGAACTGTATATACAAAACGGGCCAAATCCCTCTCATAACCTGCTGAAAATCCCTCACGAACAAACTGCTCTTGCTGGAACCAAATGGACAAAGGGGAAATGTTTCCCTGCTATGGGTTTGTAAATTATTAACCATTATAGTTATTAAACACGTATTTAGAATGCACATATATGGTTTTAAGTTAATTTAACATATTCTCTTTTCAAAAAACTGTTTTTTATTACTTTCACTGCCTAAATTAATGGTTTTATAGTATTCCATTTACCATTTAAACTATCGATTATGGAATAAAAATGACGTTTATACTGTTTTTATTGCATTTTCGATACCTTTAGTTCTTTTTGTGTTTAAAATTTATGGATATTTTAAACATAGTTCAATTGAAATGACCTTAAATCATTTTAGGCATGCACTATTGGTATGATCTACATACGGACTCCGACTGTCATAAGATGTTTCCAGTGTTTCTATTATACAATGGTGGAAAATTAAATGCATTTGGATGGGCAATGATTGCTGACTTAAAATCTCCAAGATATGAACATCCTGGACAATCAACATTTACGGTAAGCTTGTGGGATACCTTGGATTGGTATTTTCAATGGCTGGTCCGTGTCTATCCTTACACTTACTCCAAGGCAAGGCTTTTTGCAATGTTTTTCTCGATTGTTTTAGTTTTAAATGCTCGAAGATATTTTGTTAAAGCTATCCTTTTATATTACAGGCATTTATGAATGAGGTACCAACTTGTTTGAGATCTGCACCAAAATTATCAACTATGCATATCTACCTTACTAATAACCCAGCTTTAGATTTATGTTAATAAATTTACCAGTACTATTTATATTGGGTAACAGATTACCTAATATGTCGTGATGAAGAACTGCGTTTTACTAACACTCTCACCTCCACAATTATTGTTCCCATTGTAATGTAACAAGGTATCTACCACAGTCGCATTTTAGTGACGGTATATCCAACCAATCCAAGCGTTCCATGTAGAACAGTAGAAACTGTTTTATGATAACAATGATGAATGATGGTATAGCGAAACCCAAAATAGTACGATACAACCTATTCGGGTTTCTCTATCCAATATTCATTATGTTATCAAGAAATAATTAGAATAATAGACACTACCTTTGCCTTCTTTTGAAGACGAGACGTAGCCACTGCATAAACATTCAAGGAAACTTCAAGGATTTGTTTTAAAACGTGACAGAGACCAAACAGCGGTTGAAGCAGTGAAAACCTTTGACTTCCCGAATGGTTCTACATTACACAATCAGCATAAGCTGATCTGACAAAAGTATCAGAAAATATTGAATTTAATCAAGTTGCATTGCTGTGGCATACTTCCATGTGGACGTAGAAAACTCAAGACAAATGATTACAGATTTTATTGGCAGAAAAAAATAATGACATGGATGAATAAAGAAACAAAACAGATAAAATTGTGTGACAGTTATAGTGATTACAATTTTTTATCATGTGATGTATATGAAGAAAGTCAAATTACGAAATCAAGAACACACCACATCAAAACAATCCATAATAAAACATTTGAAATTATCGGTTATGTATCAAAAATCCTTGTGAAAAAACAGTCATGTTATAAGTAGTCCAGGATGATATATATAAGATAAAAGCTCTCTACATTTATAAATTGATTATGTTTCAAGAGAAATAAGGGAAACTATTGCCTACTTAAATGTCTATTCAAAATAATGTTTATCAAAAAACAGAAATTTGTGTTCTGACTTAAACTTTATGTTACATCCATTTGAAATATTGTCAGTGATCAGTATATGATCAACATAAATAAATAGATGTAAATCAAACAGTGTGTCAGTGTAATATGAAAATCTGTTCATCTATTTCTTCTATATTTCCAGAACTACAAGCTCACTAATAAATGACATCATATTGAAAATGAATAATAACAATAACTAGACATAAATGACCAATATAAATATTGCAAAAGGTCAAAATTTAAGATTTTATAATCTCAAAACTGATTAAAATAATAAATTCATTAAAAATGCAAATCTTTTAATTTACAAAATGATTTGTTTTATATGACCACAGTTATATCAGATGAGTATTCAGTAATATCATTTGCTGATAAAAATGAAACCAAATTATTTATATGTTAATCCAATCTCAGTAAATCTCTGAGTAAATATTATAATACAATCTGTCTTTGTTGCTTCAGTAACTTATTTATACAAATGTCTTTCTAAGAATAACAATTTTTTTACTATAAAGATAGATTTAACAATATTTAATATCAATAACAAAGATCCAAATAAAAAAATTATCAATGTGCTTCGTGTAGTATATAACAATTCTTAATTAAATGCCAAGGAAAATACAGTCACTGAAAAAGGGAAAATAAGAATGCAGAATGCAGTTAAATAATTATACAAATTATTGACATGGTGTAGTCAGAATTTTCCTAAATTATAACATAACAATTTTTGTAAAAAATTTTATTTAATCAAAAATTAACTGAATCAAGAATCAACAAAACAAGAAAGTGATATTATTATCATAAAAACACCGGCCAAGGTCCCAAACTAAAGATTCATCAGTTATAATAGTTAATAGAAAGAGTAACACTTGTTTGATAGAAAGTTGGAAGCTCTTCATTATTTCCTGATAGTATTTATTTTCTTGAAAACTAGAATTTAGTTCAATATATTGTTCTGCAGAACTGGTCAAAGATATTTTTATTTTAGCACATCCAGGTCTGTTCAAAACAAAAACAACTAAAATTTGATGTAGAATAACTAGGGTATTGAAACTGAAAGTGTGACTTCTGTTGTGGCAATTACTACTTACACTTTCTAAAACTGAAGTGGACTGCATGTGTTTATGTTTTGCATGACAATATGGAATGAAAAAAACTGAGAGATCAATTTTTATGAAAATAAGTGGGACAATAATGAAATAAAAATAAAAACGAATAAACTCAACCCTGTCATTCCTTACTAAAGTTTTAAAAAAACCTTCAGTTTTACAACCAAAAAAACAAGAATTACACCTAAATTATTTACAATATGTACAAAATGTAGTTTTCTCCTGGAATGATACATTGTAATATCAAGGGCTTACAGTCAGAAATCTCAGAACCTTTATTAAATCTGGTAGATATTGGAAATTTATGTATTTATATCTAACTTATTAACTTTAAAGTTGTAATGTGCCCAAATGATTGCAATAGTTAACAAGTGATAAGAAAATGTCCCACACCATTATTCTATAGTCCCACTAATATTGCAGGTATAGTAATTGTTTGGTTCACATTTAACTTAAACCTAAATTAAATTCAATAACAAGTCTATTCCTACAGAGGCCAGATTTTATTTCTCCAAAAAACCTGAAAATTGCAACATTCCATTTTTGGAATCTAAAAAAGTCCTAATAGCTCTACAAACTATAGAGTCAGACTAAACAATTCCTACTAAGGTTCAATGCTTTAGACAGATTAAAATTGTTAGAAATATGACCAAGCAAGATTAAATCATGAGATTAGACATATGTTATATTATTACTAAGAATGTAAGTCATTTTCTATATTCAAAACTGATAACTTCACAGCTGCCACAATTTACTGATTAGAATATTATCTTATCTTAAACAGTTTGATTGTCATTTGATTAATAACATCAAAACTTTAATAGAGAGCTGAACAATTGGGAATATTCCAATCAATAAATTAGTTCTCAAAGCAGATATGAATTTATAGAATTTCTAGTTTCAAATTCTATTTTAAAATAATTTAAATCCTTCATAGCCTACATTATTCACATATGAACTTCAAAGAGATATATATTTAATAGTATTCTTCTGATTCAAATTATGATCAGAATAGTTCATTTATAATAATTCAACTGCACCTGTGTCATCATCTTGCCACTAAAATTGAGAATGAAAAAAATAAATTTAAAACAAAAGAATACCTTGAAAACTAGACTAGAAAATCTTATTTTTTCTAAAATGCCTTTGATGCTACATAGAATTAACTATGATATTGTTATTTTACCAATAATCAATATAAATATACACTCAATATGACACTCTAATAAAAAGATATGGCTATATTCTATAAAGGTAGTATTGGTTCTAACAATCTAATAACATGTACTCATCAAATTACTGCAAAAAACTTCTTTAAAGTGAAAGAATGCCTTGAGAGAATAGCAGTTCAATCAAGCAGTTGAACTTTGATGTTGTATAGAATAAATTATGTTCAATGTAATTTTACCAATAATCAAAAAAATTGTGAAAAAAAAGGAAGAGAATTCTTATTCATAAAGTTGATGATATAAAATAAAACAGTAAACTTGTTTGTCCCGAGATTTGTACATAAACAAAAAATTCTCACTGTTAAAATAGTGCTTTATACATAAATTGTGGAGCGATATAAAAATACATAAGATGCTTAATAGCTTAAATGCAATGAAAAGAGGTTATCTTGGTTAGTTGATTTCTGTCTTATTTAAACAAACAATTTCTTTAATACCACAACAAAACAAACATCATTTAGTTTTAGAGGTCACATAAATAGCTTAAATTCAGTTCTATCCACTAGTAAAGCAAACAATTATAGAACAATGTTTCCTTCATCTTTGGAAGAATGATATTATATCTGTATTTTCTCTACTATCATTGTTAAAACAATAGAGAAATTCACCCCACACGAAATACCTAATACCAGAAATAGTGCCATCATCATTCCAGCAGTTCCAGCATACTCAGGTGCGACCAATCTGAAACAGACAATTTAAAAAACATTACATGTATATCTTCATTCCAACAAGGATTGTTTTAAATAACAGCAATAAGACTGACTTTACACCCATTTACTAATTTGCTGTCTAAGATACTTGGATTTCACAAGAAATATCATACTAGTAATCCGGTAATCCGGAAAAAAATTTAAAATGAAAAAACAAACATAGTGGACCACAGCCATATAGGCCCACCACCGCTTGCAGATGGTAAAAACGAAACATCCATTTTAAGTTTCATCAAAATCGGTTGAAAACTAATAGAGTAATAGCATATTCAAGATTTTGAGGCAAGGGCAATAACTCTGCTTCACATAGAGAGATGAGGACGTATAAAAATTACCCTCATTTTTTTCGAAATCCCTACATCCATGTTACATGGGAAAGGCTGTTGAAAGGTTTACATGTAATTATCATTCAACAAAAATGCAGTAACAGTAAAGAATCCTGACCATGATACATCTCTGTATGTATATATAGTTAACGGTTTGCAAATATTACAATATTAAAAACATTTATCAATTGATAGCTACTCACTTTGGTGCATACATCATAACCAAACTACTATAATATCCACTTGTAAATGCCATTAAAGCTGCTGTGACTATATAGACATAATCATTAGGTATATAGACTGGTATACCACGGATGGTACCACGTGGTAAGTAATTACATAACAAAAATATGGGAATAAATATCAGTACACGCAGTAAAACTGGTATCCACACAAATCTTGGACCAGGCTACAAATAAAAGGAAGGAAAATGGAGTTCAATATTCACTATATATAATGATTAATTATTAAATTTCATGCTAACTTCACTAAAGCAATTACAGTTTGTCCAAATAGGCTCCCTGCAATTTTATTCAATTTTGGAGAGTTCTATACTTGTTAATAGTTTGATCTTGTAGTTCAAATCAGATTCCAAAGTAAAGTAAGAATCTTACTCTCAACTATACACATAATAAGTATGTAACAACTTACAAATTTGATGAATTCTGTAACAAAATTTCCCAACATGGCAAAGAAATTGAAGTTCAAGAAACAGAATATGGGTGCCCAATACGCATCTGAAATTACATTACAAGTTAAGGGAATATCATACTTTTATACATCAATCATTATCCATCAAAAAGACATTTATACAGTATAAGATAATGAGGTTTTGTTTTCTCACAATTAAAGGGAGAAAGAGAGTTACTTTTGAAAAAACTACTTGTGAGCATATAAAGAATCCATAAAGATTTGTTGCTTAAAGACTAAGTTGGAAATGACACAAAATAAAAAGCAAAATAATCTGTAAAGAATTGCAGCCTGCAGAGTGAGCACAAGCCAAATGTGAACGGACCGACTGACGGGGCAGTTACAATATACACCCAAACTATTTGTGTGGGCATATAAAAAAGCATCTTATTTTACTAAGAGCCCTTGAAGTATCCTTACCACTGATAGGGAAGTTTATTCTACGTATGTCACTCTGTATAGCTGGAAATAATGCCAGGGTGACAAAAAATACAAACCATACACAAAATACCATTACCCATATCTATAAATAAATGTCAAAAAATCAGTTATCTTATGATTCAGTTACTAAAAATATTCTCTTAATATATAAATTCTATTGACAATCTCAGAAAAAAAGAATTTATATGAATTAATTTGAAGGTGGAATTTGATCCATTCCTCAAGCAGAATCAATTACATCTGAGGAGAGAAAAAGAAATGGTACTCTTCTGCACATAATTGGGCTAATGAAGACACTCTAACCATGTCAGCCCCTTCGACATGCATTCGAAGGTATTTTTAGAGAACGCAAGAAAGTGTCCAACTCACTGAGCTACCGTTGCTCCAATCTGAGGATCAGGATCAAAAATTTTCACTTTAAGGGTCCATAATTTACAACTCTGTGAAAAGTATGAGAGACAATTGTTATTATGAGCTATTTTTATCATATTAATTCTACCCATCAAGTTATTCATACTCACCTTTTTAAACACAAACCAATACCGTTTCAATCCTGTCAAACATGTCTCATCACCCTTTTCTGTAATAGCTGCCTGTTTTAACTCAACGATAGTGCAGAAATGACGATAGAATTTCTAAAAAATAAAAATAAATTACGATCTGAAAATATTACTATTGAACTTACTGTAAAAGGAGAATATAGTACAATCTGAAAACATTACTATTGAACTTATTGTTAGAGGTAGAATATAGTACAATCTAAAAACATTACTATTGAAGTTATTGTAAAAGGTAGAAAACATTACTATTGATTTTATTGTAAGAGGTAGAAAACAATACTATTGAACTTATTGTAAGAGGTAGAAAACATTACTATTGAAATTACTATAAGTGGCAGAAATCATTACTATTGAGCTTACTGTAACAGGAAGAATATAGCACAATTTGACAACAGTACTATTGAACTTACTATAAGAGGTAGAAAATATTACAAATGTACTTACTGTACTTGGTAGAAAATATTACAATTTTATTGAACTTACTATAAGAGGTAGAAAATATCACAAATGTACTTACTGTACTTGGTAGAAAATATTACAATTTTATTGAACTTACTGTAGGAGGAAGAAAATAAACTTACTGTACTAGGTAAAAAATTTAATTGAACTTACTGTAAGCGGTAGAAAATGTTACAATTTTATTGAACTTACTGTAAGAGGTAGAAAATGTTACAATTTTATTGAACTTATAGTCAGAGTTTTATAAAAGAAAATATTATGTAGAAAATATTACAATTTTATTGAACTTACTGTAAAAGGTAAAAAATGTTACAATTTTATTGAACTTACTTTACTAGGTAGAAAATATTACAAATTTATTAAACTTACTGTAAGAGGTAGAAAATGTAACAATTTTATTGAACTTATTTTACTAGGTAGAAAATGTTACAAATTTATTGAACTTACTTTACTAGGTAGAAAATATTACAAATTTATCAAACTTACTGTAAGAGGTAGAAAATGTAACAATTTTATTGAACTTATTTTACTAGGTAGAAAATGTTACAATTTTATTGAACCTATTTTACTAGGTAGAAAATGTTACAATTTTATTGAACTTATTTTACTAGGTAGAAAATGTTACAATTTTATTGAACTTATTTTACTAGGTAGAAAATATTACAAATTTTATTGAACTTATAGTCAGAGGTAGAAAATGTTACAATTTTATTGAACTTACTGTAAGAGGTAGAAAATGTTATAATTTTATTGAACTTACTGTAAGAGGTAGAAAATATTACAATTTTATTGAACTCACTGTAAGAGGTAGAAAATATTACAATTTTATTGAACTTGCTGTAAGAGGTAGAAAATGTTACAATTTTATTGAACTTACTTAACGAGGTAGAAAATATTACAAAACTATTGAACTTACTGTAAGAGGTGGAAAATGTTACAATTTTATTGAACTTACCTTACTAGGTAGAAAATATTACAATTTTATTGAACTTATTGTAGTAGGAAGAAAATAAACTTACTGTAATATGTAGAAATTTTATTGAACTTACTGTAAGAGGTAGAAAATATTACAATTTTATTGAACTTATTTTACTAGGTAGAAAATATTACAATTTTATTGAACTTACTGTAAGAGGTAGAAAATGTTACAATTTTATTGAACTTACTGTAAGAGGTAGAAAATATTACAATTTTATTGAATTTACTGTAAGAGGTAGAAAATGTTACAATTTTATTGAACTTATTTTACTAGGTAGAAAATATTACAATTTTATTGAACTTACTGTAAGAGGTAGAAAATGTTACAATTTTATTGAACTTACTGTAAGAGGTAGAAAATATTACAATTTTATTGAATTTACTGTAAGAGGTAGAAAATGTTACAATTTTATTGAACTTACTGTAAGAGGTAGAAAAAATTACAATTTTATTGAACTTACTGTAAGAGGTAGAATAAAGTAAGCGTCAAAAGCAACCAACAGAATAACAATAGCAGCAACAAAGTAATAAATAGCAGCGGTTCTGATATTTGGTGCTCCTGTAAAATAATGTATAAAATTACATTAATAAAAAAACACTTTTCCTACTTTCATTAAACTATGTATGTTGGTTACTTTAGTAATGTCTTCTAATAAAGCTATTTGCTAGATAAAAATCACTGTTTGAAATGAATAAATGACTTAATTATGCCGAATGTGGACAGTTTCACACATGTCTAATATGAAACTAACAAGAAGTGTAAGATATCGAATTGATTAGCAACTAAATGAAGTTTTACCTGATATTGAGATAATATTAATGACAGCAATTAAAGTTCCTGAGAAATTCTGGAATATAAGGAAATTAATAGTTATGTAAGTTGTCAATATCTAAATTAACAAGAAGCAGCTTTAAAATTAATGTCTATAAAATATTTATAAATATATGAAATCTTAGATACTTACATTTCCGAAGACAATAGCATTAGTGTATTTCATGGGTAGAATAGCAGCTAATCCATACATACTGTTCTGATAAACTCCAGCAGCCACTGTAATATAAGTACAATTTGATGCAATGATCAACACAAATAACAATAGGGTGAACCCTTTATAACTGAAGAAGGAAATTACTATTAGGCTCATTATTGGGCAAATAATGCTTGTTTACACAACACATTGTTCATGATAAAACATAATCAATTGACATGTAAAATGGTTAAAATATCAAATATTAGTTTTACAATATTTTATTGTTATCCTTGATTTCATTTACTTTAATAACATTTGAATATTACTTACTATTGAGTATTACAACCGATATCATAGTCACAATAAAGAAGACAGATTGCCCTGAAATATAAGATTATTCAAATCACTTTTGTTTTTTCACAACAAAATCAAAAAAAGAGACAATTTTACTTTCAAGTACAATTCCTATTGTCTTAAATAATGTATAATGTAAGAGGGGAAGTTTGCCAGGACAGAATGGTATAAATTTTTCCATCATGAAATTCAAAGGATCTAATGTGAACAGACTGAAGCACACACAGGATCCTACAGAAGCGTATTATGGCCATTCATTTTTTTGTTGTTGAAATTTTCAAGTTAGTATGTTGAATTTTCAAGTTAGTAACTTGAATTTTCAAGCTAGTGTGTTGAATTTCCAAGTAAGTATTTAGAATTTTCAAGCTAGTGTGTTGAATTTTCAAGCGAGTATGTTGAATTTTCAAGTTAGTATGTTGAATTTTCAAGTTAGTATGTTGAATTTTCAAGTTAGTATGTTGAATTTAGTAACTTGAATTTTCAAGTTAGTATGTTGAATTTTCAAGTTAGTATGTTGAATTTAGTAACTTGAATTTTCAAGTTAGTAACTTGAATTTTCAAGTTAGTAACAACTTGAATTTTCAAGTTAGTATGTTGAATTTTCAAGATAGTATGTTGAACTTTCAAGCTAGTAAGTTGAATTTTCAAGTTAGTATGTGTTAGTATTTTGAAGAATACGCTTCAGTAGGATCAGTGGCGGAGCCAGGTTAACGTCCCAGGGGGGCGAGATATCTGAGGTTGCCCGAATTTCTAACTTAGTTATGAGAGTTTTGCAAACTCTTCGAGAGAAACATTATTGTTATTGGCAGAGTATTTTCACTCTTTCTAAAACACATGATACTACCCCCCTTAGGAGACCCACAAGTATTCAGTTTAATTTATGGGATGTACTGTTTTCACCCGATGTTGGGATTGAGATTTGGAATGTTATGTTTGTATGGATTTTATTATTTCGATTTTTTTTTTTTTTTTTTAATTTCAATTATCATAGTTATCAACTTAAGTCATACATAGCTTTTCTCCTTTTTTTCATCATTGAAAGTGTCTGAATGACTTTGTCGAAATCAACGTCTTTGGCAAAATTCCTTTCTATATTTATCAAAGATAAATTTGAGAGCCTGTCTTCAGCCATTGTTGATCTCAGATAATTTTTTATTAGTTTCAATCTACTAAAGCTTCTCTCACTGGTAGCACTGGATACAATATCCTGTCATACAATATTTATTGAAAAAAATTGAAATATGTGCCCAAATTGCCTTTTTTTGGTTGTGTAAAAAAAAGTTCTAAACTCTTTCGGGCTGCGATTTCAATTTTTGAAATATGTAAAATATAATCATACGAATGACATTCAGGCAGTGATTTCGATCCTTAAATAATATGAATTATAAAATATTATTGTAGGAGAATACAATCGGGCTATCAATTTAAAAAAATACAGTTATAGTATAGGATATTTGGGCAAAGATATGATTTCATTTTTAAATTAAAAAAAAAACCCATAAAATCAGGCCGTTCAAAGAAAAATTTTTTTTTAATGCCTTGCCCAAAAAACTAGCCTTCTGGGCTACGAGGGGCTCTGCCACTGTGTAGGATCCATAGGAACAACCTGATACTTTTATGTCTTGTTAGAAAAACTTTATCCTTTGACGTGATTGATTCATAATAAGACAACCAAAGTGTGTTTTTAAGAGGTTGAACAAATCATTCCATTGCTGAGCATTCACATGAGATAACCAATTCAAGGAAAATTTGGTAACATCTCATTATTCAATTATATCATTTCTAAAGTGAACAAATACCAAGGTTCTTAGTGTGCTAATATCAGCTTATATCTCATTACATATAAAAAATAGTTAGTAAGACTTACAATCTGAAGAATCAATCATTGCTAAAGAAGCTGTCACTATAAAAATTATGACCATAACTAATAAACTAATAACAATACGTACAGATGCCGAACCTCTGAAAGTATAAATACAGTACGTAATTATTTGTGGACATTGTTCTTTTATTCTAATCTCTATTTATCTCATTTGCTTAATTTGACATCATAAATTTTTTTAATACTCAATAGAAGGAATTGTGACCTTTTGAGTCATTTATGTAAAATAATGTGTCTAGAAATTCTTCAGATGTAGTCAAGAAATCGTTAATTGAAGAGATAATTTAACTATTGACAGAACAAGTGTTGCATACAGTGTTGATAGATCATGAATAGCAAGTTTAGTACATACAAAATGACAAAAAGGGTTTGTATTTTTATTTTTGAATAGGGCAAAATGTCTTCTTACCCACACTGACAACAGAAATTAACCAAAGACATGAAAACATTGGGTATTTGGGAAGCTAGACCAACATAATATAGGAAATTCTTCTGATATTCCTTTACTGGACTCACGGTAGAATTCAACTTATAATTCTCAAAGTACTGAAAGTAGATATGAGAGAAATTATTACAAATGAATGAAAATGAAAATAGGGGAGAAATTATGTCAGGAAAGCTGTCTACAGGTTGTACAGTTGCCAGCAGACAGGTTTTATAGTACATGAACAGTTTCCATGAAAATTAGACATATTTATCAGACTATTACCTTGATCATTTTCAAAATTTCTGAGATATTATAGCCAAGTTATCAATTCATAACAACTCAGATAAAGCTAAAAATAATCTAACTAATTTGCATAATATACAGAAATATATACAGAATGTACATATTGATATGTTCATACTTACATCCTTGGCGTTGATAAACATATTCCATGGCATCAATATACCTATACCATGTATGACCATGATTAAGTATACCAATCTAAATCTATCATTAGGTGGATTTTTCTCCAATTCTTCAGCTTTCTGTAATTTTCTAAAATCTTCATCATCAACTGTTTCTAACCCAGGATCAAGTTTTACTGGTGTTAAGAATTTCTCAAGTTCTTCTGCAATACAAAAATATTGATATACTAATATCATGTGATATATATTTATCATACTACCAAATGTTACAGTTAATATAGATTTGGCACCTTTCAAAGAAACACTTCCTCTCTATAACAAAAGATACAACCATTCAGTAACCCAAAAGAATATGCCCACACATCAACAAATATCATGCTTTTAAATTTTTTTATTGCATACAAGTCAATTCTGTTGCAGTTTTGGTAAAACTAAAGTAGGATGCTTAGGTGAAATCATACAAGATCTCATCAATTTACGATATCAATCCTCATTTTAATTATATCAAAAGTTGTGAAGCAAGTTCCCTCAAAATTCAATCAAAACAGTAGCACTTTCTTCATTAATGGTTGACAACTGAAGGGACTATTGCATTTTCACTACTCCAACGAATGGAAATGAGTCCTACCCTCCTGCATCTGAAGGCAAATGAAGATATCTCGCCAATATATATGCATACAAAGTTTCATAAAAATTACAAACTGTAGCCAGATGAACAGCTGTGATGTCGACATAACCAGTCTTGTCGTTAGGGTACAGCGTTTGAGAATTAAGCCCCAGCAAAACCGTCTTCAGTTCAACAGAGATAGATTCATTTACAGTGTCTTTGTGGATTTTGATATGATTTTAGCACCCCAAATTGTCAGAAATGAGTTCTCAGGGTCTTTAACTTTTCTGAGTACAAAATCTGAGCCCCAGCTGCAATTCATTCCTGGCGACGAGGCTGCACATAACAATGTTGTTTTCAAAAAAATACACCAGCCCAGTTTCCTTTTTCCATGATCTCATGCACACATCACAGATATGATGAGAATTGACCACTAATTATCATATTTATAGTAATTTCTCACCCGACTTTCCATTGCCAGGTAATGGTGATGTTCTCCAAGGACTATCATATAATGTATTGGTAACTAGATGTCTTGAATCATCCTCTGTAAAAGTATTCATGGGATGTGATTCTGATGAACTGATGTTATTTCTATGGTAAGACATGATGACTGTGGCAATCTGGTAGGCAGTTCAAAATTTCACTTCATTTCTTCTATTTATCTACAATCATGAAGAAAACAATAGCAGTGTATATATGTGCAAAGTATTTCAAAGAAAAAAAAATACTGTTAAACCACGTAGAAAAAATTATCATAATCGAGCTAATGGTTTTAAATTGAATTTTAAAGAGATTGTAAAGAGGTTTTCTAGCCTTGTTATATGTATTAGGGGACACCTTTGACTTCTATTTGGGACATTCCAATTCTTCATCCGATGCCTGTGGTTCCTGCAATACCAGAAAGAGTTAAGCGGATATGACTCATCTCCTCTGATACACATAAAGAGGCTAGAAATCCTCTATACAATCTCTGTAATTCGTAGGGTGTGTTGAGATTTTTCATTTATATATATCTGTGTGCAGTCAAAACTATATTATATACATGCTGACAAAAACTGAGAAAACCACATTTTTCTCAATTTGAGTAATATAAGACATTACCGTACTGTTGTCATTCCTAACATAAATCTATAAAGGTCACTTGTAATGAGCTCTTTGAAATGAAATTTACCTAAAGGAAAAACTGCAATGCAACTAATTTTTTTCTTATCCGACACAATCTTTTCAAAATAAAGACAGCGGATCATGTCCAAATACAAACACTCACTATCCTGAAATTCTTTGCAGACTTACACATAAGGCATACCACATTTTTTAAGTATCAAATGTTGATAACACAAAGAACAATAAATTACTAGTTAGCTTATTATACAGTATATTTTTATTTCTTGTATTAAACTTTCTGACTATAAGCCCTTAGTCCAAAATCAACATTCAACAAAATCAATTTTCAACAATATTTTTGGCAAAACCAATATTCTTTCAACGTTCTACTATCTAGAAAGCAATAAAAAGACCTATCAGCATATCAGTGTCTCTTTAATTTAATATATAATCAAGTTTATCTTGTTGAGATTAATCAATGATTGGTTAAGAGCATATAAATGATAATAAAATAACTTTAAATGAAATTATTGTCCTTTACAAGTCTTGTCCAGTAGTGTTTAAAGTTGCCTTTGCTTACTTTTCTTGGTCATATCATGCTTATTGTTTGATTAATTGATGTTTAAATCAAGTATCCTTGAGTGCTAAGATTGGGTGAGGATGTAGAAAAGCTTGGGGATCAAATTTACTAAAATCTGATTGAAAAAGCTAAAAATAGATTCCTTGTTTACTCACTGACTAAAATAGATCGCGATTTTCGTATAAAAAATTATTAACTAAACCATGTTTAAAAGACATATTTGTAAGTTAGAAATAATATAATTAAATACACTGTGTATTTAGAAAATAAAAAAATATTGTCTTTTTCCCTATTTTGAAAACATAACCATTGAAATTTGAAAATTTTCTATTGCTAATTGGCTGTTTTGGTAATGTTCGGCTATGAAAAGGCACAGAGTCACCTCCCTTATGGAAATTGTGAGACCTGATAATTTTTATTAAGTGACTGCTCGATCATTGGAATCTCCTCATAATTAGCTAATTACGAGTTGATTATTGACTTCTGAGACAAACGGTTATTTTTCCCAATCGTTAGAACACCTCTGCTTTCGATTTATATAATTGAGAAAGGTGTGAAATGAATATTTTTATTATGTTTTATTAGAAAAAATGAGAATTATATTAAGGCGAGCCCCCCCTTTAAGTATAAATAATTGAAAATAAGGACTTTAATGTGTTTAGAGCCAGTAAGTTTTCAAAATTCTAACCATGTTTAATGGATGAAAAGGATGTGGCTTGACTGATTAAAAACATGTGTTAGTCATTAAAGCACAGATATCACTTAAACATGACATAAACCCATGACAGTAAAACATGTCAATGAAACATAAACATCAAACATTTAATTAACTACATACTAACATGGAAATCAAGCATGTCTTAAGCCCAACGCAGTCGAGGAACATTTCTGTCGACGAACAAGAACATCGAACAAATATATTTGTTTTCCTTTATCCGCAGACGACAAACATAATTCCGCAGACGACGAACATTTAGCTCGAACAATACGTCAGTGTCACAGAAAATCACATGACCTCAAAATAGCGACGTCCAGAAGAAAATGTAAAATTGCGTTAGCTATTATATTAATTTTAAAAAAGACGCCAACGTAGACGGCGAAATAGGAGCATTTAGGTCCGTACCTGGATTCAACGTCGTAAAGAGCAGGGTGTGTACGGCAACCTTGTAAATTTACCGGTTGTTTCCATGGCTTGTGCTATTTCTTGCATCGCAGCGTACTTCTTGTTTCTATCTGAATAGCCGGGCAAAGAAATCATAAACAAACAGGCAGATTGCGACCACATATCTACTAAAATCTGCTCCTTCTCCACAGTCCAAAATTTTGTGTTGGTGGATTCACTGGACGTCGCCATTTTGAGTGTCATGTGGTCTGACTTCGATTGCTGATTGGTCTTTCGTCAATAAATGTTCGGCGCTAATGTACATCGTTAACGCAGACGGCAAACAAAGAATTGTTCGGGAGACGAATAATTTTAAAAAATCAAACATGTTTGATTTCACGAACAATTCTCACGAACATTTTTGTTTCTGTAATCAGCAGACGGTGAAAAAAATGATCGAAATCAAAATTTTTACGATCGTTCGCTTAAAATGTTCCTCTTCTGCGTTGGGCTTTAAAAGCATAACAGTACATTTAACTAAGTGATTAAAATATGGCCACCATTGTTTGATCAATCATACATTAGTTTCAGAACTGGGTATTTTTTTTTTAGTTAAGCCAATCAGAAATAGTGTGTCAAAATTTCAGCCTTCAAATCAATTTAGTTACTGCAATATACATAAAAGACATCTGCAGAAATAGGGAAAAAAATTCCAAGTTTGAAATATTTTTGAAGGAATTATGCCATTTTCGTACACTTCTAGTACTTCTGAAGATTGTTCACATATATTCAAGAGTCAAATCAACCATACAGAATGGCGCTCCTGACATTCAATTATATATGAAATGACAGTGAAATATGATAATTGCCAATAAACAATGAGAGTTAAACAACAATCAAATGTTTCTTTTAAATATGACAATAAAACATAACAGTCAAAAAATTTCTTTTAATTATGACCAAAAAAACCACAGTCAAACATTTCCTTTAAAAATAACATCATCACAATCACAGATGAACATGACTATATCAATTAAATCAACTTAAACAGCTCTGTTCCTTAGTAATCCTTATAGTATTAGTATCAATCTATATTAATTAATCATAAAATGGATAATTAAGAATGTATCATGTTTTTCATTTTATATTTTATTACGAATACAATACTTGAAGCTTTAAAGCGAAGTAAATAAATCATACAATATATTCTTACAATACAAAGATGAACAAATATCAAACCATTGAGGAAAACAACGAGGAAATTATGATGATTACCTTGACATTATGTAAGAAAACATGGAGAGTATAGGTATTACATGGGTGGTGAAAGTCAGTTCTGCTAGTAACATGGTCTCTGTATTGATTATTTCACTAGTTATCAATAACAAATCACCATTAAACTAATACATTTATATCAAACTCATTTGATTAAACCTGGAGTTAATCCTCTATCACATTCAGAAATGTGAAACAGACAAGGGCACCAACAATAAGCATTTACAGTCACATTAGAAATATTAAAACAAACCCTGAAACATCCACATTGACAGGTTGGGCAAAACTAAACTTGCACTGCACCATATCAAAACTACTGATATAGTAAATCAAACAGTTATTGTCAAATTCCAATCAGTTTGTCATTCCCAACAGTTTAACATCATTTACACATGTACATTAACTACTCCCAATAGATACTAGAAAATGGACCATTAGGTCAATACTAAATCCATTATTACATGAAACATTTAAGAGTCAAGAGTCAAGTGTTCACATCCAGATTGACCACACCTAATTCATGTAAATTTGGGGACTTTCCAAAAAGTTCACTAAGCAAAATACTCTGTTGATAGGTCAATTCAAGAAAACTATTTAAGACTATGGTATAATTAGATGGTTATCTAGTTTCAGTCTTTATTCTGAAATATTTTTATAAAAAAAAAAAGCTATCCAAAGTGAACATTCACTTTTGTGGTCAAATACCTCTTAATAATAACAAGTGGTTGCCTAGCATTTAAACAAACACACATTATTAAACCAAATTCTGACATAAACTGTCACATTTATAAACAAATTTTGATGTGTTTATACTAAGTCAATGGCAATAACTCTGAAAACAATCATCCGATTATGACCAAATTCAAACTTTACCAAATTCAAACTTTACCGAGATTTTATCAATATATACATGCATACTAAGTTTCATCAAGATCAAATAAAAATCTTAGCCTTTATCATGCATCACGCGTCTTTACGAAGTCAATGGAAATAACTCTGAAACCGTTCATCCGATAATTACCAATTTCAAACGTGACTGAGATCTCATCAATATATACATGCATACCTAATTTCATCAAGATCAGATAAAAACTGTAGCCTCTATCGTGCCTACAAAAGCCAAATTTGATGCGTTTTTACTTAGTCAAGGGCAATAACTCTGAAACCGGTCATCCGATAATTGCTAATTTCGAACTTGATCGAGATCTCATCAATATATATATATTGATTGAATAAAAACTGTAGCCTCTATCGCGCCTAAAAGAAATGTAAACGGACGGACCGACGGACAGGGGCAACGGCAATATATGTCCACATTTCCATGTGGGCGTATAAAAAGGCAATCAGATGCAAAAATTCAAAGTTGTAAACGCTTAGCTGAAGACCTTATCCTCAACCTCATGGTTTTTATATTCTGCTTTATTAATACCGTCTTCATTAGCCCACATGGTGCAGAAAAGTAGGACGTAAAACTCCATTCATTTCATTTCATTTATTAATAGTTAATTGAAGATTTAATATAGCAATAAGTTGCAATAATTCACAGATTCAAACCATAAACCAGGACATATATCAGCCATGTTAAGTCTGACATGACTTTAAGACACTGCTTAGTACTCAATTCGGTTTAATTTAGATTTCATAGCTTAAAAATATATTTTCTACTATTTTAATCACATCTATACTATAAGGTAAATGAAAAAAGATTTTACCCATACAATCCAAACCATAGAACAGAAGATAATAATAAAAGAAATATTGGGAGGTACATTGGTACCACCTGGTTCTTTTACCAAATATTTTCATCATAATAAACATTTCTAACCTCCAAATATATTTCTCTCTTTTTCTAAACCTAAAAACTTTTACTTTACAAATTCTTTCAAATTGACAGAAGATAACTTGTTAACAGGCAGCCTTTTTAGTTTAAAAACATAATGATATCTAAGATGCGTTTTAAATTGACCGAAGGAAACTTGTTAACAGGTAGCATTTTTTAAAGGGTAGCTTACAAGGCAAGGTAACATACACCCACTATCAGCTGTCAGAAATGATAACAAAATCTTTATAATAGTGGCTTAATGATGAATTTTCAAATAATCAAAAGGTCAGGGCAAAACGATGAACAAGGTCTGATTGACACACATACAACGGCAATAACCATCAGAATATTACCAATTTCAAACTCTACCGAGATCTCATCAATATATACATGCATATCAAGTTTCATCAAGATTGATAAAAACTGTAGTCTCTATCGTGCCATTGTGTCCAAACCACGCACCCATTCCTCATACTTCCTCGGGTAATACAAGTGAGATAAATTACGCATTCATGGCTAAATACTGTCCAATCTAAATGGTCCCTGCTGTCTTGGTAGTAAAACTTCAGCCAACAAATCATGTAAACCAAATGAAAGCAGCATGCCATTACATATTTTGATTAATATTGACGGTATAAAATTAAGCCAAACCTTACTTTGGAATACATGCATTTACATAGAAAGAATGAGTCCTTATCTCTTCAAATGGGTGGCGGCAAAGCTTTGTTTAATAACACAATGTCAACCTTATTCGTGATAAAATGCTATTTTACAAGCTACAAGCTAAATTTGGAGCTATTACCAAGAACAATGACTTCAAAACCGTTCATCAGATTGTTACTAATTTCAAACTTGACCGAGATCTAATCAATATATAGATCAAATCAAGTTTCAACAAGATCAAATAAAAACTGTAGCCACCATCGTGCCTAAAAGCCAGTCAAGGGCAATAACTCTGAAACCCTTCATCCCATTATCTCCAATTTCGAGTTTGATCGAGATCTCATCAATATATACATACATGCAATTCAATAAATTATTTTTACTGTTAAAAAGAGCTCAATACATCAACTGTATAGCGATTAAAAAATATTAAGATAGCTTGCAAGGCAAGGTAACATACCCCCACGTCAAGGGAAATAACCCTAAAACCGTTCATCGATTAATCATCAAGTTCAAACTTGTCCATGATCTCATCAATATAAATGATTACACCAAATTTCATTAAAATCAGTTCAAAACTGTAGTCTTTCTTGTGTTCACAAACAAATTTTGATGCGTTTTTCCCAAGTTAAGCGCAATAACTAAAAAATCATTCATCGAAAAATCGTCATTGTGTTCACAAACAAATGTTGACACGTTTTTCCTAAGTGAAGGGCAATAACTCAAAAACCGTTCACCAAAAATACTTCAAGTTGGAACTTGTCCGAGATCTTATCAATTCCAATGATCACAACAAGTTCCATCAAAATCGGTTGAAGACTGTAGCTTCTATTGTGTGCTCACAAACAAAGTTTGAAGCTTTTTACAAAGTCAAGGACAATAACTCTAAAATCGTTCATCGAAAATGCGTCAAGTTACAACTTGTACCAGATCTCATCAGAATCGGTTGAAAACTGTAGCTTCAATCCTGCTCACGAACTATTTTTAATAAATTTAAGTGTTTTAACAAAGTCAAGGCAATATCTCAAAAAACCCTTCATCTAAAATACGTCAAATTCGAACTTGACCGAGATCTTATCAATCTAAAGCATCACACCAAGTTTTATCATAATAGATCAAAACTGCAGTCTCTATAGTGCTCACAAGAAATGTTGACGGACAGGGGCAAATTTTTGACATCCTTTTACTTAGTCAAGGGCAGTAACTCTGAAACCGGTCATCCGATTATTACCAAATTCGAACTTGACATAGATCAGTGCTTTGAACTTCATTGTATTAATAACTTGAAAGATAATAGATAATATTAAAATTGGCAGTATCCAACTAACTGTCATCATTTAATAGGACAACTTACTTGGAAAATACTGTTCACATTATACAAAATGAATTAAAGACTTCATTGAGCTAATAAAATCATACCTATCACTTTTGAGGTTAAAATAAAAACTGTGGAATAACAAAGGTGTCACGGGAACATTAGACATTGATTACAACAGACAATGATACTGTTAATTGAGGTAGAGTAAGAAGGATAATGAGATATACTGATTGTAATGTAACCTTGGTATTAATTAAGATTAAGTCATGTTATAATCCACTAAATATGGCATGTTTATATTTACAACTATCAAACTACTTTCATGTCATCCATTACTAAGAGGGCCAGGCATATTTCAAACCAGTTCAAAACTCATGAAAAGCATCAAAATCATGTTTTTTGTAAGAAATATGACGTGAATAAAGAAGAAGCAACAAATTTGTTCAGTGGTATATTGCCATTGCCTGTCACAAGATATCTCCGACTGTGTCATGTCTCATACTCACAACTGTTTCTACATTGCCTTCTTGCAGGAAAGACAAATTCATTAAACACATTTTGAATGGTATTTCAAAGCTTTGAGCAGGGAAGAAAATAACATCCAACAGCAGTTCCAATGTTTCAGAAAAGGAAGAATTTAACTTGAAATTATAAAGGCATTTCTTATTAAATCTTTAAATAGTCTGGTATTCCTAATCAATCCAATAAAAAGAGTATCACAATTAAATAAAAGAAAATCAACACTTACTTTTTCATTCAAATAAACATTTAAATATTAAAATTCTGCTTATGAAATTAAAAGTCAACAAAATGAACCTGATCAAAGGTTAACTATAGCTCTCAAACTAGGTTATTTGTACTAAATAACGTGATTTAATATTAGTTCCCAAAGTTAGAGTTCAGTATTTATTTGATTTATTTAGGCCTGTATAATGATTACCCATATACTTACACTGTCAACTAATTTTATAAAGAATTGAAAACGAAGAAATTTATACACTTCTATATCTGATATATATTATATACTAAATAATTGAGATAAGAATTTCAAATAGTTTCAGAAATGGCTTCATTTCTCTCAAAAAATATTTGGAATGAATTGATCAAGGTAGCTAAATCATTCATCATTACCCAAAACCAAACAAAACCAAATGCTTGCTATTATTACCAATTGAAAGCACTCAACTTCATTGTTACTTTTCAGAATTGAATTTTGACATCTGGTTCTCTTGCAAATCAACCAGCATTCTGTTGAAGTTTAGACTACTGTTAATTCAAACGAGAATGAAAATGTGCTGAAAGTGGCAATAATCTCTATATCGACAGCATGTTCTAATTGAATTGCAAGAGAATGTAAATAACGCTTTAATTTCAAAGATAGTGGACCACAGCCATATACGCCACCACAACAAGCGGATGGTAAATATTCAAGATTTTGGGGCAAGGGAAAAACTCTGCTTCTAACGGTCGAAAAAAGCTCAAATTCAAACTTGATCTTCGTTTTATGAATATGTATACACATACCGAATTTCATTTGATTCCACCAAAAAATCTAGTTTTTAGAGCGTTTATAAGCAAATGTTGACGGACGGACCGATGGACGGACGGACCTTCGTTTCATGAATATGTATGCACATACTGAATTTCATTTGATTCCTTCAAACACTCTAGTTTTTAGAGTGCTGACGAGCAATTGATGTTGATAGAAGCACTTACTCTATAGAGGTTAAAGGGCAATAACTCCCCAAAACTGACGTAAGAGGCCTAAATCTTGAAAACGCCTTAAATCTAATCAGAAGTAAAATAAACTTTCTCAAACCTTTCGATTTAGGTCCAATAACATCCATTTTAAGTTTCATCAAAATCGGTTGAAAACTAAGAGTAATAGCATATTCAAGATTTTGGGGAAATGGCAATAACTCTGCTTCTAGCAGTCGAAAATAGCTCAAATTCGAACTTGATCTTCGTTTTATGAATATGTATACAAATACCGAATTTTATTTGATTCCATCAAAAAATCTAGTTTTTAGAGCGTTTACAAGCAACTGTTGACGGACAGACGGACGGACGGGTGCCAACAATATAGAGAGATGAGGGCGTATAAAAAGGGGTACACATAGATATAAAATTTAGTTTTTAGAGCAAACACATAAATATTTGCTTTGGAACTGATAAAGATAAATTTTTAAATTTGACATAATTGACAAATTGTTATATTCAACAAAAACGCACCATGCCATCTTAAAATGTTGTCACTTCCATTATCATTGACCTTCTCACATGCACTTATTTACGAATCTGATGATGTAATCAACTAATTTTTACTGCACACAAGAATTTTAATCATGCACTGAAAATGAAGATAGGTATGTTTCTGCTGACAAGAGATCCATAGAGACATATACATTTTAATGCAGTAATATTAGTAATAAAATAATATTAGGCCACAGAATATCATAATAATGTCAACTTTTTTTTTTTAACATAAAAGGGTTAAAAAGGAACACTAAAAATTCTTAACTTTATTTATACTCTTGAATAACAATTAAAAAGGTATCCTGCTTTATAAGTACAAAGTTTCCATTATCAAAAACGTGATAAATTATACCTGAAAATATTTCTAAAGTATGCTATTTATATCTATGTATCTACACCGATCTGGTTTTAATAAGGATTAATTAAAAACGCAGACTAATAATTGTTAATTAAGCAGTTTGACCTTGTCTTGATCAAATCCATACATTTTGGCATTTAAAAATTAACTGCTGTTTTTGTAGTTAAAACTTTCAGGTATGTTGAAGGGCACATTATTCTTGATTTTGGTGTGTATTTTTCACAAATTTGAGCAAAATTGTCCTTTTAAATTTGAATATATATCAAATGCTAATGAAAATCCTACATTTATTTCTATAAAGCTGAGCATGACAATACTGTCTAGAATGGGGCACGTAACTTAAGTGGGTTAAGGTCCCTATAAGCATTTGCTTGTTTTAATAAACATGGGTTATCTGTATGTCAGCTAGTAGAATGAATCCAGTAGTTTCAAGCAAGGTAAAATGTATTAATGCATACTTTGACAAAATACAAAATGGCAGATTTCGGTTACCAAATATTACAATTTTTTATCTGCCAAATTTCATTATAATCCCAAGCTAAAATTGGAATTCCAATTGCTAGAATACACTCCAGTGAACAAAGTCACATGATAAACTAGTGGATTCTGTGTCAGTAGAAAAATTCTACTGAACACAATGTAGGCCATATTCTTATTCTAATGATTTTTAGCAATAAAGTTAATCATACAACTGGGTATCCATACGACGTGTTCTTCTCGACTTATTTATAGATCAAACATTGTACACAAAAATAGGTGACGCATTTTGCTGCTGTTGTCGAATTGGTTACTCATGACATATAGGTCAAAGTGACGGATTCATAAAGAAAATTGAAACAAACCAATCTTATAGGAAGTATGATGAATGGGGGTGTGGTTTGGACACGATGTAGCGTGGGTATGGTCTTTGCTTAGTATATACAGTCAAGTAACCTAATTTCGTGCATTTCTGAAAATGATTAATAATTTACATGTGCGACCATACAACGTGTTTCTCTAGACTTATTTATAGATCAAACATTGTACACGAAAATAGGTAACGCATTCTGCCGCCGTTGCCAAGTTGATTGCTCATGAAATATGGGTCAAAATGAAGGATTCATAAAGAAAATTGAAACAAACCAATTTTAATTATACTGTAGAATATCTGAGGAAACATCTAAGACATTTTAAAAAATTTCCGTTTTTTTAACTTAGACGAAATTCGGTGTTGAATCCTTATATGCACGAAAATAGGTTACACCACTGTATAGATGCCAGTGGCAGTAGTGACACTTGCACCACAGACATACGATTAGAATTTTATTGGTTTGTAGATGAGTTGACTGAAGGTGGTAGACGAGATAACTCACTTTGTAGACCAGTTAGTCATAACTATCAACAAGTTGGCATATAACCAAGTTAACTTAACACAGTGAGTGTAAAGCCTATGGCTATGGCCTGTCCCGACTGCTGTTGTGATTTGTGGACAATGACAATGTGGTTGCAGAGAACAATAATATTATGCCGGGTCATAACAGGCTAATCACCCTTCTTACTAATGTTTCTAAGAATATGTTACTTATAAGATCATAAGAAGAATGGCATCGCAAAGAATTTAGCAAGGTAAAACAGAACGTTCACTTTGTGAAAATGAATATTACCTTCGATGTAGTTGTACAAGACCCATCGTCCCGTTGCAGATGACCTGTCGTCCTTCGAAGACGGTTTGTCGTCCGTCGAGGCTACCTTACAAACAGGTAACCTAGATATATATAACGAAAAACGAACATTTGTTTATTTTGTACCAAAATTTCAATAGAAGGGCAGAATAAAATAATGGCTCTTATTTTATTGACAAAATAGACATACAGTCAAGTAACCTAATTTCGTGCTAACATATTTTTCGTGCATCTCCGGAAATGATTAATAATTAACATGTACATGTGCGACCTCGCGTGACCACAGCCCCCGTCGCCAGGAATGAATTGGTGGTGGGGGGCTCAGATTTTGAACTCAGAAAATTTGCAGAATAAAACTCAATTTGAGGTGCCAAAATCTAGCCTATATCTTTTAGATTTTGTACAAAGGCACTGTAAATGAATCAATCTTTGCTGAACTGAAGAAGGTTTTGCTGGGCCTTATTCTCACCCACCCTATCGACGGACTGCCTCCTCATTTGCTTGTTTTGTTAAACATGAGTTATCTCTACAATGTCCGCTAGCAGAATGAATCCGCGGTAAAATGTATACTTTGACATAAACAAATTGGCGGATTTCAGTTATTACCAAAAAGGGCCTATCACTATTTTTATCGACCAAATTTTCTTATAATCCCAAGATGTAATCGGAATTCCAGGTGTCGTCTGCTAGAATATATTCAAGTGAACAAAGTCACGTGACAAACTAGTTTAGATCATTTATCTTTGAAGGAATTTTCATTAGTTATAATGAAATATTATTAGAGATAAATACTAAGAGAAGTCAATTATACCACTGGGTATCCATACAACGTTTTTTTTTCTCTACTTATTTATAGATCAAACATAGTACACGAAAATAGGTGACTCATATTGCCGTCGTTGTCCAGTAGAACTACCTCTCGTTGTCAAGTTGGTTACTCATGAAATATGCGTCAAATTGAGAGATTCATAAAGAAATTCGAAACAAACTAATTTTAATCATTTTTATACGCCCACATGAAATGGAGGTGGGGGTGTGGGGGGCCTCTTTCCGTCGGTCCGTCCGTCCGTAAACACTCTACAAGGTACAATTCTTGACTGATTTCGACGAAACTTGGTATGGTTGTTTGTAATCGCCCAAGGATGAACCTTATTGAAAATCAGACGAATCGAAAAATATTTACTATGAGTTATTGCCCTTATCCTTGAAACGCTCGTAAACACTCTAGAAGGTGCAATTCATGACGGATTTTGATGAAACTTGGTATGAGTGTTCGTAATCGCCCAAGGATAAACCCTATCGAAAATCAGAAAAATTGAAAAATATTTAGTATGAGTTATTGCCCTTGTTCTTGAAAACGCGTTCAATTTTAGCTTTTAAAAAACGTCACATAACTTAGATGTCACATAAACCCCATTTCGTTGGTCCGTCCGTCCGCCCACAATTGCTCGTAAACACTCTACAAGGCACAATTCTTGACTGATT
This sequence comes from Lottia gigantea, assembly GCF_000327385.1. Classification (NCBI taxonomy): domain Eukaryota; kingdom Metazoa; phylum Mollusca; class Gastropoda; family Lottiidae; genus Lottia; species Lottia gigantea. The sequence continues at coordinate 2,482,577 of NW_008708797.1, read as the reverse complement.
TCGACGAATCTTGGTATGGTTGTTTGTAATCACCCAAGGATGAACCCTATTGAAAATCAGACGAATCGAAAAATATTTACTATGAGTTTTTGCCCTTGTTCTTGAAACGCTCGTAAACACTCTAAAAGGCACAATTCTTGAAGGATTTTGACGAAACTTGGTGTGAGTGTTTTTAACCACCCAATGATAAAGCTCTCGAAAATCAGAAAAATTGAAAAATATTTAGTATTAGTTATTGCCCTTGTTCTTGAAAACGCGTTCTATTTATAGTTCGTAAACACTCTAGAAGGCACAATTCTTGCCGGATATTGACGAAACTTGGCATGAGTGTTGGTTATCACCCATGGATAAACCGTATTGAAAAACAGAAATATTGAAAAATATTTAGTATGAGTTATTGCCCTTGTTCTTGAAAACGCGTTCAAATTTTAGCTTGTAAACGCTATAGAAGGGATAATTTTTGACGGATTTTAACGAAATTTGGCTTGAGTATTGTTTATAACCCAAGGATGAACCCTATTGAAAATCAGAAAAATTGAAAAATATTTTGTATGAGTTATTGCCCTTGATCTTGAAAACTCGTTCAATATGTAGCTCATAAAAACTCTAGAAGGCATGATTCTTGCTGGATTTTGACAAAACTTGGTTTTATTATTCATTACAGCGCTGAAGATTGAATATTTGTCTTCTTGAGTTTTCACGTGCTAAAGATTGAACACATATTCAAGAACTAGGGCAATAACTCATACTCAATATTATTCAGTATCGCCCTAAAGAGTTCAAAAGAAGAGTATGACTGAAGGTTGAATATTTCATACTGGTGATTGTTACTGTACTGCTAAATATTTATGTTCAAAATCAAAGCTGCCAGTATAGCCAGTGGGCGTATATTACCTTGCTATCTTATAAAATATCTAAGGAAACATCTGAGACTTAAAAAAAAATTCCGTTTTTTTAAATTTGAAGAAATTCGGTGTTGAATCCTTATATGCAGGAATATAGGTTACACCACTATATAATTATATTTGAGATTAAGAAGACTTTTCATCAAGGAAGAAATATTTATTGAATATTATGTGACGCATCACGCTGAAACCGACTCACTTCTTTAAAAATTCAGCAGCTTCATAGAATAAATTAAGCTTAATAAAAACATTTTGTTCAATAATAGCAGTTATGTAATGCTCAATCAGAGAAGAGATTTACTTTGATCAATAAAATCAATTCAATATGTTTTTATTGCCGTCACCCATGTTCATCCGTCGGTCCATCTATTTGTCCGTCCGTCCGTCCGTTGGCCCGTCCACAATTGCTCGTAAACACTCTACGAGACACAATTCTTTGACAAAACTTGGTGTGAGTGTTCGTAATCACCAAAGGATGGACCCTATTGAAAATCAGAAGAATCGAAAAATATTATGCATAAGTTATTGCCCTTGTTCTTGAAAACGCGTTCAATTTTTTAGCTCGTAAACACTCAAGAAGGGACAATTCCTCACGGATTTTGACAAAACTTGGTGTGAGCGTTCGTAATTACCCAAGGTTGAAGCTTATTGATAATCAGAAGAATCGAAAATATTTAGTATGAGTTATTGCCCTTGTTCTTGAAAACGCGTTCAAATTTTAGCTCGTTAACACTCTTGAAGGCACAATTCTTGACGAATTTTGACGAAACTTGGTGCAAGTGTTCGTTATCACTCAAGGATGAACCCTATCGAAAATCAGAAAAATCGAAAAATATTCAGTATCAGTTATTGCCCATGTTCTTGAGAACGTGTTCAATTTTTAGCTCGTAAATATTCTAGAAGGTTCAATTCTTGACAGATTTTGACAAAACTTAGTGAAATTGTTTATTATCACCCATGGATGAACCCTATCGAAAATCAAAAATATCGAAAATATAGGAGTTATTGACCGCGTTCTTGAAAAAACTTTCAAATATTAGCTCTTAAATCAAATCTGCAAGTGGGCGTATATAACCTTGTCTGGCAAGCTATCTTTTTAAGTGATGTACCTTTTATTTCATTGTTTATGTTTTTCTTTCAGTATCAGTACATCAGTCAACACGTCAAACACAGTCGCCCGTCACGTAAAGCTGACGGTCCGTCCAAGAATATTACCACAACACCCGTCGCCCAATTTTTAGCTCATAAACCCCCTAGAAGGCACAATTCTAAAAAGATTTTGATGAAACTTGGTGTGAGTGTTTGTGATCACCCAAGGATGAATCCTATTGAAAACCAGAAAATCGATAAATTCTAAGTATGAGTTATTGCCTTTGCTCTTGAAAGGGTGTTCAAAGTTTAGAATTCTTGACAGATTTTGACAAAACTTGGTAATATTATTCAGTATCGCCCGAAAAGTTCAAAAGAAGTGTATGACTGCAGGTTGAATATTTCATACTGGCGATTGTTACTGTAGGCCATCGTATCAAGAATACGGGTTTTGACATGTTCTTATTAGGAAGTATGACGAATTGGGGTGTGGTATGGACACGTTGATTTGTATTCAAAATCAAAGCTGTTAGTGGGCGTTATATTACTTTGCCTGGAAAGCTATCTTTTTAAGAGGGAGAAACAACCTTTTCAGCCAACTCACTAAATCCTGCATTTATTATAAAATAAGACATCAATTCAATATTTTGAAATGCAAACAACAGCTTTGATAACAGTTCCCAGAACAATCTCCCAACAAATTTATTCTTGTCTGTATGGTTTAGTTTCATACTCGACCCCATGGAGTTGTTTCGATGCCAATATTAATTTTCTTCTCAAAATGACAAAGATAGCTTGCCAGGCAAGGTAACATACGCCCACTGGCAGCTGTCAGAAATGATTAAACAGTCTTTAGTGACTACAGGGTTGCACAATATAGCTAATAGAGTGAAACGTCAAGTCAGACACGATATTTCGGTGAAATATTATCCGATCATCGCGAAAATCGATAGGGATCATCTTCATAATGACATTGACATACAAAATAAAAATCAAAAGAATCTGTAAACAATTGTAGCCTGTAGAGTGAGCACGAGTTGCACAATATAGCTAATAGAGTAAAACGTCAGGTCAGACACGATATTTCGGTGAAAAATTATCCGATCATCATGAAAATCGATAGATCATCATGAAAATCAATAGGGATCATCTTCATAATGACATAGACATACAAAATAAAAATAAAAAGAATCTGTAAAGAATTGTAGCCTGTAGAGTGAGCACGAGTTGCACAATATAGCTATATAATAGAGTAAAACGTCAAGTCAGACACTATATTTCGGTGAAAAATTATCCGATCATCATGAAAATCGATAGATCATCATGAAAATCAATAGGGGTCATCTTCATAACGACATAGACATACAAAATAAAAATCAAAAGAATCTGTAAAGAATTGTAGCCTGTAGAGTGAGCACGAGTTGCACAATATAGCTAATAGAGTAAAACGTCAAGTCAGACACTATATTTCGGTGAAAAATTATCCGATCATCACGAAAATCAATAGGGATCATCTTCATAATGACATTGACACACAAAATAAAAATCAAAAGAATCTGTAAAATTTTTTTAGCCTGTAGAGTGAGCACGAGTTGCACAATATAGCTAATAGAGAAAAACGTCAAGTCAGACACGATATTTCGGTGAAAACTTATCCGATCATCACGAAAATCAATAGGGATCATCTTCATAATGACATTGACACACAAAATAAAAATCAAAAGAATCTGTAAAAAATTGTAGCCTGTAGAGTGAGCACGAGTTGCACAATATAGCTAATAGAGAAAAACGTCAAGTCAGACACGATATTTCGGTGAAAAAGTATCCGATCATCACAAAAATCAAAAGGGATCGTCTTCATAATGACATTGACACACAAAATAAAAATCAAAAGAATCTGTAAAAAATTGTAGCCTGTAGAGTGAGCACGAGTTGCACAATATAGCTAATAGAGAAAAACGTCAAGTCAGACACGATATTTCGGTGAAAAATTATCCGATCATCACGAAAATCAATAGGGATCATCTTCATAACAACATTGACATACAAAATAAAAATCAAAAGAATCCATAGAGAACTGTAGCCTGTAGAGTGAGCACGAGCCAAATGTGAACGGACGGACTGACGGACCGACGGGGTGATTACAATATACGCCCATCTTACGTGTGGGCGTATAAAAATACAAACGTCGATTTGTAAAAGTACATTTGTCGAATTGTAATTTGTAGAAAAATACATTTGTCAATTTGAGAAAGTTCAAATGTATATTAGTAATTTAGAGATTGATTTGTAAAATGTTCATTTCAACCTAAATTGTCGATTTGTCAACTTTACAAGTGTAGAATTGTATCAGCTCGATGTTGAAATGACGAAGTGTGAAATGTCGATTTTACAAATGTAGATATTACATTTGTCAATTTCGACCGAGAGTTCAAGCTCGTATGTGAATTAGTGGGTGGGACTGACCTCTTACGGAAAGCTACGACGATAGATGAGAATTGACGGAATTTCCCGAAAGTATGTAAACTTTTATTTCTCCTTGGTCAATTAATAACATAAATTGTTTTAGAGAACTGGCGTTTGACTTATTGAATAGCAATCATCCTCCATATTTTATTATGGTACCGGGTAAAGATCAGTATTATGTATTGTCTCTATAATTTTCAGATTAGGTTCCCCAGTGCTGCAGTGGTATGGTTGGTGGTGGAACCAACATCGAAAAGCCGAATATGGTTCTGGACTAGTCTTGAGGTTATATTCCTCTTAAATGCGTTCAAGAAGATAAAAACAAAAGCATTGAATTTATACACATCTACATTTGTAAAATCGGCATTTACAAATCAATCTCTAAGTTACTAATATACATTTGAACTTTCTCAAATTGACAAATGTATTTTCTACAAATTACAATTAGACAAATGTACTTTTACAAATCGACATTTGTATTTTTGTCATTTTGCAAGGAAATTAATATTGACATCGAAACAACTCCATACTATGGAGACCCAACCTTTTTCAATCATCTTATCTTTTAATATTAATTATAATTACACCAACATAATAATTTTGAAGCTATCCATTTTCCAAATGGAGTTCCAAAATCACAAAAAGTACACAAATACCATAAATCTATGTCATGTCTATGGCGAAATTCGGTGTTGAATCCTTATATGCACGATATAGCTTACACCACTATATATATTATAAGATATCCATGGTTATATGACCGTAACTCGTAAAGATAACTTGCCAGGCAAGGTAACATACGCCCACTGGCAGCTGTCAGAAACGTATAGAAATGATAAAACAGTCTTTAGTGACTACAGTATGAATTTTCTCATATAAAATAAATTCTAATAGTTTGAATTCAATGAAATATATATTTACTGCCAGTTATTTATGCTGAGAAATTCCACCAAATTTTTAAATCAATATCAATAACCCAAATACATCAAATTATCTCATCAATAAGCTATAAATGACCAAACCATGTTTCATTAAAATCTATTGAAAACTGTAGTCTCTGATGTGTTCACATACAAATTTTGATGCGTTTTTCCTAAGTCGAGGGCAGTAACTCAAAGCCGTTCATCGAAATACCATCAAATTCGAACTTGTCCAAGATCTCATCAATATAATTATATGATCAACGATATTTTTTATCATTTGGTCCGCTACTCTAGAACATTTTTGGGAATATTTCGAAACAACCACCACCCTTCTGTGAAATTGACAGCAAATATCAGCGAAAACAGCATGGATTTTTTGGACACCACGGTGTTCAAAGGCAACAACTTTCTTTCTTCTAAAAATTAGACATTAAAGTATTTTTTAAGGAAACTGATACCCACCAACTTTTATACAAAAGCTCGTTCCACCCGAAGCACACATTTTCTGGAATAATTAAATCTCAAATTCTAAGATTTCATAGAATTTGCACCCAATATAGGCTGATTTTGAATCCGCCTGTAAACTAGTTTTTGACAAATTAAGGGAGAGGGGTTATTCCAAAAGATTTCTTCTAAAAATTAAGAATGACACGCTTTCAGCCTTTTTGAGAAAAAATGACCCCCCTCCACCTTTTATTGGATTCGGTTCATTTCCCTGTGGAGGTCCTACTTGTCGCACATGCGAACACATACATGTTACCCATTTTTTCAAAAATAACAAGAACGGAAAATTGTTTGCGATGAATAACCTCATCATGCCTATAGAAACAGTTTCTACATCACCTAGCATGAAACCTAAGCTTAGACGTCTACAACGCGAAAGTTATTGGATCGATCAACTGCAGACTATGAGGCCAAATGGACTCAACATTCAACATGATAACCAGATAATACCCTTTATAACGACATTTGATTCTACAGCTACCAGCTCCATAATAGTCAAACGCCATTACTCGGAACTTCAGAACAAATTTCCCCATATATACACAAAACGTTTGGTTGTAGCTTACAAAAGAAATCGAAATCTTAGCAATTTCCTCTTTCACGGTAGACTTGAACCCTTGAACAATGTCCATTCATCCTAGGAGCATAGATTTCTTGATATAAATGTATCATGTTATATCAATAAATTAATCGATTTCTAAGTTAGATTTCAGGGAATACTTATTTCAGGACTGGTGCCATGGCTTCATACAGTATATTATATAGCATGCAGTGTATATTTGTGTGTGTGTCTTTTCAACTAAAATCATACTAATGACTAACTAATTTTCACATAATTAATAGACTTATCTATTGCTCTGTGACCTAGGCCATTGCTTTCATTGAGACTCGTCTCAATACACCCTAACACCAAATTTCATTAAAATCATCCGAAAACTGTAGTCTCTATTATGTTCACAAACAAATTTGGACACGTTTTTCTTAGTTAAGGGCAATAACTCAAAAACCGTTTATCGAAAGATCTTCAAATTCGAACTTGATCAAGATCTCATCAATATAAATGAGCACACAAAATTTCAATAAATTCCCTTAAGGACCGAAGTCTCTATTGTGTTCACAAACAAATTTTGACGCATTTTAACCTAAGTCAAGTGCAATAACTAAAAAACCGTTTATCGAAAGATCGTCAAATTCGAACTTGACCAAAATCTCATCAATATAAATGATCACACCAAATTTCATTAAAATGAGTTGAAATTTGTAGTCTCTATTGTGTTCACAAACACATTTTGACGCGATTTTCCTAAGTCAAAAACCGTTCATCGAAAGATCTTCAAATTCGACCTTGACCAAGATCTCATCAATATAAATGAGCACACCATAGAATAGAGGCCTAATATATTATGAGGTTTTCTCATACATATCATTGTATTATTGTATCGACGCAATAATATGTGACAAGGTAATGAAAGCGTGATGCGACAATGTGGTGTGATGATATATTTCGTTTTCTATGATATATGTTTACATTCTTTGAAAAATACGGTAGCCTTGGAGGGAGACGGGCCAACGGGTCTTGAAGAAACGGGTTTTGATAAAACAATTGGAGAACCTCGTTGTTTTTGTTTACTTTCAGTCGGCCACTTCTTCAATCTTAGAATGGCAATATCCAGTATCTTTTTCGATGACTACAAATTTCGGAAAGAAATTCGCCTTGCACAAAGGCTGTTTTCATATTTAACGTACATTTCATAACGATGTTTGTTTACATTTTAGGTGGATTTCTTATTTCTTGCTAAGAGGTTAAGACTATGACTTCGATTTAACGCAATTGACACTTCGTCATTACTTCAGTGCCCATAATTAAATTCTTTCCTTTGTACATAGCCACTGGCCGGCCATAAAAATTGGCCATTGGCCACAAAAATTGGCCAAAAAATTAGGGACGAAGCCCTAACTCATTTGACGTATGGTTTTAGCATATAGCACCATAGAGTTATATATAGAACTCTATTTATAGCACTGAGCAATAGCGTAACCAATAGCGCACAATGACTTGGTTCAAGGTTCGTACCCATTACATGTCGGCTTACGAGTAAGGGTTTGCAGAAAAGTAGGACGTAAAATTCATATCATTTAATTTTTATACGCCCACGTGAAATGGGAGGGGGCGTATATTGCCGTCACCCATGTCCGTCCGTCGGTCCGTCCACAATTACTCGTAAACACTCTACAATTCTTGACGGATTTTGACAAAACTTGGTGTGTGTTCAAAATCACCCAAGGATGAACCCTATTGAAATTGAGAGAATCGAAAATTATTTAGTGTTAGGGTGTATTGAGACGAGTCTCAATGAAAGCACTGGCCTAGGTCACAGAGCAATAGATAAGTCTATTGATTATGTGAAAATTAGTTAGTCATTAGTATGATTTTAGTTGAAAAGACACACACACAAAACATACACTGTATGTTATATAATGTACTGTATATAGCCATGGCACCAGTCCTGAAATAAGTATTCCCTGAAATCTTACTTAGAAATCGATTAATTTATTGATAGAACATGATACATTTATATTAAGAAATCTATGCTCCTAGGATGAATGGACATTGTTCAATGGTTCAAGTCTACCGTGAAAGAGGAAATTGCTAAGATTTTTGTTGTGTTTGCGATGGCCATAAAGATGCATAGTTGATTAAAACTTAAATTTATTATACATGAAATTCTTACAACAATGGCGGTCGGCCCGCCGACCTACTACAAAGTGAATGACGTCATGTGACCTCGTGCAAAGCAAGCAACCAGAAGCGCACATACTGTTTCGGCGTCACATACGTTCGAACCTAGACACAACATATTTTCCCCCCTTTTAGTTAAGCACATATATGATTAAACACTATCAATAAACACAAAGAAACCTCAGAGAAACTAAACAATTAACATCACTGTCTGTGAACGATTTAAAGTCCTATGAAATAGCATGCATTACTGTAAACACTCAATTAAACATAATCGTTCAAATAGGCAGGTCTATGCCGAATTCTTTGTGGATGATTACGAACTGGAACTACTCGATTACGATTTCGCCGATTGTTCTGATTTGGAATGTCAGGAGGAACATTGTCATTTGGTAGCACATTATCGAAATTATGGTAAAATGGATATTGATCATTTTCTGAGTGATCATGGTTTTGGTAAGCGCGTATACATCTTCTTGCGTTCCAACAGCTACCATCACTTAAACGAAACGATGACTTTCCTAGGCGTTGAGTAATAGATTTCGGATTAGACAATGTCTTTTTGTTCTGACGTAATCACCAACTTTCAGATTCGTTTCTCTGGCATTTCTCCTCTTGTCAACATAAGATTTCATCTTATCTTGTCTTGAAGCGATATAAAGTGATCTACTTTCGATGTCTGGAGGAACCGGATCTGGAGGTTTTAGATTTTCTAAAGGTAGTTTTGTCTTCAGATCATTAATTCTGAAGGTGATTTCTTGGTTAAGGAATGCGGTGTAGCTCTGTAAGTTCTAAGAATAAGACGTATAGCTTCTGCAAAAGGTTTACCATCTTGTAAGTGAGCTTTTAAACCTTCTTTGATGACTCTATTAAAGCGTTCTACACCACCATTACACATCGGATTATATCTAGCAGCAAGTCTATGTTTAATACCTTGTGATCTCAGATAAGGTTCAAACTCGTACGATATAAACTGTGGTCCATTATCAGTAATAATTACTTCTGGTATTCCCCATCTTGAAAATAAATTCTCCAAAGAGTCAATGATCACCTTTGAAGTTATTTTAGAACATTTGATTATTTCAGGCCATTTCGAATGTAAATCATGTATCACAAATAAAAATCTAGAGTCTTGAGGAGCGACTTGAACTTCTCCAAATATATCAATCTGAATTTCTTTCCAAGGAGATGTAGGCCATGGTATAGGTTGAATAGGAGGTTGAACGGGTCTAAGTGACTTTTCACTTAAAGCACAAGATTGACAGTTCTTTACAAAATCTTCAATTTGATGATCCATGCCTGTCCACCATACGGTTTCACGACAACGTTGTTTCATCTTAACTATTCCTGGATGTCCTTCGTGAGCCATAGTTAAAACTCTTTCTTGTAGACTATCAGGAATCACAGCACGACAACCTCGAGAGACACAAAAATTATCCCAAATTGACAGTTCATCCCGTAGACGATAAAACGATTGTAACTCATTTGCAACAATTTTAGACAACCCATTTGTAAGAAAATTTCGAACTTGCAAAAGATTATGGTCAGTTTCTGAAGCACGTTTAAGTTCTTCTCGAGTAACTAATGAAAAATCAATTTCTAAGACGGTAGCGGAGTCTATTTCCTGAATCTGCTGACTATTCGGATTATCGATAACTAATCTACTTAACATATCAGCTACTAAGTTTTTCGAACCCGTCACATATTCGATTTTGAAGTCATATTGATGTAAGCGATCTGACCAGCGGTAAATACGCAAAAGTTTGTGACCCGAACCTGCAGTTGCTAATAACGTAGTTAATGCTTGATGGTCAGTTCGTAGAGTGAATTTTCTACCATACAAATATACATGCCAATGTTCACATGCTAAAATACAAGCTAAAGCTTCTCGTTCGCCTGTGGAATATTTTCTTTCACCTGAAGATAATGTTCTTGAATAGAAAGAAACAGGACGTTCTCTGCCATGAGAATATTGAGACATAACGGCACCAACAGCTATACCGGATGCATCCGTTGTGACGAATGTAGGCAAATCTGGTGAAAAATGGGCTAATGTAGGAGGTGAAGCGATTTTCTGCTTAAGTAATTCAAACGCAGCAGTATGTTCACGAGTCCATTGCCACTGACTGTCTTTACGTAAAAGACAACGTAACGGTTCAGCTGTATCAGCATAATTTGGCACAAATTTCAAATAAAAGTTAGTCGTACCTAGAAATGAAGCTAATTGTTTATTGTCCTTAGGTACTGGCAATTCTAAAATTGAGTCCACATTTGACTTTAGAGGTAAAACACCATCACCGGAGACACTGAAGCCTAAAAAATCAATTTCCTGTGTAGCAATCATACACTTATCTTTGTTCAAAGTTAAATTATAGTCTTGTAAACGTCTAAGAACAGTTTCCAAACGTTGATTATGTTCACGCATGTTTCGACCATGAATAACTATATCGTCTAACATATTGAGTGTTCCTGGGCATCGGTCAAGAACCATGCTAAGAATTTTCTGAAAGGCACTTGGAGCGCTTGATAATCCATACGGACATCGCTTATACTGGAATAAACCATCGTGAGTTATAAACGTTGTTAAATGTTTAGCTGATTCCGCCAAAGGAATTTGTAGATAAGATCTACAAAGATCTAATTTAGTAAACACAGTAGATCCATAGAATTCTGCTGACAATTCTTCCATTGTCGGTAGAGGATACTTATCAGGAACAATAGCTGTATTAACATCTTTAAGATCGATGCAAAGTCTGATTTCTCCCGATTTACGTCTTGCCACAACTAAATTCGAAACCCATGTCGAAGAATCTACACGTTCGATTATATCTGTGTCCTCTAAACGTTTAAGTTCAGTAGAGACTTCTTGACGGACAGAAAATGGTAGACGTCTAAGCCTTTGAGAGACAGGTGAAACATGTTCTAACACCTGTGGGTTGTGTGAGAACTTTCTAATCCTTCCCAAACCTGAAAATACTGTTGGGTACTTTTGTAATATATTTGATGCTACAGTTTGAATTTTTTCACCATAATGAGACAGTTCAAAACCTAATCTATTAAACAAATCAAGACCCATTAAACTAGTACCAGATCTAGTAACATAAAACTCAAACTGATCTTAAGTTTGATATTTATACTGGACAGGAATTCTAATAGTCCCTAATACATCAATAGATTTACCATCAAAAGTAACTAAATTCTTAAGAGGCCTATGCAACTTAAAACGTTTAAAATACAAATTATATAAACTTTCATTAAGTATGGATACCTTTGCATCCAAATCAATTAATAAAGAACATGGAATGTCATTAATACGAACAACAAGTCTTTTAAAGTCTTCGTCAGGACCATTTTGGCACTGACGAATATGTTCATTTTGTCGAATCGTACAAATTTCAAAGTTATTATCAACAAATTTATCTTCATTATCGTTGCTTTTGTTGTAGAAACCTTGATCCACAACATATCTTATTGCATTTTGGTCTTGAAAACGTCTCTGTTGACCCGAATTATGTGATTGTCTTGTTGAACGACAAACTCGAGCGAAATGATCAAATTTTCCACAAGAATTACAAGTTTCTCCCCTTGCAGGACAGTTATTACTATTAGCTCTGTGCAATGATGATCCACAATTAGTACCGGTACAATGCTGATTTCCAGCATTGGAATGATTTCTATCATAGTTTTGAAAATATTGACCACCACTTGATTTTTGTCTTGGCACATAATTGTTTCCGTAGTTTTGACTTTGAGTTCTTTGCCTTGATGGCGCACCGTAGTTTTTCTTACGTACACCTTGGACTTTGTTTTCTTCTGACGTTGTTGACGAATTTTCGACTTTTTGACCATTTTTCGTCATAGCTTTGCACTGGAAATGTGCATCTTCAACCAACTGGGCTATTTCAGTTGCTCTAGCGAGAGTAGTATCGTCTGGCTCTAGAAGCAAGCGTTCCCTAATTCGTTTCATAGACGTGAACGTAATAAAATGTCCTCGGATGATTTCATCTGTCAAATCACCATATTCACAGTATTTAGCCAGTTCTTTCAAGGCAGTAATAAATTCAATTATTTTCTCACCTGGTCGTTGAACTGTATTTCGAGACATAATGACCGACTTTCGTTTTCGAAAACGAGCTTTGAGGGCATCGAGTGCATTTGTGTACGTATCTGTGTTGGCCAAAGTTCTAAATATTCGTTGTCCTTCATCACCCAAACAATGAAACAATATTGCTTTTCTTCTGTCATCGGAGACATCTTCGCCGTCTAAGGCATTAGCAATTAGATAATTCTTAAAACCCTCTATCCATCTTTGATACGGAATCGGTGGATCGCCGGGTGAAGCGAGAAAAGGTGAAGGAGGAGGCAACGAACCTACTAAATTACCAGCCATTCTTCTTCAGGTTCATCCTCGTCGCCAATTTGTTGTGTTTGCGATGGCCAAAAAGATGCATAGTTGATTAAAACTTAAATTTATTATACATGAAATTCTTACAACAATGGCGGCCAGCCCGCCGACCTACTACAAAGTGAATGACGTCATGTGACCTCGTGCAAAGCAAGCAACCAGAAGCGCACATACTGTTTCGGCGTCACATACGTTCGAACCTAGACACAACAATTTTGATTTTGTAAGCTACAACCAAACGTTTTGTGTATACATGGGGAAATTTGGCCTTACAGTCTGCAGTTGATCGATCCAATAACTTTCGCGTTGTAGACGTCTAAGCTTAGGTTTCATGCTAGGTGATGTAGAAACTGTTTCTATAGGCATGATGAGAAGGTCATCAATGGAATGATCGGGAAGGTTGAAGTGATTCGCAATTGGTCTATCCTTGCCATGCACTATATCATAGCGATGGCCATTGAATCGCGTTCGAAGCGCATTTTGAGTCTCGCCAACATATTGTACATCGCATTTTTTACAAGAAATTAGGTATATGATATTTTGATCTCCGCAAGAAATTAGGTTATTCATCGCAAACAATTTTCCGTTCTTGTTGTTTTTGAAAAAATGGGTAACATGTATGTGTTCGCATGTGCGACAAGTAGGACCACCACAGGGAAATGAACCGAATCCAATAAAAGGTGGAGGGGGGTCTTCTTTTCTCAAAATGTCTGAAAGCGTGTCATTCTTAATTTTTCGAAGAAACCTTTTGGAATAACCCCTCTCCCTTAATTTGTCAAAAACTAGTTTACAGGCGGATTCAAAATCAGCCTGTTAGTATGAGTCCTTGTTTGTGAAAAAGCGTTCAATTTTTAGCTCGTTAATGCTCTAGAAGTCTCGGTGGATTTTGATGAAACTTGGTGTGAGTGTTTGTTATCACCCAAGGATAAACCCTATTGAAAATCAGAAGAATCAAAAAATATTTAGTACGAGTTATTGCCCTTGTTTATGAAAAGGCGTTCAATTTTTAGCTCGTAAACACTCTACAAGACACAATTCTTGACGTTTGTTCTGATTTTCTTTGACCCATATTTCATAAGTAACCAACTCGAGAACGGCTGCAAAATGCATCTCCTATTTTCCTGTACAATATTTGATCAAGAGATAACACGTTGAATGTATAGCCTACCCAGTATTGTATTTTCTTATTATTTCTCTTTTAACAAATCATTATAAATAATAACAATTCCTTCAAAGAACAATAATTAAAGAAAATATAGTGACTGACAAACTAAGAAAAGTATGTAAGAGTAAGTACATTGCTAAAATTCATTGAAACAACATAACAAGATGGCCCACATTGTGTTCCATAGAATTTTTCTCCTTACATGGAATCCGCTAGTTTGTCACACGATTTTGTTCTCAGGAATATATTCTAGCAGACGACACATGGAATTCCGATTAGATCTTATGATTATAAGGAAATTTGGCCGATAAAAAATGATGATATTTGGTAATGACTGAAATCCGCCATTTTGTATAATTATGCTAGAAACCGATAATAAATTTGACATTGCTTTGAAACAGTAGGGAAAAATTCTGCGGGTTGACGTTTTAGAGATAACCACTTGTTTCACAATATACACATGCAATGGTCGCGCGAGGTCGCACATGTAAATGACTTAATATCATTTCCGAAGATACACGACCACAAAATTAGGTTCACACGAAATTAGATTACTTGACTGTACTCTATTATTACGGTATATGATGACTGAATGACATCTTCTATTCCAGTTTGCGACATGATACTTATGAGCCACCATTGATCGCTTATGTAATAATACGCCACCGATTGTGTATTATTAGACCCGTAGCCAGACTTAATTGTTCAGAGGGACAAGTAATATCAGGAATGGTGTTTAGTCGCAGTATTGAATTGGAATAGGAAATTTTTCCATATGAGTCCCAATGAGCCTGTGCATTATTCCCAACCATCCCGGGATTACTTTTTTAATAAACAGATATTTTAAGGACAAAACGAAGGAAAACCCCAACGAATGAAGTATAAAGATAATAATTATTATTTCTGACCAATTCCTTTGGGTACGTACTGAAAATAGTCCGTTACCTACGTTCATTTATTTTGTTTTAATATAGTAGATTGTTTATTTCTGATATAGAGGCTTTATCGGCTGCCTAATGGACACATAATGTTTCCTGTGCGTTTAAAGAGTCAAAATGTCAATAAGAGAAAAATAGTCAAATACAGATCATTAGATTTCACTTCACTATTTCGGACTACGGAAAGGGGGGATAATTCTCTGTGACCGAACTGCTTCTTGAGAAATCTGGCATATTTTTGCGCTTATGAAACATTGAATGCTCCGGTCGAGTCGTTTCTTGTTCAAAGTATTTAACAAAGTAGTTACTGGTTTTGAAGCTCGGAAACGTGCTTTAACTACGTAAGTTAAACAGATGATCATTTGGTATTGATTGTAAGCCAAAGTCAAAGTAATTGATTGGTGGAGCTGATCAAGTAGGCTTGCTAATAGCTATGTGATTTCGCATAGGATAGGCCTATCTATAAGTATCAGTAGTTGAGTTGACCTAAGTAGCTTAACAGTCCCATAGTAAGTCCAGGGTCTCGGGTGGGGGGTGCACCAATTTTTCATAGCTATGTGGTTTAGCACTGTGGAAAAAGTCAAAAGAAATATTTATTTGAATAGCTAGAGGCATCGTTTCGCCATTCGTTTGAACAATCGTACCTCAGTCTCGGAAAAGGAATTTCTTGTTTAGCTAATCAGTAATAGTACTTATAGCTCACTACAGCTCACCGACTCCAAATCAGGCCAACCCACGAAAATGGCAAATTTGTCCCTTTGAAATCATTTCTGTGCATTTTCCCATTCTACAGAATCCACCAACAAGTGGAAATGACACAGCATATTAAACAGACATACAATGAGGATGTCATTAGTAAATCAGCAGAAGATAAAAGGTTATACCGGGGATTAGAATTAACAAATGGAATGAAAGTATTGTTAGTAAGTGATCCTGATACTGATAAAGCTTCAGCGGCTTTAGATGTTAATATTGGTAAGTGTCAATTAAGGCTCATATTCTCGCAAATCTCAAACTGCCTTTGGCAACAATTCGTGCTTTATTGACCCTGTTTTTTATAGCCTTGAAAGAACTACTTTTGTTGAAAAATCAGTATTGCAACATTGCCAGGTTCCATAGACCTTATTCAGCCATATTGAATCCAGAAAGAGGCTCATAACGCAAACATAAAAAAGGTAATGTTGTGTCACTGGATAAAATTGCCACCTTGATGTCTCTAAAGCCTTATTCTCCATTCTCATTAGCTCACACCTTTTATAAATTTTTTTTCATTAAAACTTGAATAGATTAAGCTATTTAAATGATATGTTCATGATGAATTTTATCTTCACACATTTAGTCTCTAGCTGTTGGTCAGCTGTTTGATGATGTCATGTAGGCTACTCCTTCATAATATGACACCGCCATGTTTTCAATAGATAATGTAATTTGCGTTATGAGTCACGCATTCAATGTTTACAGATTGAGGTGTGAATAAAGTCTATGTCATTTTGTTGAAATGAGATGAATCTGTTTTCAGACATGTAGGATAAACTTTCAAGCCAAAAGTTCTTCAGTCTAAATAATGATAGCATACATTGAGCACACAGGCCTGATTTGTATGTGTTTTTCATTTTTGCACTCAAACCTCCAAATTAGTGCCATATTGCTACATTTGAGTCAATGGTGTTTCACTACGACTATCTTGCTATCTGTTACCTAGTTAGACATGATAGTTTCATATTTCATGTAAGAGATTGTTGCATTTCAAGTATTATTATGTCAGATAATTGAATATTTTTTGTAGGATATATGAAAGATCCATGGGAACTTCAAGGACTAGCTCATTTTTGTGAGCATATGCTATTTTTGGGTACAAAAAAGGTAAGAATTCTTTAATCCCTGTATGTCACCGATGTATTGAAATTTTAAGAAAAGTTAAACACAACTGGATAAAAGATTCTTCTTGTGAAAAGGTGAAGCTATTTCATTCTTTCTAAACTTAACAAGGTATCCTTTTGATAAGGAAATCATATTTTTTTCAATTTATTCTTCTAGACACTCAAAACTATTTTTTATTATGAAATACTCACTGGCTTATGATTGGTATACTTTCTCATGTTAGAAGTTCATTAGCTGCTACTAATGTTTCGCCAATATGTTGTTTGGATTTTGGGTTTTGTTTTGAGATTCAGATCATTAGTACTTAGTTTAATTATTAATCTTTCCATTGTTCAGTAAGAGCTTAAAAATGGGTTCTTTTCATTTATTCAAATTTAAATTTAAATTAAAATCAATCGATTTCACCAGTTTTGTCTCACAGGTCCCTAAATAACTAACAGCAAATAACCAATTTTACTTAAATTACTAGTTGATTTAAATCATGGAGAGAGTAATACTAAAAGCTTTGAGTAATTGGTTAAAGATTAGCTTTGTATTAATAGATAATGTCATATTTGTTATGTTACCTTGATTATATGGAATATTTTATTTATTTTTAGTATCCAGAAGAAAATGAATATAATAAGGTAAAAGTTAGAAGATATAAAACTTCAATTGAACTATTCCCATGACAGCTGACACCCTAAATAATAGAATGGCATATCTATCATGACTAATTTTATTCATTGTACATTGCATGTTGTTGTTTTAACTGTTTAACTGATATTATCATTTCAATATCAAACATTTCAACAATGTTTGGAAGGAATTTTAATACCTTTTTCTGTTTTTAGTTTCTCAGTGAGCATGGAGGTTCGTCTAATGCCTTTACCTCATCTGAACATACTAATTTTTACTTTGATGTGGCAGCAGAAAATTTAGCAGGAGCTTTAGACAGGTATATTGTTTTGTTACCAATCAGACCATGCTATGACAAATGATTCAATATTTCCATATATGTGTGTGGTACAAAATGAATTTGTGTTTTCTTCAAGATGAATTGTGTGACAGTTTCAATTTTTTTTTATGCTTTATGATTTGATAATATTATGATAACAGAGTTAAAACATAATATTCAAAAAGGAGTAAATTTTAGAAATTATTCATGCAGATAAATTTTACTTTCAGATTCTCCCAATTTTTTCATTCACCTTTATTTACACCATCAGCTACTGAAAGAGAAGTGAATGCTGTGAACTCTGAGAATGATAAGAATTTACAGAATGATGCATGGAGAGCAGCTCAATTAGAAAGATCTTTAGCTAATCCTAAACACGATTATTATAAATTTGGAACAGGTATTATAAGAAGTAAAATGTGTTTGACTTCGACCTGAATAATTAGGTACTTAGTGTAACATGTCAGTTAACACTATTATATTGTATGTTGCTGTGCTCCATCCTTTCATATTTCTTGTGAACATGGTAGAGGCTACAGATTTTATTTGATCTTAAGTCCAACGCAGACGGGGAGCATTTTAAGCGAACAATCGTAAAAATTTTGTTTCAATCACTTTTTTCACCGTCTTTTCGTGAAATCAAACGTGTGATTTTTTAAAATAGTTCGCCTCACGAACAATTCTTTGTTCGCTGTCTGCGTTAACGACGAACATTAGCGCCGAACATTCATCGACAAAAGATCTATCAGCGATCGAAGCCAAGATCACATGACGCTCAAAATGCCGACGTCTAGTGAATCCACCAACACAAAATTTTGGACTGTGGAGGAGGAGCAGATTTTAGTAGATATGTGGTCGCAATCTGCCTCAATATTGTGTTGAACCCATCTTTGTCAACCCGGAATATCGCCGATACATTGCTGGGTCGTCAGCCGACAGCTCCTATACAAGGTTGCCAAACACACCCTGCTCTTTACGACGTTGAATCCAGGTACGGACCCAAATGCTCCTATTTCGCCATTTTGAGGTCATGTGATTTTCCGTGGCACTGGCGTATTGTTCGAGCTAAATGTTTGTCGTCTACGGAATTATGTTTGTCGTCTGCGGATAACTGAAAACAAAATATATTTGTTCGATGTTTTTGTTCGTCGACAGAAATCTTCCTCGTCTGCGTTGGGCTTTAATGAATGTATATATTGTATGAACATATTGATAAGATCTCGGTCAAATTCAAACTTGATTTGTTTCGGATGATCAGTTTTTATACGCCCACATGGAAACGTGGACTTATATTGCCGTCGCCCCTGTCCCTTGGTCCGTTGGTCCGTCAACATTTCTTGTGAACATAATACAGACTAAACGCTTCAAAATTTGTTTTTGAAAAAAAGTAGAGACTACAGTTTTCAACTGATTTTAATGAAATTTGGTGTAATCATTCATATTGATGAGATCTTGGTCAAGTTCGAAGTTGACGATCTTTCGACGAACGGTTTTTGAATTATTGCCCTTGACTTAGGAAAAACTTGTCAAAATTTGTTTGTGAATTCAATAGAGATTACAGTTTTCAACTTTGATTTTAATGAAATTTGGTGTGATCATTTATATTGATGAGATCTTGGTCAAGTTCGAAGTTGACGATCTTTCGATGAATGGTTTTCGAGTTATTGGCCTTGACTAAGGAAAAACACGTCAAAATTTGTTTGTGAAGACATTAGAGACTACAGTTTTCAATTGATTTTAATGAAACATGTATATTGATGAGATAAATTGATGTATTTGGGTTATTGATATTGATTTTTAAAAATTTGGTGGAATTTCTCAGCATAAATAAATATATAATTGAATTCAAACTAATAAAATTTCTTTAATATGAGAAAATTCATACTTTAGTCACTAAAGACTGTTTTATCATTTCTGACAGCTGCCAATGGGCGTATGTTATCTTGCCTGGCAAGCTATCTTGTCATTTGATTTTCTTCAATGTTCTTCAATTGTCTAGAAACCTGACCTTATTTTGAGCGATTCGGTACTCTCATGTGTTTCTTTCTGTGAAAAATTAGGTATTTGATTAAAACTAATTTTGCCTGGAAAATATGATTTCATTCCCATTTGCTGATCATCAATAGTATTGAAGATATTGACACAACTGTTACTATATTTTTAGGTAATAAATCAACATTAGAAACTCTACCTAAAGCCTCTGGTATAGATGTACGAGATGAACTATTAAAATTTCATTCCAAATATTACTCATCAAACATTATGGGCCTTTGTGTTCTGGGTAAAGGTAAGATTTCTGATTATTTCATTATTTTACTGTTAAAAATGTCTTCGGGTTACTTAAAGTGCTGGCAGACGAACGGTCTGCACTTTTTGTGGCCTACTGGAGTCTTGTTAAGGGTTTCACCGACCAGCTGCTGGCGCATGAGGAGACGAGAATCTCCAGTTGGTCATTTTCCACTTTGTCAATAATCACGTGCAGAAAGGAAAATGAATCTGATTGGATGATGACACTCTGTCATGCAAACAAGAAAACAAATGGTGACAAATATCAAACTGGTTTGATATAATAGATCTTGTTCAACATGATAATCTTGTCCCGGTTGCACGCTGGATTTTATTCAAGATTGGAGTTCGTGACCAAAATCGGTGACCAAGAAGTCTTAGTATGTAAAATTTTGAGTGAGCATCCCAGTAAGGTTGCTTCAGAAAGTTTTCATCATATTTCAAAATCCAAACATGACTTGCAAGATAGAGGTATGATTTAATAATGATGTTGTTTGAATTAAATTGTCCCTTGTGTAGTAGATCAAAGAACTAATTCATATTCCAGAAACATTAGATGAATTAAGTGAGTTAGTAGTCCCATTATTCTATGATGTAGAAAATAAGAATTTAACAGTTCCTGAATGGTTAGAACAACCATTTGAACGTGAAGAATATGTTGTAAGTTATGGTTGTTTTATCATATATCATTTATTTCTTGATGTTCTGTTACTAAAGACATACAGTAGGATATGTATTAGAAGCAGACAAGTTTGTTTTTAATGATGTTTTAATAATTTTTTTTTTAGACACGAGTCAATGTTGTTCCTGTTAAAGATGTACGACATTTGAATGTGTTTTGGTCAATTCCTGATCTCCAGCCATATTATACCTCTAATGTTAGTATTTATTATTTAACTCATTGCAAATGGTAATTTGATGGTTCACACCTATTAACAACCACTGAGTCAAGAAATAAAAATAAGATAAAAAATAAAAAAAGTCCTAATTGAATTGGTTTACATTTTCTTTTCAACACATCAGATACATATTTTTACCATTAGCACCAAAACTTTGTATTTTTGGGACTGATATAATAAATATGCATGTCATATGATTTTTTTAAACCATGCTAATCAACACCTGGGTATAGCCTTCTTTTTAAAATATTAACACACACGATACTTATGAAAGATACATGAGTATATGTAACCCTTCATATTAGGCTATTTGGATAAAGTGAATCATGGGGTCATCTAATTTTTATTAGGAAAATGGTTGCAATCTGTAAAAGATTAAATGTATGACAATTTTTGTTAAATTATGACTGTATTTTCAGCCAGGTCATTACTTGGGACATTTAATAGGTCATGAAGGTGAAGGAAGTTTATTATCTGAATTAAAATCTAGAGGTTAGTTATGACATTTTTTCTTGGTTTGTAGGATAATATTCTTTTTCTTTTTATGATTGAAAGGATAGAGAAGAGATTGATTCAAATCAGTTAAACACTGACGTTAACAAGATGTGCTTCTACTATATAGAACCTAGGGTCTATGTCATGTTAAGGGACAGGTTTAACCAATTGTACCTTAGGCTCTGAAACGTGAATAAAAGTTAAAAAGACAGCTCGTCTTTTTTTGAGACTCTGCCATAATATAGACATATATAGAAATTGAAATTCCTAGTATTAATGAAGGAATAATGCTCTTTTCTTACATTTCTAGTACTTTGAAAGACTATTTACATATATTCAGGACCCAAATCAACCTTTGAAAAATGGCGAACATGTCCCTTAATATTAGACAATGGTCTTTTTTTTGTCACTCAATATTTTGCTTTTCATGTAATACCATGGTATTTCATAGTAACAGAGCAAGTTTGGTTCTTAAAAATAGGTTATGATAAATGCATAATAAATTGGTAAAATATTAATTTGTTCTTCTATATATACATATATATTTCTTTTTTTTTTTACCATATTAGGGTGGGTAAACATGTTAATGGGTGGACAGAAGGCAGGAGCTAAAGGTTTTGCATTTTTTATTGTAACAGTTGATTTAACAGATGATGGATTAGGTATAGTTTTATTCCATTATTATCTATAATAGTTATCTATAAATTATTGTAATATTTTTAAGTACGACTTTAGATACCGACAAGTTGTGTTTTCTGGAATGTGCCTAACTGGCTTGAAAAATAACAGAATTAGGCCTGACACGATAATGTGATATTTTTAGGTCATCTTCAATAAATTAACAATAATGTATCTTGTCAATATCTAATGTTGTCAACTTTACAGATCATGTAGATGATATTGTCACTCTAATCTATCAATATATTAATATGTTAAAAAAAGAAGGTACTAAAGAATGGATCTTTAATGAATGTAAGGTAGGTACAAATACAAACATTTCCACTATAAAAATGAATAAACAACAGTAATATGGTCATATCTATATATAATCTGTTGATAATGAGGCTCTAATATAAAAAAGATCTGCCGTAAGGTAAATTTCTTATTCCATAGTTGCTACATTTGGAAGCGATTTTAGTTTTAGTTCCCAATCCCTTCCAAATTAATAAACCATGTAGCATAAGAAATGGAATCATTGAATTTTTTTTCAGGATTTAAGTGCTATGACATTCCGTTTCAAAGATAAGGAAAAACCACACAATTATACCAGTAAACATGCTGGATATTTACATGTAAGTATCGTCTTTTTATTTCATGGTTATTGCGTCGTTAACGTTATTTATATGAATCTATAGTTAACTTAATTTCACACAAAAAGTTTGATATGAGGATATCATGACATTAAAGATGAGAGTTTCTTGAGTCACTATGCCTAGAGCAGAAACATCAGAACTAGCCTTATTTTACATGTGATGAACTGCAGGAAATCATCATTGGGGTTGTTTAAAGGCTGAAATTTTCTCTGTGATTTTTCAGGAATTCTTTTTACCAGAAGTATTAAGTGGACCTTATATAATGTCTGAATACCGTCCAGATTTAATAGAAATGGTTCTACAAAAACTAACTATTGATAATATGAAGTATTTATTTATTAGATTTATTAAATTAAAAAAGTATCTTAATCTAAAATGTATTGTTACTCACACCTAAGCCTTCTCTTATGAAGTCTAATTTAAAATTTCAGTCTTTGTAACTTTAATTGTGTTGACAAGGGAAAAGTTTCCTGCTTGTAATTACACATGCCAAAATTAATCCATAAAGTCAACAAGAGGTAATTGAAATCAGCTGTAAACTGGTGGCTATCATTCTACCACAAGATTTCAAATTTTGTAATCATACAATGATTGTTTTATTCAGAATGATAGTAATGGCTAAGAAATTTGAATCTGAAGCCCATTTAAAAGAGAAGTGGTATGATACAGATTATAGTATCAGTAAAGTGTCACCTGAAACATTAAATACCTGGTCAACCTGTGGTCTACATAATAACCTCAGATTACCTGAGAAAAATGAATTTATTGCCACGAATTTTGACATTATACCAAATGAAACAGAGGTAATTCAACAAATATATTGTGCAGAATGATAAACAATAAAACCATAACATGTTTTTTTTTTGGCCAGCTGTAATATTTTTCAATTCATCTTTTATATCAGAGGTCTGAATAAACTATCAATACATTTCTTAAATTCAAAATTTAAACTTTTTATATTACTATATTATGAATTTGATATATTTCAGGCGCCAGCATTCCCTGAAGTTGTGAAGGTATGGAATCATATTAATTTGTTTGTAAGCCTCTTGCATGTATGCCAGAAACTTGCATGGTCAAGGGTGAAAAATATTCTTCTAGTTTTCGTGGATGGAAATGGGCACTTTGGTATTAAAATGATTAAATACATTACATAACACAAGATTTTCTTTTCTCTATTTTATAATTTTATAATTCATAGATTGTTGACTTGTATGATAAAAGTTTATTGTTATTATAGGATACACCATTAACTAGATTATGGTATAAAAAAGATGAAAAATTCCTTCTACCCAAATCTTGTACCAATATAGAGTTAACTACGTGAGTATTGTATTATAAACAAATGTCTGTTTCCACATAAATTGTATTACTAAGTTAATCCTGAGCAATTAAAAGAATATTGAGATTGAGTTAATATCTTTTAAGGATGGTAGTTTTTCAACTTTCTAGATATTCTACTACTTTGAGGGTATCATGTCATATAGGATTATTCAAAAATGTTGAGCATTTGGTCGGTACTCAGTTTGTTATGTACATCATTATTCAATAGATATTTGAAATTGTGATACATCTAGTTCACAACTCAATCAATCTTTGTAATTGATGTATTTTTATTGTAGGCCTCTAAGTTATTCTGATCCAGTGCAGTCTAATTTGACCTATCTATTTGTTACATTATTTGCTGATAATTTAAATGAATATGCATATGCTGCTGAATTGGCTGGATTACATTATAATTTACAATGTACACCTTATGGTATTCATGTAAGTGTTTTTTTTTTGATCAATTTGATAGTGAACCAGTTTGTTCTTACTTGTAAAGAGAATCCAGTTTATTTAAGCATAGATTTACCTTCAGTTTTCCAAACCTGAGTATGATTTCAGGCTCATTGCAGTAGTAGTAAATATACAACACTAAAATATTTGATTGGTTGATATGATTGTAATGTTTTTACCAATCACTGTTACTTATTCACATAAGAAAATTGTAGATTACAACTAGACTGACAATTGGCATCTGGTTTACCCTGGTTCATAATGATTAAGTTGGTGTTACCTTGACAATGAAATATAGTACCATATACAGTACATTGATGGTTGAAATATATTGAAATATATCATTTATAATTTTAGCTATCTCTGAAAGGTTACAATGATAAACAAGATATATTATTAAAGAAGATACTAGAAAAACTTACCACATTTAAAGTTGACAGTAAAAGATTTGAAATTATCAAAGAATTGGTATGGTTTAAGAAAGAAATTTTTTTTCTTACCTCAAATATACGTAGCAATCATCAGACATATGATAATGTAAACGCTGAAATCTGAAATGGCGGGTAGGCGTGTAGTTTTCAGATTGAACGATGAACAAAGATCCCCAAAATTTGGGAATGGAAAAAAATGACTTAATTTTCTTTTTGCAGATTGCTTGGTGCATCATCTTTAGTAGGATCAGAATCACAAAAGGAGAATGTATAACTCTCATTATGATGATATTGTGTCTGAGTTATACTCCACGTAATCAAATTGACAATGCTCAGTATACATTTAGATTTGTTAGATCAACAATTAATCACTACGAATTTGAATTTTACTTGTTTTGGGCTTCGAAGAAACTATTTAATGGTTTTATTTTTCATTTCAGTATGAGAGAAGTTTAAGAAATTTTGAAGCCAATCAACCTCATGCTCATGTAACATATTACACATCAGTCTTGATGTCAGAAGTCTACTGGACTAATCAGGAATTATTAGACTGTTTAGATGGTAATAATTTGTTTATACTTTAAATCTTATTGCATACAAAAAATGGTGTATAATGTTTGTAGTTCTATGGGCCAGATTGAAATCTTATGAAACCATTAGCTTGTTAATGTTGGGGAAAAAAAATTAAAGTCTCAGTTCAGGTCTGTTTTATTCTCATTATTGTTCCAGTTTATTGTTCCAGTTTCTCAATTCCTTTCTCGATTCATAGAATAAAAATATACATAAGACTTTTAAATTTGATTATGTTTTCAGAGGTGACTGTAGAGAAAATGGAAAAATTCATGCCTCAGTTGTTATCAAAATTGTACATAGAGGCTTTAATATATGGCAATACATCAAAACAGGTGAGTTTTGACATTCACTTGATGATAATGTTCAAGAATATATAAGACACATCCCTTCTTATTAAGACTATATTATGTATAATGGTCGAAAGCTAATCAATAAGGATCAAAATCATTAAATAAGGTAATGTTAAACACAAAGTTTCATTATGCACTGGATTATCTCATGATTTTGTATCATGCACTGTAACTGGATTCCTATTTTTGTGAGCATTTATTTGAAGATATGAATCATTCAAATAGCTAAAAGTATGAAAAGTTATATATTTATATTGGTAGAAAGCAATTGAAACCATAGAAACAGTAGAGAGTGTATTACAGACAAATATCGGTACCAAACCATTGTTACCTAGCTTACGAAAACGTTACCGTGAAATACAACTCCCTGATGGTATGATTTAACATTTAATAATTACTTTCAATAGAGTGGATAACAAAAACTATACAGCTGAATTTCAGTTTTACTTACTGTGTCATTTTTTCAGTGACTATTTCAGATTGTCCCATTTTGTCTACTATCATTTATTTTATTTCAGTCCAAAATTGTCAGACTGTTTTATTCTAGCTGTATCTGATTTTTTGTCTACATCCTATTTTTCAATCTGCCCTATTTCATCTCAGTTAAATTTACCTCTGTCATACATCCATCTGTCTCTTTTAACTCTTTCCCGGTTCGTACACATCCTAGAGGATTCTGTTCATTAATTAATTTAATATTTTTTTAAATTTAGTGATAATAAAATGATATAAGATATATTTTCTGTATTTATTTCAGGTTGTTATTATATATATCAAAAAACAAATAAAGTACATAAAAGTTCATGTATACAGATGTATTATCAAACTGGTATACAATGTAAAGAAAATAATATGTTATTGGAATTACTATGCCAAATTATCAATGAACCATGTTTTAATATATTACGAACTCAGGAACAGCTAGGTAAGCATAAATAATTTTAGTATAAGAGCTTTTGATGGCACCATGGCTATCTTTGATATGTAATAATCTTAAAAAATTTAAGACTCTGTGAAGCATTTTAAGTTTAGATATTATTAACAATGTGTTTGTCAGGTTATATTGTAATGAGTGGTGTACGTAGATCAAGTGGTGTACAAGGTTTAAGATTTATTATCCAGTCTGATAAATCACCAATCTATGTTGAATCCAGGGTAGAGGTTTTTATTCAGAAAATGGAGGTATGAGATGTTTTTATATTATATTTTACATTGTTGAGATGAACTTGGATTATTATTTTCTTTTCCTTAAAAAAGATTGTTTCAGTTTCAAATATCGAATCCCTTTCACATTATCAGAATAAACTGTGCTGAATTTCCCTTATATCAACCTATAATCAACCATATTTCCTGTGTGTTGCCATTATGACCTTACTTTGACTAGACAAATGTTGTTAAATACTGGCTGATATGACTGTTTATTATTTTAGGAATATCTTGACAATTTATCAGAAGAAGATTTCCAAAAACATCTCAAAGCATTGGCCTCAAAACGTGCTGAGCAACCTAAGAAAATGTCTCTGCAGAATAATAGATATTGGAATGAAATTTCTTCACAGCAGTATCATTTTGATAGAGGTATATCAATTTATCTTGTGATAAGGTCTTGTCTCACTGGCATTGACTTCTGTTTATAATTTATCCAATGACTAAATAAACATTACAAATGATATTACCAAAATCGTTAAGTTTTTTTTTAAAATTGAGTTTTTAAATTTTTAATTACATGATAACTAATGATTGAATATTTCATCAATCTTTAAATGAAAAAACCAGGTTTAATTACACTCCTTTTAACTGTTTTATACTCACTTCGCATGTACATTCTTATTCCTTTATACTGTTTCTCAATTAAACAAGTTATAGTGTAATGAGTTCTTATAAATTGTTAATTAGTTACTAGCTTATAATATATTTTTGTTTATTTTCAGATGCATGTGAGATTGCTTGTCTAAAAACATTCTCAAAAACTGATTTAATCAATTATTTTAAGGTAGGTATTTCTTGGCGTGATTTCTTTTCATTTTTTCAAACCATTCATAGTACAGATATTGAATACCGACTGATACAATTTACTATCAATTTTAGTAAGTTTCAACAAAAACATACTATATAGAGAAATATTCTAATGAACTCATAGTTAAAGCTAACATGAAAATATAAAGAGACCTTTACAAAAAAAAAATAACATGTATATGGGCTACACAGTCAATGTGAAATATAGGTCTGCTGATTATTAATGTCAGATAAAGTAAATATATCTATTTTGTAACCATTTCTATAATTACCATATACAAACTCTAACCCCCATTACCTTATTTTGTGAATTACAAATATGAAAGCAATGTCCATCTATACAATGTCCTTTATTCCTTAAAGCCAATGATCTGCTGAGACGTAGCATGAAAACTCCTGTTGATATTTTGGTAATGTTATTTTTTTTTATAGGAAATGATTGTATTAAATGCACCTAAAAGACACAAGTTATCTGTACATGTTATATCTAGTTCTATAGAGAATGAAACTATAAATAAAGTAGCTGATGACATAATTGATGGTCTAGCACCCCCACCTACATTACCTCCAGTAAGTACCAGTATTTTTTATTTGCACTGGCTATTTGCACTGTCATGATCCGTGTTTTCTTTGGCTGCTAACAGCAGTACGGATAAGATAGGACACAATGGGCGATAGTTTTTGTTTTTTTTAAAGCGTGAAGGCATTTTGATATTAAGTTACTTTGTTGTTTTAGGTAGGGATGGCCAAATGTTTTTTGATGCCCATTTCTGTACGGTCGCAATGCGGTACGAATAGCCACAGCCTTTTTTTATTATCTTTTTAAGTTGATAATCACTTATTGCATACTGCAGAATGTTTCATTTTAGATAATATGAACAAAGAAAGATATTGAATTTTTGTCTTAACCTTTTTATTTTTAGTCCTCTTCAATTTATTTATGATTTTAAAATGTTTAATTTTTTTATTTCA
Source organism: Lottia gigantea (assembly GCF_000327385.1). Taxonomy (NCBI): domain Eukaryota; kingdom Metazoa; phylum Mollusca; class Gastropoda; family Lottiidae; genus Lottia; species Lottia gigantea. The sequence continues at coordinate 2,453,510 of NW_008708797.1, read as the reverse complement.
GCCTGTGATAATTGAAGATGTGAATAGTTTTAAGAATACACTAGGATTATATCCACTAGCAAAGCCTTATATAGATATCAACACTGCAAAATCAAAACTTTAATATATTTACTTAAAACTAATGTAGTCTACTATGAACTATGTTTTGTTAATTACATGTAGTAGCATATTTTAACAATACTCTAGTAACATAATTATATCTTTGGTTATGGTTTTAAAGGTTGTAGGATGTAGTGAATTACAATAGATAATTCACTTTCTTATTTTAAGTTGTATAGATCTCTTAAAGAAATGAGAAGAACTGCCATTGATTAAAGCTATCATGCTTTTATAAAAAGTGGAATTATAATTTGAAAAAAATAAAGCCCCATTCATGGCCATTCTTCGGCCGTATTTACTTTTAGCAATCTCCTTACTTGTTGAAGAAATATGGCCCAACTATGTCTGTGCTTAATATCAACTGACTAGTAGGATTGCCTTACCTGGCTTTTAGTGTTAGTTGGTGCCAAAGATATTTCTTCAACAAGTATGGCACTGCTTGTCATGTTTTACATAGGGATGATAGTTTTAAGAAACACCTTTGTCAAATCTTAAATCTTATTTTATAATCAGTAAAATATATTATTAGGCCTACAGTAAAATACCTCAGAAATCAGGCCTGTTATTCAGGTTTGTATGTTCATGGTAATAACTATCAAAGGTTGTGATGCATTTATGGGTGTCATTAACATAATATATATAACATAACATATACATATATTTTCACTGTTAAAATAGTGTTCCATAAAGCAATTGTGCAGCAATATAGAAATATTAAAACAGAACCTGAAACCTGAAACATGTTGTTATTCAGAGTTTCAATATAATTCTATATATGTGTGACATGGTTTCATAAAAACAAAATCCTTTTTCATCAAAATTGATCTTATGTGTAATTTTTTTAGGCTCAATTTAAAGGATGATTGGTAGAGGTTATTTTTTTTATATATATATATATATCATCAGCAAACTTTAGACTAAATCACTAAATCAAATTGACTACTAAATTTCTACCTCAAAACTTTATTTGTTGAATTAAATGTTTAAATATCTTTAATGTAATATGAATTAGTTGTCTAAATAATTACTTTACTGGCTCAACAAACATCAGATTTTACAAGTAATACAGATAACTAAAATTTAAGTTTATAAGCTTGATATGACTTCTACATTTTAACCTTTTTATATGCCCACATGGAAATTGTAAAATTTTTATTGGGAATTTACACATGGAAATTTTGACATATACTGCTGTCGCCCCTGTCCAGTGGTCTGTTCACATTTCTTGTAGACACGATAGAGACTACAGTTTTTATACGATCTTGATGAAACTTGGTATGCATGTATATATTGATTGAAATCTCTGTCAAGTTCGAATCTGGTTACAATTGGATGAACGGTTTATTGCCGTGACTTTGAAGCGAAAAAATTGGGCTTGTAGTCTCGATAGAGACTACAATTTTTATCCAATCTTGAGAAAACTATAAATTTTGACAAGTTTGAAAATGGAATTTATCAGATGAGTCACTCAAGACTTTGTTATCATTTCCAACAGCTAGTAGTTTTTAAAGTTTTGGCATTTAATCAACCAAATCTTGATGAAATAACTTAAGTTATATAAAAATCACAACTTAGAAGAGAGTCCAAGATTTTTTGTCAAACAATGACCTGAACTTTTATATATCAAATTTTATTTAGGACTAGTTAAAGGAATATCACCTCATAGAATGAACATAAAATTTGAATTCTCAAACATAAACTGTTTTTCTGAACTTGCTTTTTGTACCCAGAAATGGTACTGTAGGGAGATGCTAACACTTACTGTATTGGTCAAGTTTAACAATTTAAATTTTTTGTTCTTGCTCAGAGGTAGTATTCACTTTCACTTTTCCAGCTTAACACTGTGTGATTTTTGGTTTTTTTTTTTCATAATACATATTTAAAAGTGAGACCAAACAAAAAAGTTTAATGATTAAAAAATCTGTTCTCTGAATGAGTGGTTTTAATGAATGAACTATTAATAAACCTTTGGGTATCACGAAAATTAATAGACTTTATTTTTTAAGCAAAACTGTCTGGTTGATTTGTCAAGCATAATATTGTCTGAAACATCTGCCTCTATTCCAGCCTCTGATTCCTATTTAGACAGTTGTTGGCTAGAGTAGGGTCAGAAAAACACGCCCTGTTTATGTAGATTTCCCTCTGAAGGTGCTCTTTTTACAATTAGTGTTAAGCAACATTGCTTGACCCCTTGACCGTTGTGTTGCGCACTCAATCTTCCAGCGAGAGATTTGTTTCGTTAAAAAAAACTTTGATGGAACCACAGACGTGAAATATATAGTGTAAGGAGATTATGACGACTACTACAAAAATCCATCTTTTTGAATATATATGAGTTAGGCAGACTGGATACATATAAATAGGCACCTTCAGACGTGCATAAAATCCCCACAAAACAGGACCTTGATTTTCCGACTCTACACTTGTCAACTATCAAAATATCTTATCAGAGGCTGGAATGGGGGCAGATGTTTCAGCTAACAGAATATATGCCTAGCCCAAAAGATCAAGAATATCTAACCTAACCATGGTTTTGATAATTTGCAATGAAAGGAAAAATCCTCTGACAATATTTGACTGTTAGAGAATAAAACAATAAAGGGCATCCAAAGGACAAAGAATACAACTTTTGTGATAATATGCATTATTTCATCGTAAAAAATAAAGAACTTTGAAACAATTCCCCCCCCCCCCCCCCCCCCACCCCTTGACATAGATTCGAAGTATATTTGGTGGTGTCCCTTTCCATTTTTATACGCCCACATCTGTCCGTGTAGACGTATATTGTCGGCACCCATGTCCGTCTAAACGCTCTAAAAACTAGATTTTTTCAAATGAAATTCGGTATGTGTATACATATCCTTGCCCCAAAATCTTGAATATTTACCATGCGCATGCCGTGGTGGGCGTTTATGGCTGTGGTCCACTATCTTCAAGTTCTGCAGAGTCTTCTAACCATAACATACTAGACATGTGATCATCAAATTATCTAAAATAAGCTAATTCCAAGGTAAGCCTAAATAGAACAACTTTATTACAATGAAATGAAAATAATTTTTTACAATGTTAGCCTACGTTTAAAATTCCCGCCTGAACTGTCAAGGTCGTAAGCCTATAAATTGCTCAAGTAAGACGTTTTGAAAGAAGTGGTGAACAGGCATATAAAATGAACACGGGTATGTAAGATATAATATGTAGAGTTGGCCTTCTTTTATGTGTGTCGAACTATAGGCCTATTTTATGTAATCAATGGCAAATGGCCATATAAATAGAAACGTTCTATCTTGTCTTAGTGTTAGATAGCCTAATGGATGGATTGATTGATATAGCATTCTGCTGTATTGATTTTCCATTATAACCCTAGTATAGATATATAAAAAAAATGTCATAGTGCATAAGTATATAATAAGGCTTTAGTTAAGCTTAGAGTAGTGAAATATTTTTTTAAAATAGGCCTAGGCTACTATTATATAGATTCAATGTTGATTTATTGTAAAACTTTGAGCTACTGATAGATTTTCTATGAACAGTTTTAGTACATAATTAAGGCAAAGTGACACAATTCAAAGTCTCCTTAACAGGTCTTAGTGAAACCTTCAATATATTATGGGATAATTACCTGTTAAAAAAAACCTTTGAATTTCAGAAAAGGAAATAGGAGATAACCATTGAGTTGGCAAGAAGTTACCATGGTAACATGATGTGAAGTGTTTGTATATATTATAATAGTCCAAGTGAACTGTGTGTCTCGTTTTATTTTTATTTAACTGTGTGTGGTGTAAGCCTTATATTATGTTGATATAATGATGATATAATAAGTTCTATATCAGATTAAAGTTGCTTTTTTTCAATTCTATAATTGATCAATATGCCTTCTCGCGAACTAACAAACCAAACAAACTTGGATGTTGAAAAAATTAGATTAAAACGATCTATAAATTTTTGGGCAGCCACAGCAATCCTAGTAACAAATATTGGTGGATCAGCAGCATTTATTTCTCCACCTGCAGTTTTACAATATGCAGGATCTCCTATGTTAGCACTGATAGTATGGTTGATTTCTGGTATTCTTAATGGTGCTCTTGCCTTTTGTTTTCTGGAAGTAGCCCTGTTTTTACCATGTGCAGGAGGAGCCTATTTCTATATAATGGAAGTTCTTGGTCCTTTTTGTGGATTTATTTTTCTGTGGGGATTTGTAATTCTTATTATTGGTCCATCCTGGTCTATAAATGCCTATTCAGCTGTTCTGTATATTTTAAGTGCTATAGTTCCAGACTGTGTTTTCCCTGATATAGCTGTTAAATTGATTGCTGTGTGTATTCTGTGTTAGTATGAAGTATATTATAAAAATGACAGAAATGTCAATCTCATTATATTTTTGTGTTTTTGTTTCTGAGATAGTACAACTATACCCTCACCAGCCATGACTGATAAGATTCCTCTATAAATCTTCATATTATAAAACAATTTATCTTAAAAAGAAACAAGAGCTCATGAATAACCTTTTTGAAAACATTTAAACTGTACTTGTAGACTTAATCCTTTTAATTATTTCATTTTTCAGTATTATTCATTGCACTTAACTGTACCTATGTGAAGTTTGTTACTAAAGTTCAAGGGATATTAAGTGGTGCTAAAATACTTGCTTTATTAATTATCATAGTGGTTGGATTTACTCAGTTTAAAGGGACAGGTAGGCCATTTTTTTTCACCAATAATACTCAGAAACGGGAATTTTTTTAGCTAAGCCAGTCAGTTATAATGTTCAAAGTTCACTGTTGAATTTGAGCCTTCAAATCCTTGTGTGTCCAGAATTACCCAATTGAATATTAAAATGAAGAATCGTCAATTTAAGGTACTCTGATATATAGACATATATAGGAAAAGTGAGTAAAATTCCTAGTTTGAAGTATTTTTAAGGAATTATGCGATAATTGTACATTTCTAGTATTTTTGAAGACTTTGCATATATTCAAGATTAAAATCAATGCCCCAAAATGTCCCTGTAATAAAGGTAATGCTTCCTTTAATTTGGTTCATAAATATGATATGTTTCTCCAGAACATAGTGTTTGGTGTAATAGATTTTTAAATGCCAAAAATATTTAAAAACATTACGTAAGGTTTTTAAGTTTGTTATGCTTTTTGGTGGCTGTGGTACTGGTATGGTTTTAAATAAAATAAATGCCTTATTGTAGAGAAATATGTCTGTGTATTTCTAAAGGTTTTAACTAATGATATCAAGCCATTATAGAGCCCAAAACCAAAACTAGTTCGAACTGCTATAGTAGCTGGATATGAATCAAATTTAACTGTATGCATCTGATTGAAAATCAAGAAATATAAATGTGTTGAATTAATAAAGATTTTCATTGTTAGTTGAATTTCACATCATTTTTCTTGGTAGCACATATCAGTCAACTGTTGAGTTGTTGTATTTTATATCAAGTTCAATGAGTGTGATATACTGGAATTTATAACTTACAAAGATTGTCCAAGAAAACTTGATCTGTGCCTGTACATGATGTTTGAGAAATTAGAAAGTTGTATTTCTGTAATTATCAAATCAACTATGATATTATATTTTAAATACAGAAAATTACCTGTCTGAGATAACCCGAGTAGATAGTATAGATCCTGGTGGCATCGCATTGGCATTTTTCTCAGGATTTTATAACTACGGTGGTTGGTAAGTAATAATTTCAATATGTATTCTGACATTGATCTGATTATATTATCTGATATAGACTACGAAAATTTTATTTATTCATACATGTCAATTATGGCACATATATCAAACTGTGTAAAGCAGAGACTTTTGCGTAAATTTTCATTGCAAAGTCTTAAAAAAGGTGAGTGGTCAATGTAATTTTCAAACATAGATAATTATGGAGACGTCCTACACATGACAACACGGCTAAACAATTAATTTTGGTAAAAAAAAAATGAAAATATAAATGATCTCTGCTAAATATATAAAAAAATTCTCTTATCCCTTTAAAGGCCTATTGTTACTATCCTAATTGAAGAAGTTAAAAATCCAACAAAGTAAGTTTACTTATTTTCTTTATTTCAATGATCAGAACATTCAATGACATATGTGTAAATTTCTTTGAAAATCTTTGAATAATTTATCCATTTAAGTATCAAATGTTCTATGTCTCTAGACTTAAAGCATAGTACCCATAGATGAATACAAATATTGGATCTGTGTCAGAATCCATGTCATTGAAAATTGTGTCAAAAATATATAGGCCATTAACAGCCAAATTTGACACTATTTCTACATTTATCCTCAAAATTGGTCAACTCGGCAGCTTAGAATACAAACTTTTATAATTATATATTTTAGAACATTAACAAGATCTATGATGTTATCAATAACACTTGTAACAGTTTTATTTGTATTGGTAAATTTTACTTATTGTATTCTGCTGACTCCTCGAGAAATTATAAAATCAGATGCTGTAGCTGTGGTAAGATATCTACAATTAAGTATGGAAATAACATTATTAACAACAGTTACAGTATGCTTAGAAAATTGAAATAACTATACATACATATACAAAGTATGTTGCTTTGAATTTTTCATATTGACACCCTGTGTGTAACCCATATTTGAAAACCAAAGTCACTTCAATGAAATATAAACAAATAGTTCAACTGTTTAAATCAAACTTAAAAGAAAGAGGTATTATATTTTGTTTGTGTATGAAGGACATTTATATTTTCATCTTTCTACTTACATGACGAGTTATGACATCACTGTCCCAAATACAATTCAAGCATAATGACAACATCTGGTTAAGTATTTGTGTAATGGGAACTCTTGCATCAGATGTCAGTTTCTTGGAACAGGTGGTTAGAAAGTAAAGTGTTCTCTCCTCAATATACCATACAATGGATAAACATGGTAAACTCTATCCAATCATTTTAAGGATAGACAGCCAAAATATCAAAATATATGATATTTGAATATAACTAATCATCAATTATACATATATTTTAGGTTGCCATGCAGCACATTCACCCAGCTCTTGGCTTCACAATATCTATACTAGTTGCATTATGTTCTATTGGGGGTTTAAATGTGCTCATTTTGGGTCAACCAAGGTAAGAACTTCATTTTCACATTAACAATTGATTTAGTTTTCAATTTTTCAAAAGTTGAAAGATTCAGATGTGATGTCTCAGTTCAGATGTGATGTCTCAGTTCAGATGTGGTATCTCAGACTTGGCGTATATATGCCAAGCAGAATATCTTTCTTTACATTTGTTTACAAGTTCAGCCCTCTTGTTGTAGTTGAATCTTTGATTAGCTTTTGAATATGGTTAAGTCTACAGTGTTGATTAATTTTTGTACCATATAAATCACATATAAATCAAAATGCAACGAAAAAAAACCTGAGACCTGTAAAACAAGTGACTGATAAAATCCATGAGTTATGCAATAGTTATCCCGAATCATTTATTTATTATAATCACTAAAAGTGTTGGGACAAGTATTTTATTTTTTTTTAAACTATTTAAAAATAGCTTATGTTCTGATGCAAATTACATTTCACTTTTTTGCTGCTTAATGTTAGCATATTTTAATCTTAAAATTGGGTTTCTTTTATAGAATATTGTTTGCTGCATCAAGAGTAGGACATATGCCCAAGTTGTTTCAGATGATAAGTTGTAAATATTTAACACCATGGCCAGCTATAATAGGCTGTGTAAGTAGATTATTTATAATTTAATACTAGTTATATCATGGAATAATCCCAGGTTCTATCTAAAAATGGACCTTTTAAATGAACAGTACTGTCTTTGTTGCTTGTGAATTGCAACACTTTGTAAAATCAGCATTGTCCATGTATATCAGGCAACAGGCAACTTTTTTTTATTTGTAATTTTCTCATAAACTTCATGTCCAGAATATAGAAAGTTATGACAATATCAAAACTAGTTATCTGTTCTAGTCCATAATGGAGAAGATATTTACTGTGTATTTCAGAGTATTCCAGTTATGTGTGTATTATTAAGTGGCAGTATTGTATCGTTTATTGATTTTATGAGTTTATTTGCATCAATAATGATATCTACAGTGTTAGTGTGTTCACTATATTTACGATATAAGTTTCCAGATGCTCCTAGACCTTTAAAGGTATACATTACTTCATAGTTTATCTTTTAAACAACATTTGTTGAATTTCAAATATGGTATTATTACTCGGTAAAATAAAAGATACTTCTGGTAGCTTTCAAATTAGTAAAGACTGAAATCATATAATTTTTTCATCAAATTAACCACATTCTGTATCACTTTTCAGAATTTAAATCAGTATTTGACAAAAGTATAAAGTTCATCAATTCCAAGATGCTATTAATATTCTCACTAACTGACATTATCCATAGGGGCGCGGTAATTAGGTCACAGGAAATTCAGTCACCGGAACTTTGGTCACAGTAAAAAGGCCACACGGTAATTTGGTCACAGTAATATGGTCACATGGTAATTTGGTCACAGTAATAAGGTCACACAGTAATTTGGTCACAGTAATAAGGTCACATGGTAATTTGGTCACAGTAAAAAAGTCGCACAGTAATTTGGTCACAGTAAAAAGGTCACACGGTAATTTGGTCAAAGTAAAAGGGTCACATGGTAATTTGGTCACAGTAATACGGTCACACGGTAATTTGGTCACAGTAATAAGGTCACACGGTAAGTTGGTCACAGTAATATGGTCACACAGTGATCTGGTCAAGGCAAAACTAGTAAAATGAAATTACTGGTAACTGGTGTAGTGATATTTATTTCATAATACATAATATAGTGTTTTGCTTGCCCTCTGCCAGAGATGGATGGACCTTGTGGGGCCCTGAACGGTCGAACAGTGTTTAGTATACCTGTCAATCTGCAGCTATATAGTTATTGCTGATACAACCCGCCACCGGTATGCCTTTTAAGCTTGCAAGCCATACCACCGTTTAACTTTTGCCGACTCTCGCCATTCCAAATTACAGAATTCTCACTCACTGAATGCAGCCTGTGAAATCATCCAGTATTGACTTCAGCAATGAAGTTGATTTGATATGTATTTTATATATAATCTCCACTACTCATAAATTTCCGTGCCTGTACCAATAACGTGAGCGTTTCAAAGCAGATTCTTTTCGATTTCCGGGTGGGGGTAGAGTGAGATGCTTCGCACGTATCTCACGTTTCTGAAGGGCGCCCATCTCACCCTACCCGAAAATTGAAAAACGCTCAGGTCATTGGGACAGGCGTGGAAATTTACGAGCAACGGTGCTAATATATATACGAGCAGATGCCCACAAGGCTAAAGGCCCACCAGCAGCAAATCTTATCGCGGATTGAAATGTCTTGGTAGCACCTTTCAAGATTGAAATGGCTTGGTAGGCAAATTGATCTAAAGACTAGTTCATTAAACAATCGAGACAATGCCACTATAAATTTAGGTCACATAGGCCTAACCGTTTATTATTTCAGTCTCAAACGCCACTTGATCGATATGAGGACCAGAAATACAATTCTGCGGAAATATGAATTCCACGTTCAGTGGTAAATTCGAAAATGTAGTCAAGATTGCAGTCTGTGTGATGAAAACGTGCTTTTCAATTTGCAAATATCAAGTCTCAAATGTCTTGTCGGACTGTATCGGAGTGTCGAAGGATTCATGACACTGCATCTGGACAGAGCAATTAGTCCAAAGAACCCTACTTAAGTTGTGACATTGCCCATCCTCCACCATTTATTGAATCTAGTTATCAACTACAAGCGGTTGATGTGAATCAGTATTACTGTGACCAAATTACCGTGTGACTTTTTTACTGTGACCAAATTACCATTTGACCTTTTTACTGTGACCAAAATACCATGTGACCTTTTTACTGTGACCAAATTACCGTGTGACCCTTTTACAGTGACCAAATTACCGTGTGACCTTATTACTGTGACCAAATTACCATGTGACCGTATAACTGTGACCAAATTACCGTGTGACTTTTTTTACTGTGACCAAATTACCGTGTGACCTTTTTACTGTGACCAAATTACCGTGTGACCTTTTTACTGTGACCAAATTTCCGGTGACCGATTTACCTGTGACCTAATTACCTACATTCTATCCATATCATATCATCAGTTTTTTTTAAAACATACAAATAGTTAACATTCTGTTAGTTCTAATTATGTATTTTCAGATGCCTATAGTCTTACCAATATTGATGCTTATTCTGATATTAATATTGATAGCTATGTCTGTCTATAGAAAACCAAAAGAACTAGGAATATGTTTATTATATTTAATAATGGGTATACCTGTGTATCTTCTTGGTGTCGTGTGGGAGAAACCTAAAAAATTCTATATTTTACAAGGTAAAAGTAACAACGTATTTATATCTTTACCCAAGGTGACAAAAAAACTACATGTATTATATTTATCAAGCTCATAATATAGTAAATCTTAAAAAAAATCAACCAGCAGTATAGGTAGGCCTACATGTCTGGACTTCAGTTTAAAGTAGAAATTTCGAGAAGTATCCTGAAAAAGTAAGGAAACCCAGTCAAAAGATTCATTTATTTCACAAAAGGTATGCCTTAGACTTGAAATATCATCATGGCTTGAAATATCACCATGGCTTGGCCCTTCATTAAGAAACCAGCTTAAGCAAGGGGCCAACTTTAAGCATTCAAAATGGCTATCAATCTTTAAAAGGTCAACAGTCCAGATTGTTTCCACCATCAAGCAATCCATCATGTCCAAAGCACCCTCAAACAACTTCCTTAAAATGAACAGAGTAACCAATATACATTTAACCATTCTTTTTATTGCAGAAAATGTGACATATTTTATCAAAAGATTATTGATTTTAGAGAAGTCACATTCCTGATAAAAGAAATAGAAAACAGATGAATATATAATTATAACTTATCAAGTAGTTGATAATGAGCTTTTTAAACTTAAAAGGGAACTGTCTGCAATTATGTAAGTAATAGGACCAAAAAGACTTAACTCAATATAGGATTATAGATGGATCTAATGGCACATTATTATTATTATTTCTTATGACCATGACTTTTGGTCATTGGTAAATGGCATTTCATTTCATCTTGCCTTTATGGTTTAGTTTTTTATATTTTTGAGAACATTATTCTTTTAAATGTTAAGTCAAGTTATATTTTTAATACAAATCATACATGTGTAATCTACCGATCTTGTCGGGTTTCTACCGCTTTTGCATGTTGTCTACCGCTCTACCGGCGGGATACCCGATTCTACCGATTTTTGTTTTTTTTCCTGATTAAATTTTCACGGGACCTACCGTTTTCAGTGTTCAAATTCTCTACCATAAATCAACCAAAATATCTATCATCACTTGTATCTTCATTGTCGGTAACACGCGTTAATCTCATCACGTAATAATATTATCATTGCCTGATTAATTAATCCCCCAATTAAGATGGTAATTTGATCTATTTTCACCCGATAATGTGTATTTTAAGCCCACGTGACACACTTTTTATAACAACATCCGGTAAATTCTACTTTCGCTTTTATAATACATTTTACGGTAGCTCTACTTTTATCATACGCAACTGGGATGTCTACTTCTTATGTAAACTCAAACTTCGTTTCATAAAATCGTTTTGTAATTTTACTGTAACCTGTAAACATTCATTTGATTACCTGCATAACGGGCTTACAAATACATGCAAGAACCGGAACCATCTTATACCTACGATAGCGACCTTTCTTGTGTTCCGGAAGTGTGTAATTGTAGCGGTTTGGTTAGACTGTATGTAAGCGAATACAGACAACCGGATTCCTCGACAACCAAAAAGAAATGTTCCCAGTTTCTCTGTCGAGGGCTATAATTGGTTGTATTCGCCGGCCTACAATTCAGTCACCTCACTGATTTCTGTGATACAAGATTTGATATATCAGAAGAACGTTGATGCTACCAGGGGCGGTGATCCTCCCCCCTTAGTTTCTTTCATATATATTGAAATGAAAAATAGCCATTGAAGAAAATTCAATTCATTCATACAATTGACCTGGACGTCATATTTACTTCATTCAATTAAATGACCATGCACTATATAGTTTGTAAATACATGTATATGAATAGATATTATCTATAGTCGTGATATACATCGATAAGGAAATTGGCCCACAATGATCTCTGGTATTATCTGGGTATCGATAAATTGCACAAGAGAGGTCAAGAGATAATAGTAGGCCCCTTTCATGTTACCCAAATAGTCTCAACGATTGTTACATTATTCAGAGTCAGAGAAGAATAACTATAATGTTTATTTCCTTTTAATTGTCGTTTCAATCTTAAAAAAAAAAAGTTCCCTTGTCCCACAAACTGACCTTATAATATATCTGTGACTCGAAATTTTCTCTGCGGCATACCAGGGACCCTGTACATTAATCTTGAATCTTAAATTTTAAATTAATCTTCTAATTATCAAAAATTTTTTTTTTTTTTTTTTCTAAATTTTATTGGCAAAACATATACAATACAGATATCTGTAATATATACAATATAAGCAGCACATTAATATTCATTATAATTTTACAATATCTATAGTTTTATATAGTTGTATAGTCTATGCCATATATTGAACAGAGTTTGTGAGAGATAAAGAAATGGAAACAGAAACAAGTGGACAGTATAGGAAAGATGAAAGGAAAGAGTACCATACCGTCATTTCCTTATAATTGCGTCTGTTCAGTTAATGATCAAAATTTGTCAGTATTTCTAAAATATTATCCCATTGTGCATTTAAAAACATGTCGTTTTTGTGTTTACATAAATATAGTTCTACTTTGATATTATCTAGGAGATAGTTTATTAATGCTATTAGGTTAGGTTTGATTTTATTAATCCTTGAACGATAAATGAAAAATTTTGTATGAAGAAGAAGCCAATTTAAGGGTATACCTAATAAGTTAGATCCGAAAACAACCGTTTTTAATGACAACACAGTTCCAGAAAGGTAAATTTTAAGCTTATCCCATAGGGATTTTACATATAGACAATCATAGAAGAGATGTTCTAAAGATTCCGGACTATTTTGACAAAAGGTGCATAATTCAGTTTCGACTAGTTTAATTTTGTAGAGAAAAGTATTTGTTGGTAAAATGCGATGTAAAATGCGGTATTGAAACCAATTAATTTTCGAATTTTTTGTAATATTTTAAAATGTAAAATGTAATTTAGGCTCCAATCATTCGCTTTGTATTCTAGTACCTCAAATTTGGTTTGTGACTTAATCGAAATATTTTCTGTTAAAGCATCATAAATATGCCTACTACCTTTACATTAATTGAACAACAGTTGAATGTGAAATGGAATAAAAGGCCGTAGTAGCACGAGAGGTTCATTTTCTTTTTCTTCAAATGTTTCGTTTGTACATAGCGTAATAGTTTTAATTAAGGTAGTATATTCAAGGAAATTTGTTTTTAAGCTTGGGTACAGTTTTAAAAAATCGTTATAATTAAGGAAATCCCCACTATCATTCCACAAATCTGAGATATAAATAATATTGTGTTTAAAATATCTTGGGTAAAATAGTGGCTTATTGAGCAGTTTAATTGAAGAATTGTGCCGTATTACTGTTTTCCCTAAGTCCGCTTTACACTTAGCGCTAATGTTTTTCCTTACTCGGATCCATGAGGTGATAACATTTTTCCAAAAAGTATTATTAATATTGTCTAGTTTATTTTCGAGATAGGAATAGTCAAATCTAGAAATAAAATCGCATTTTAGACCTGTACTGTATTCAAATAATTTGCCCCATTTACTCTCTGATAGGATGAGACGTTTTATCCATGTTGTTTTAAGTGAAACTATAAAATTATCTAAATCTACCATATTCAAACCTCCATTTTTGTAAGATTGTTTTATACATTTTCTACTGACTTTCTCAGGTTTGTTGTTCCAAATAAATTTGAAAAATTTTGTGTTGAGGAGATTAATAAGAGTTGGCTCAGGGTTTGGAAGAGATATAAACAAATGAGTTAATTTCGGAATTATAAGTGATTTCAGTACAGTTATTTTACCAATCGGTGTTAGATAACGTATTGACCATTGATTTAGTAGAGTTTATAGAATTACATACAAAGTCAAAGTTTATTTTGGAAATACTATCTAGTTCTAATGTAACCCTGAATCCTAGAAAATCGAAGTTTGTGGACCCCCACGATAGTTTCCATTTGTCATGATGATAAACTTCCTCCAAAAATTTTTTCGCTCCAATCCAAATTGCCTTTGTTTTGGAATAATTTATTCTCAAGCCAGAAATTTCAGCGAAAAAGTCTAGTATTGTTAAAGTGGCTTTTATTGATTCAGGTGATCTGTCTAAAATAAAAGTTGTATCGTCCGCGTATTGGGATAGTTTATACTCCTCATTGTAAATATTTACACCCTTTACATCCTTAGAATTTCGAACAAGAGTTGCTAAAATCTCGGCGCATAAAATAGATATATAAGGCGATAATGGATCTCCTTGCCTACATCCTCGTTTCACGATAAAATGAATCAGATAAAAAACCGTTTTGGAGGACACAAGAACTTGAGTTGTTGTATAAAGTAATAATCCAATCTTTCATATAAGATTTAAATTTAAAAATATTTAACACAGATAAAATGAAATCCCATGAAATGGAATCGAAAGCTTTTTCGAAATCGATTAACAACAAAAGGGGAGGAATATCATGAAAATCGGTGTAGTGCATTATGTCATAAATTAGTCTTATGTTTTCCCCTAAGAAACGTCCTTTTATAAACCCAGTTTGATCTCTGTTAATTAATTTATCTAGAACTGTCTTAAATCGATTGGCAATGCATCCAGAAGCTAGTTTGTATGTACAGTTTAATAGACTTATAGGTCTCCAGTTTTTTAGGAAGCGCTTGTCTTTATCTTTCTTGGGGATACATGTTATTATTCCAAGTCTTTGGGTGATAGATAATTGTTTTTCCGAACATCCGTGCGATAGGGACCTAAATATAAAGTGTCCTATATCAATCCAAAAGACTTTTAAAAATTCAAAGGAATAGCCATCTGATCCAGGGCTTTTATTGTTTTTAGTCAGTTTCAAAAATTCTAACAATTCTGATTGAGATATTTCTTTTTCAAGTTCATTTGCTTCCGTCTCGCTTAGAGTATTAATTGGTAGGTTTTTTTAATTTGTTTGCTACGTCATCGCTATTCAAAAAATGTCTTCTCGAATACAGTTTTTTATAATAATTTCTTGTTTCTTTTAGAATATCTTCTTGGTTGTCAATTGTTTCACCTAAGTCATTTTCCAATTTACAGATGTGCTTACTGACAAAATTTCTAGATTCGAGACTGCAGAAATAGTTAGATGGCTTCTCCCCCTCGTCGATCCAATTTGCGCGAGCCCTGATAAAATGTCCCTTTAACCTAAAGTTTCTTATTTCTTCCAGCTCTTGTTTCAATTTCTCAATTTTTTCAAACTCAGAAACACCTACTGAGACTTCTAAAATTTTAATTTGGTCGGAAATATATTTTTCTTTCTCTTTTCTACATTTACTCCTATACGCCGAGAAAGAAATGGTGTTGGCCCTAATTTCCATTAATAGAATTTCTAAGAAATCTTGATCATTTACAGTAAATTGTAATTCATTATTTGGTATTTTATCTATGTTCTCCAAGTTATAGACTGGTACGACATATTGACATTTTGTTTTTCTAACGGTTTCTTTCACGCGTTGGACATAGTTCAAATCATTAAGTAGACTATTATTAAATTTCCAGATGCCGTTTCCTTTAACAAATTTTTTGAATTTTATTTGTAATACAATTCCCGAGTGATCTGATCGATAACTGTTTTCAAATTTATGTTTTGAAAGATACTTAGTGAGCTCATTTGATATTAAAAAAAAGTCAAGTCTGGCGTGTTTCTGTGGATTTGATTTCCTCCATGTGTACCTTATTAGCGAAGGATATAATTCCCTAAAACTATCTTTTACCTCATAAGTTTCCATCCATTTTAGCAGGTTTTCGTGAGCTTTAGGATTATTAAAATGTTTATAATTTTTTGCTGTCTAATTCCGGGTTTAAAACTAAGTTAAAATCCCCACACATAATAAAATTTTCATTGCCAATATGTTCAATATTATGGAACAATTTGTCGTAGAATGCTGGGTTATCATCATTAGGACCGTACAGATTGATTAATGTTAAACGGGTGTCCTCGATTGAAATGTCTAACAATATTGTGTTTTCAAGCGTTAAAGTATCATGTAGTTTATAGTTAAAATTGTTATTGAAAAATATAGCTACCCCCCTAGCATTGGTGCGATAAGACTGAAAAATACAGTTATAGCCCCATTGGGTCTGAATAAAATTTTCTTGTAGACGGTCAAAGTGAGTATCTTGGAGGCAGTAAATATTATAGTTTTTGGATTTTAGGGAGTTCAGAACATCTCTTCTTTTACCTGAATCTCCTAAACCTTGACAATTCACTGACATAATACTTACTTCACCCATTAGTAATTGTTAAAAAGTTTCTTTTAAAAGTAATGGACATGACGGACAAATATACGATTGAAGTGGACAGACATGTGGACGATTGTTAAGTTAATATAAAAGGTAATGACGGTACTGCCAGAAAAGCAAATAGAAAGTGAGAGATATGGAAATTTACGAGAGAAATTGAGTACATACAGCATGTGCATTTTTCTATAGGTCAGTGCTTCCGATCTGTTTAAGAATATTGTGAGTTCCTACATTCATTACAAGGAAAGTTAAATAATTCATGAACAGTTAAGAAGCTATTTGATTGACAAAGTCTCTGAAATATTACAATTATAATATAGTTGCAATTAACAGTCAAACAGGGGAGGCAATCAAATCATAAATAAATTGTGGTTTGACAGAATCATCACTAAAACATGAATAAACAATTTTCAATATAGAATTTCAGTTGACACTTAAAGAAAGTTGACCAATCTAGCACATTGCATTCCTGATATTCAAGGTCACTGGGATTGGTTCCTCTGAAAGATTATAGTAAGGTAACAATTCACAGTCAAACAGGGGAGACAATCAATCAGAAATTAATTGTGGTTTGACATAATCATACCTAAAACATGAATGAACAATTTTCAGAAATTGTAAATTATTGTTAAAAGTTGTTTTAGATCATCAAAAATTCTACCTATGTAGTTGTTTATAAAAGACGAGGGAGAGGATGTATTGTATTCAGTCTACAGTGAGGATAACACCAGTCATTTATGAAGTAGAGATTGGGAAGGTAATGTTGTTGAGATAGTTTTGTACAAGATCAAAAAGATCAATTTTCTTTTTTTCACTTTCAGGGGAGGTTTTACAGTAAACTGCACAGTTAAAATACCACACATTTTCGAATTTGTCACTATTTTTAAGTCTTTAATCAGATTCAGGTTCCTTTTGGTAATGTCATCAAAAAATTTGGTAGCACCACACAATTTCTTTTTATTTTTCATTACGTTTTGTTTTATTTCTGTGAAGGCTAGTTTCAGAATAACAGGTCTATCTTGATCCTTTCTTCCTGGGATTCTGTGGGCAGCCAAAAAGTCACTCTTTTTAAGATCAATATGTAAGTCTTTTCTGGCTATTTGAATTATTTCATCTTTGAGATCTTCACCTTTTCTTTCTTTTAAGTTTAGAACTCTTATATTATTCTTCCTTGAGTACTGTTCATTGTAGTTTGAACTTTTGAGAGCCTCCCTTGATCTGGTGTCAGCTGCTGAGAGATTAGCTTCGAGGTCAACCACAGAGTTTTCCATCAATGTCAATTTTTCTTTCAAAAGTTCATTTTCAATTGCTATTGAATTTATGTCATCTTGAAGTGAGTCTGTTTTGCTGTTGATTTTCTCAAAGATTTCCAGTTTGAAATTTTCTAAAAGTTAAATTACAATAGTGTTGACAATGTCCACTATTTCATTCTTCTTGATAGAGTTTTCCAAAGTTGATTTTATTTCACTTAGTTCTAGTAGAATTTTACCCATGTTTACAGTTTGGTCGTCACATTCTGCATAACTTTCATTAGTCTTTTGTGAGGCCGATGATCTGGTTGTTGGTAGTGGCATGTTCAAAGTTGATAATGCTAATTTTTCCACAGTATTGTGTTTTGTCCTGTTTTTTTGTATTGCAGATGATGCACACAATCAAATTGCAGTCTTTTTCATAAAATGTATTTGTTAACGATCACAATATATTGATGAGAAATTTTCTTGTGGTGGTCCCACAGTCCCTATACAAATAAACCTTAAATTCGCCAGGAAATGTCAGGAAATCACATTTCCGGCGACTAATTCTCAAAATTTTCTTCGCGGCATACCACAGACTCTATACAAATATCTTGAACCTTAAATTTGCTGGGAAATGTCAGGAAATCGCTTTTCCTGGCGTCTTATTCTCACAATTTCCTCGTGGTGGTCCTATACAGTCCCTATTCTAGAGGGGATCCCCAGATTCAGAAAATCGTTTTACCAGGCTTCCAATGGGCGACCTCGGCAGCAATAAAGATAGCAATAAATAGCAATAGAGAGCACCACTGTAATGCGTAACATTTCACATAGTTTTCCGGGAGGGTAGGGGGGATAGACTACCTAAACTGCCCCCCTTGATTGGACGTTAGACCCCCAAAAGGACTTGGCTGGCTACGAGCCTACCCCTTCGACCAGTACCCGAAAATTTCCCAGGAAATAAAACAAAAAGATGTCCACATTAATTTGGAATTTATAATAAGCAAAAATAAAGTACTTCATACACGTTTGACGTGTTTAACGGCAGTCATTCCTTCATCCTCGCATATTTCTAGCAGATGTGCATACGATTCTCTATTAATTTCCATTCCAAGATTTTTACCCAACTCTTGAACTTTGACATACACTGAAATGTAATTAAAGGGTGTAGTGTATTTCAGATGCCATTTGGTACCAATAAGGTCTTTAAGAATTCCTGAATATTTGTCGTAAGTGCGAGTCGAAATGACATTTCTTTTCTCATTTTTCTATGGAGATGCCAATAACATGATAGGAGGGAGAGTGGTAATTATCGTTTTGATCAAGGCAAGACATTTATTGAGGTAACGTTATGTGAGCCTACAATGTTTTACTGATCTTAATGAAACATTGTATGCATGTATATATTGATGAGGTCTCGATCAAGTTCGAAATTGGTAACAACTAAATGAACAGTTTCGACTTATTGCCCTTGACTTAGTAAAAACTAGTCAAATTTGGCAAAAAAAACTTGTGATGAAACTTTGTATGCATGTATATATTGATGAAATCTCGTTTTAACTCGAAATTGGTAATGATTTGATGAAGATTTCAGAGTTATTGTCCTTGAATTAGTACAAACGTCAAATTTAGCTCCTGGGTACGATGGAAACTATAGTTTTTATATATCCAATCTTGATTTAACTTAAATTGATTACCTGTTCATCAAGACACTTTCTTACTATGCTGGATAGTCACTAAAGCTACCCTTGTGATCGAAATAAACACTACTGCACGCATAGACGTAGCCGAAGCAACTTACAGGATAACCGCCAGCATCTGAGATCAAAGCAAGAAAACGATTCGGCTGCCTTTGTGACAGGAGGCTCTTCGACTGCATGAAACATTTTAATCGTACACATTCATATACTCAAGTCACCAACGTCTCTCCAAATGATCATGGCGACGACAAAATTGGTTTATAATGTCTATTCCAGACTTTTAACGGGTCGTTATTACTTACTTGTGTCTTTTTCTTCTTTGCAACACGGCAAAAATGATAAACAGGTACAGGATGATTTTAACGATGGTACTAAAAAGGTACACACTGTAGCCAGTAAGCATCGACAAAAAAGTACTATAAAAATTACAATAGCTAATAAAATAAGACATCGTGAAAGAACTCTCTTCCAATGTCTTTTGAATCTTTGAGCAGTTGTTAAATCATCATCATCAATCTGAAAAGTAAAAAAGAAAAAACTACAAAGCTAATATATGGGTTTATATCAGGTATTATTTATTCAAACGACAGGGCAACGTTGTTGTTTTATAATCTGATTTATATGTCCAATATGTGATATTTTCTTTTTCATGGAAAATCCCATATCAGATATTTATGTATGAGCTTGATTTGACTTCACATCACAAAATATTATAAATTTATTGTTGTCTGTATGTGTGAACTTGTGGTATTGGTATTAGGTATTGTTCTCCCTTTAAAACTCAAGCATTAATTCAACATCATATTCCGAAATCTCTTTGATCGCTTTGGGATTCGGACAAAAAGAAAAAGGTGATTTCGTTAAGAAGAATAACTAAATTACAAAATAGTTTTCATCTTCTACTTCCTCTTCCATATCTTTATAATCAATATATTCAGCTTGAAGACTTCTGCTACTATGATTCTTCTTGTTTAAGAGTGCCAAGTTTTTGATGTACGAGGAGTTTTCAATCGGCGGCCCCATATTTCCTTTTACATCAATTACTGGTATTCCAGTTTCATCTTTAGGTTTATCCTCCACAACGCCTAAAAATAGAAATTTACATAAAATATTCAAAAGTTAAATCTGACCGTGACAGGATAATATAACAGAATGGATTAAAGAAAGGGAAATTTTTTTTCGTAGTAGCCGATGCAAAGGCTGTTTTATCGATTTTAATTGCATCACTAGGCCCACCGCGAAGCGTCAACATTGCAGGCCATAGGTAGAGGAGAGCTATGTTACGCTATATAACTTTATGGATACAGCCGAGACAACAATGATGTTGGTTAAATGATTATATTATCACACCTGAGATACAGAAAGTTAAGATGGTCCAATAGATAGTGATCTGTGTAAGAATCATCGTACTCTTAGAACTCTTGGTCATGTTTCTTTAATGTTCTTACTTCGTGAGCATTCTTACGACACTCAAGAGGAGGTGACGTCATAGCTTCATGACGTGCCATTATTAACTTCTCATACAGAGTTGTCGCTTCTTGCAGTCGCATTCGATCATACAAATGCTAAACAAAAGCAATATTCATTGAAAATAACAATTTAAGTAATTTACAAAAAATTACACATCAAAATCGCGCGAATTCAGTCTTAAAATTTCAAAAAATATCATCCCTCCTCAGACACCCTCCTGTCCTCGCAAGCACGGCATTTGGATTGTCTTTATAATTCACTTTAAAATCTTAAGATAAGATTTTTGTCAACAATGAATGAAAAATCTCAGTTGCCTACTTCATTTTTACTCTACTGTTATCTCCGCTTGATTTTAGTAGTCGTTAGAAAGTTAAAATTATAACTTTTATGGCCTAGGGCTAGGCCTACTTGTTTATAAAGAATTAATTCTTGGGGGAAAAAATTAACATTAGATAGATTAACTGCATTACGTTTCGGGATGGTTTGAAAAGAAACCCACAATTATAAAATGAATGAACGTGAGTTACGTGGCGCAAGCATAGAGTGTACACCAATGACGTATACATCTATTATAATATGGACGCAAGTCAAACTTTCAACGTGAATTTCGTAGCCTCAAATAAATAATAAAGTAAAATAATATCTCATCCTTCCTGTGCAAGAAATTTCAAAGTATTTTTTTTAATGTTGCAAACGTGGTGGAACTTTTCATACATTAAGTTCAACTCTATTATAATCTTAGGCTTTTCTGCACTGACCTATTTCCCACAATACGTAATCTCTGACGTCATATTTTGACCGACATTCAACAAAAACGAGGTCAAACTCACATTGTAATGTAAATCTCGTAGTAAATTGCAATAGCAATATAGTAAGTGGTAGTAATAATATATTAACAGTTCTATCATTAAAAAATTAATTCACGGATGAGGTAAGAGGTGCATCTCTAATCATTAGGACCAAAATAAAATTTACGCGGCAAATTTTATGTAATATTATTTAATAAAAATTATTCTCCAAATGGACACGTAATATTGAATCTGATCACAGTCTTTTAGGCAATGGTTCAGCAATCATACTTTCTAACGATTCAAATATTGTATGGGGATCTTGATCTGCATTGACATGTTGGGAAGACTCATAGAAATCAGACAGTTCATCTTTGTATGCATTAAACTGGGCGATTCGTTTACGAACACCAGTATCCATATCTCTGGGGTGTCTAACTAGACGATGTTTAACATCGTATGTTCTAGGTGGATTATATTGTAGGTGATATCGTTCTCCTGTGACAGGGTCTGTATATCGTTGTGTAAGTCTTTCTATAATAGAATCAGTAGGAACATCGAGGAAAAACACCCTATTAGGTGCATAACCCACTTTATCTAACTGTTCAGCTTGTTCTCTAGTGATTGGATAACCATGTAATACCCAACCTCTAACCACACAATCTACTTGACTTAATCTCTCTTTCAGAATATTTAACACTATACTGTCAGGAACGACAACATCTTTCAGAACATACGTTTTAGCAGCTAATCCAGCTTTGGTTTCCTCTGATATTGCTTGTTTAATGAGCTGTCCGCATGACACATCAACTAGGTTGTATTTAGATGCTAATAGACTAGCCTGTACTGCTCTACCACTACCTGTAGGTCCCAACAAAATAACACGGGGTGTATGTGGAGTATTGCTTCTTCTTTGACTCTCAATAAAACTTACTACTTCAGAAAGAACATCGGCACTTGGCTGGTCAGCATTAAATCGTTTAATAACTTTCTGATAGCACCTCACTATACCATCAATATGGCGATGATATTCTGCTAGTTTCTTCACCATTCCCTTTTCTGAATATTCCTTAGAGGTGACTAATCTGGACTGTATATCAGGTTCAGCTGGCATATTAAAGGACGTATGATAAACATCCCCAGTTTTTGGATCAATTCTCTTTCCAGAAGCTCTATCAATAAGAACTTCATCTAAAGCTTCTAATAGCACACAGTGTTGCGGAAAGTATCCGTTTTCTTGCATTGCTAAAGCTAGTTCTCTGGTAAGTGGAAAACCTTCCATAACCCACCCTTTCTTTACACAATCAAATAATTTAAATCTCTGCTTCAAAATTTGAATCCACAAAGCAGTTGGAATCGGTTTATCTGTATTGATATGATTTTTGGCTTCTTCACGTAAATCGACCTCTGCTTCATCTATTAAATTGTCTACTGTCAAATGAGCAGCTCTTGTTTTTGCACAAATCATTCTGGCAATAGTCTTCTTACCGACAGCTGGTGGTCCTAAAACAATGATATGTGGCAGTACCTCTTTATCTCTCTTTAGAATATCCAACATATACTTGATAGGTTCATCAGGTCTATTCACAATCAATTGTTCCAGAAGTCGCTTGTAGGTATCAAATATTTCATGTTTCTCAGCATAACTGGCAAATTCTGGTGGAATCTGCAGTGGTCTTTTTGTCTGATCCATTTTTTACTACACAATAAGCTACACTGTTCTTCTAATAAACACACTTTCGTTACTGATTGTGATGTCTTTTAACTGTCCTCGTCTATATGATGAGCCACTTTGTTTACACGTTGCTATGGTAAGATAGGATAGTTAACAACGTCGTGGTGATCGATAATTATTGTTTACAACGCTAATTTTTAATCAGTTCACTAATCATTAAGGGTGGGCTGCAAACAATTTAGAGCAGGACAAGAATACCCTGAGTTAAAATTTAGTTAACTCGATCTAAAATTTTGTTAGCATAATATGTAAAAAAGGGTTACAAAAATCAAAATAACGTATCATCGCATTATGGTGTATTTTACAAATAGGCAGACAAAATGAATTCAATGGGTGAGAATACACAAAAATAACGCACTGAATATTATAGCTGAAATTTAGAGGGTTGAGTATTATGATTCAGTCTGACTTGATTTTCTATTGAACATTAGGAAGGACTTCATAAAAAGAAATAGAACTGTCTATGTTTATAAATGGTATAATTAGAGAGGATTTGGTAGAGCTTTCTGGAAACAGGTGAAACTATTGTTTACATAGTTCGAGATAAACATTCCACAAACAGGTGTAAAAATTAGGTATTAATTTAAAGAAAGATTTCTCGATTAACTTACTGCGTAAAATATAAGCCAATTCATAGCTTATTACTTGTTTGGAATTAGGCCTATATAACGGGAATTCATTGGCACATTGTGCATGCAGTTCTTGTTTCCAGTAGAACAACAAGAATTAAACGGAAAAAATAATAAGACTTAAATATAAGACTTTTTGCTCAAATTGGTGAAAACTTTAACTTTGTTCTCTTTAACGTATCTGAAACTTCATCTAAAAATATCCAATCGTTAATTTTTAAACGCCAAAAATACTTAAAAACTTTGCGAAGCCAAGGCTATGGTTTCTATAAGTTCGTGATGCTTTTTGGAAACTAATAGAAATCTACTGTACGGATTTGAGAAAAATAAATGTCTTCTACATTTTCTAAAGGTTTCAACTAATCGAGCCATTATAAAGCCAAATAACAAAACTAGGTCAAACTGCTTAATTAACAATTAGTGGGCTAAGCCTACACTCCGTTATTAATTAACCCTTTTAAATTAACTCTTTTAAAACAAATTCAGAACTAAAACACAGAGAAATTCAATATTATTCAACATTATGTGTCAGCCTAACCTTATCCTAATCTTATGTATGAAAAATGTCTGTTGATATGACAAAATATACATAAGTCGTAATCAGGGTTTGATTATGTCTAAATCTACAAGTTGATAATTATCCTAATCATAATTTGTTATTATATTATAATGAACATGAACTGTCAGAACACCCCATCCTCAAATTTCAATTCCCACGGTCATTTTCATGTTATAATCAAATGGTATTATGTTAATATGAAACCCTATACGGTTGATTACAATCATTTTATCTTAATCTACAATCGCCACATATCGTACAAAAATAGTCTTGAAAAATAAAGGTTGAGATGTGGCCTTCAAAACAGTTATGTAGCCTTAATACTGTACACTTTGCTAATAAAAGAAAGGGATTTCCTTTTTATAGATATATATTCAATATTCAGATAATATTTTTCAAACCCATAGTTTTTTCTCTCACCAGTCACACATTTCGTTTGTCCTAAAGCAGTATATTTTCCTGTTCATCTTTGTTTTTTATAATGTATATTTTTTCGAGTCATCTTTATTACTATAATATTTTAAAGTGCAACTGACAGGTTTACGTGTGGGGGTGTTGAAAGTCGACAATCTTATTGAATAAAGGGTCGATATATAGGTATGAAAACACCACGTGACATTTCTTTTACGTCAATACAATGTGGGGATAGACAAAAAAAGGGGTCTGTTCGTTCAGCACGCCTAACTCGAGTAAAATACAAACTTTATTACTGTATGAATTCACATGTTCTAGTTCAAGTAGTCTGTCCATTTGCAGATTGATATTAGAATAGACGTATACAGAGGACAAGTCCCTAGGGTTTATGATGGTAGGTGCATTACAGTTTAATTTCCTTCTGTTAAACTAGCGCTGTATACAGTGTTTACAGACAAGGTAAATAGAAGCTGTCAATCATTTTGGACTGTTTTATGACTAAGCTATAAGATATTTTAATTGACAGTCAATCTATGACATATAGTACTAGAGATCAATGTAAGATTTTCATAGTAGATAGATGAATACCTTTATGACTGTGTTTAACGGAAACAATATGCTTTATTTTATTAATGCTAAATCTTCTTCATTTTGACGTAACAAGGTAAGGTGTGGAGCCTTTTTTTAGATTGATTTTTTTTCATTATTAAATTGTGACAGATTGAATTCAACGTAGGTACATTTCAAATATAGTGGTTAGTGCTTTAAGTCAGGGACAACAACCAAAACAAAAATATTCATTGATAATTCGCAATCGGAGATCTCGTCAATTTACTTGCATTTAAACATACACAGTTTTGTCGGAATTCATTGAAAACTGCAGGGGTTTTAACGCGCTCATATGGACGAAAGGACGGACATTCGTACAAGGGTGATGTCACGAATCAAATCAGAATTTCCAATAATGGTAAACACAACTGAACTATACTTATGACTGTTATATAGCAATACTGAAGGATATTTTACACACTCCATTCACCACATTCACTTATCTTATATGGTCACTGTTCTATAAAGCGCTTTTGATTTTTGTCTCAAATGTGCTGCCGACATGTGTTTCAGATACAATACATACCACATCTTCAAGAAAAAAAAGTTTGAAAAGGGGATACCTACGGGAGCATTATGAGTAAAGTAAGCAAAGTCACTGGACAAGAACGCAATGTTATCTAACTAGAAAACGTTAGATAACCATTGGAACAAAGCTTTAGAATGAATTGAAGTTTATCGTGTTGAGTATCTATGTACATGTATATGGATTAACTTCTTAAAGGAATGATACCTCTTAAAATGGACATAAAATTTTTAATCTCAAACTTGGTCAATTGGTGTATTTTATTCATCAGTTGGACTTACCAGTTGCCATAACTAAAGAATAGAATATATATTTATATAAGATATATATATATCCATTAAACTAAAAAGTAACAAAGACTCATTTTGGTCAAGTTTAAAAGTTTCAATTGCTTGTTCAATTGCTAAGAGGTAGTATACTTTCAACCCCATTAAGAGAATGAAATCCATCTTATAATTTATACGCTACGAGTGGTGATCCAGTAAATTTGTGAAATACAACACGAGAATTGTATAGGTTGTTATTCTTCATATAGACTATAGATTAATTTAACGGTTATTTAAGAAAGCTGGCCGTTTCATCCATCATCTATATCAATAACACAAGTTTTTTTAGTGACAGCACACCAGTTTTAGCAAAATTCAAAATATTCACTTTAAACAACGTGAAAAGACCTACGTTCCACTTTTAATTCGTTTACATAAAACCATTTCCAGATTTTTATTAAAAACTCCCAAGTAGATCTTTAACAAATCAAGTGCACTTACTACAACTGAGAAATTCAGGGATACTCATTATTATTAAAACCCCCAAATTTGACCGAAAACGAAACCCAACTTTTTGACCGATAATCAGTCATATATGAAGGAAATAAATAAATCATTGTAATAACGTTTCTTTAGTCAACGATAGTAGCTTTAATAGGAAGTAATAAAATAAAGTTTTATATAAGAAGAAAGTATGCCTATATCAAATAATTACTGTAAGTTCTATTAACCTAAATACGAGGGTATATCTTTTCATTATAACTATAAACCTAATATTGTATCTCTATAAATAATTGCCAATTTCTCAAGTCTACAAAAAGGCTATAAATCATGGTTTGAGATGGGTGCTCTTATTTATAAAAATAAAAATGCTAATACTTATGTGAACAGAAAATAGAGATGTTCTAATGACTTGGACAAATACTAGTTTGTCTCACATGTCCATAATTAATTCATGATTAGCTAAATTCGAAGAGAATTACCAGCAGAATTCATATGAGTGACTAATCAAGAAAAGTCAAAAAGTATTTTTTTGTTTATCCAGACTGTATAGGCTACATGGACATTTATGATTGGTTAAAATTATGTGCAATTAGAACATAATGATATGATTAAGAATACATGATTTTTCTTTAGAAACATCAATTAATCAAACAATTTGCTTAACTTAACTCTAAAATATAATGAAACCCTTCTTTTAACGATTCTATCATTTCCTATCACTGTTGTAGTTAATTTTGTACCACTTCGTGACGTTTTGGCAACGCTTGTACCACCTCTTCCCCAAATGCACGACGAAGGAGTCAACATTCCTACTGAATTCTGTGAATTACTTGCTGAGCAATAACATATTTACGATGAGGCTAAATGGGTGCCCAATAATTATAGGTGCTTACATTTTCCCCAAATTTGATGTGTAGCTTTATATCAAAAAGATGTCTGAGCACCGTCTGACAAAATGAACCTTCCCTTGATACACAGAAAAATTATTGGACAAGTGTTTGTAAGTGCTTGACAACCGTATGACATATCAGGAGATGACACAGAGGGAATGCATGCTATTACTCCAAGTATTATTCAAGTGTTATTCAAATCAAGTGTTTATATATATATACTTACTTGTGAACGCGATAAAGGTTACAATATGCATGTGTATATTAATGCAAGATCC
This sequence comes from Lottia gigantea, assembly GCF_000327385.1. Classification (NCBI taxonomy): domain Eukaryota; kingdom Metazoa; phylum Mollusca; class Gastropoda; family Lottiidae; genus Lottia; species Lottia gigantea. Next base: position 2,425,269 of record NW_008708797.1, on the reverse strand, counting down.
ACTTTTGTGATTTTCGTTTTTGAGAAACTTTTTAAAACACTTTTACCCAAATGAGATTTTGAATGCCTTAATGACTTCAGTTTTCATCCGTTTTTTAATGAAACTCGGCGTTTGTTACCTTGACTGGCAAAATATCTATGCCCCTTGACTAGACTCCCATATTGGTTCTGATATAAACAGAACTTTAATATAGTGAGGAATATGAGTTTACATGTTAATCATATAAATGAATTAATTAGAAGGCAAATTAATGAAGTGTTAACTGATTATTTAATCTAAAGTTGTCGTAATTAACAAATTTCAACCACATACATCCCATTTACATATCATTAATATTATCTGTAGACAATTTGTTGAACTCGGTTCTCTTTTATACACGTTATAGTTACAGAGTATTACAAGCCTGTACAAGATATTTCTGAGAATAAGAAACTGACTATCAGTTCTTGCTGGATACCCGCAACTCGTTTTATCGATTTAACTCTATTTATATGAATGAAGAACTCCCTGTTGAAATTGGGAATTTCTCGACGATCCATAGTAAATCAAATCAAAATATAACGTGTAGTTTTGTAAATTGTAGTTTAATGATGGTACGCCAAGATTAATTATAGAATTACAAAGCCATCGGCGATACAGATTCCGCTGTTTTATATTTTAGTCGACAGAAATATTATGTGGAATTAAACCTGTATTATATCTTTATAATTTACATTAGTGTCGTCTAAATTCTCCATGATTGGTTTACATTCTAGGATTTTTGAATTATAATGATTTTTTATTTGTTGGACAGAAAAAAGCGTTATTCATTATTTTCTTCTAGGTGATTTGAAGTGGACTAGAATGAATTTTGTTTTGATTCTTGGAATGTTGGAATGTGATAGGGGCCTACTTTAACAAAGTTTCAATTCTTAATTTCTTCTCCTTGATTTGAGCCTGAACATTTTATGTTTCTTTAGATTATGGATAAAGAAGACTAAGATGACCAGATTTTGCTGGTGAAATAATTCATTCATACTGTCTGTAATACTGTCATAACCTTAATGACTGGAGTAGGTCTACGTGATATGTGTTCTACAGTATCCGAGTGAACGATCTTTATACATCAGACAGGTTTCCGCTAGATGGATTAATTTAACAAACCTATATTGTTTAGTCTAAAAGGAATTCACCGAAATTGACAAAATGCCTCTAATTGATCGTGATTGTTGTGCGGCCTATAAAGTATTAGTGCTCGGAGAAGCATCAGTTGGTAAAAGTGCTCTAGTTAATTGTTTGATGGGTCGAGAATTTCGAGAGAGTATGGTACCTACAATAGGTAAGTTGATATTTAATCTGGATACTTGTGGGCGATCTTTAGAAATAATATGCCAAGATAAAACACCTGGTATCGAATTCATACAATATTATATTCGTTCTATAATCTATTCGGCAATATAAGCTCCCTGCATAACTTACATCATGGGAATAGACAACCTCCTTCTCGTTCCTGTTTGTATTATAACCTTTTACAATATGTTGTTAAAAACCATTTGCACCAAACTCTTGTCGGTATTAACCTCTTTTAAGTATAATTCTCTTGTATTAAACTCTTGTCGCTATAAGTCTCTTGTATTAAACACTTGTTGGTATAATTCTCTAGTATTAACCCCTTGTCGGTATAATTTACTTGTATTTATCTCTAGTCGGCATACATGTAATTATCTTGTATAAAACTCATGTCAGTATAATTCTCTTGTATTATATTCTTGTCGATATAATGCCCTTGTATTAAACTCTTTTCGGTAAAATTCTCTTATATGAAAGTCTTTTCAGTATAATTCTCTTGTATTAAACTCTTGTCGCTATAAATCTCTTGTATTAAACACTTGTTCTTATAATTCTCTAGTATTAACCCCTTGTCGGTATAATTTATTTGTATTTATCTCTAGTCGGTATACATGTAATTATCTTGTATAAAACTCTTGTCACTATAATTCTATTGTATTATATTCTTGTCGGTATAATGCCCTTGTATTAAACTCTTTTCGGTATAATTCTCTTATATGAAACTCTTTTCAATATAATTCTCTTGTATTAAACTCTTGTCGCTATAAATCTCTTGTATTAAACACTTGTTGGTATAATTCTCTAGTATTAACCCCTTGTCGGTATAATTTACTTGTATTTATCTCTAGTCGGTATACATGTAATTATCTTGTATAAAACTCTTGTCACTATAATTCTCTTGTATTATATTCTTGTCGGTATAATGCCCTTGTATTAAACTCTTGTCGGTATAATTCTCTTGTAGTATATTCTTGTCGGTACAATTCTCTTGTATTAAACTCTTGTCGGTATAATTCTCTTGTATTATATTCTTGTCGGTATAATTCTCTTGTATTACGCTCTTGTCGGCATAATTCACTTGTATTAAACTCTTGTCAGTATAATTCTCTAGTATTATATTCTTGTCGGCATAATTCACTTGTATTAATCTCTTATCAGTATAATTCTCTTGTATTATATTCTTGTCGGTATAATTCTCCTGTATTAAACTCTTGCCGGTATAAATCTCTCGTATTAAATTTCTTGTATTAAACTTTTGTCAGTAAAATTCTCTTGTATTATATTCTTGTCGTTATAATTATATTGTATTCAACTCTTGTCAGTATAATTCTCTTACATTAAACTATTAATTTTGTGTCGGTATGATTTTATTGTATTAAACTCTTGTCGGTATAATTCACTTGTATTAAAGGGATTGTAGAAAGGTTTTCTAACTTTTTTATGTGTAACGGGGAAACTGATAGAATCAATTTGCACCATTCCAATTTTCAATCAGACGTCTGTGGTTCCTGCAATTCCACTAAAACTAAGTGTTTTATGGCGTGAGCCCGCAAAATTTGCTTGTATCACACCAGACCTTTGTTGGGGTGAAATTCCTAGTTTGGGATATTTTTGAAGACTATTTACATATTCAAGACTCAAATCAACCCTCAAAATGGCGCACCTGTCCCTTTAAGCAACCTATTATTATTTTCCTGTTCATATGTTCTTTGAATATGTCCATGTTTGAAAATAGTTATGCATACATATACCGCCAGCATATCGGTACGGTGCTGTCCCGACAGAAATTTCATCTTTGAGTATTGTAGGCCATAATGGCGTGGTGCCAAAATTATATTTGAATAAGTAAATTAAGTGCTTTAGTTTTATTCTATTGTCACAGTAGCCTTATATGAATACATAGGCCTACACAATTGAATGTGCATTAATGATAAAGGTGGTCTATTTTTCAGGAGTAGACTTTGTAAAAAAGATATTCGAGGTTGATGGGGCATTAATTCAACTGGTTATATGGTAGGTATTGGTCGTCTCAATATATATATTTTAGCACAATAATATCCATATAGAGAAATATTACAGGTTAATTGAGGTTTCGCTATCCCCCTATTCGTCATCGTTATCAATAAAATGGTTCTCAATGATACCTTAGATTGGTTAAAAATAATGGGGATTTAGAAGAAAACTTGGTAGATTACAATGGAGACAAAAAGAAACGAAATTCTGGAACAAAAAACAGTGTGGCCTTTAAACTTTATATCTATATTTTGTTTAAATGTAATATTAACGTGAGCATAGGCATACTCTTAGATCTGTCTTGGCAATAAATAAATTATGTATTGAACTTCGTATGTGTTTTCAGGGACACAGCTGGTCAGCAGCGATTTCGATCTATAACCAGATTACAGTATCGGGGCGTTCAGGTGAGTTTATTGTTTACATCATAATCTTTAACAGTCGTTGACATTGGGTTTCCTAACTAATACTTGTTAATAATGTAGAAAATACTATATCGTACTCATTATCAGACTGGATATATTTCGTTCCCGAAACTATACAATAATTCTGTTAATATAAGTCTGCGACTATACGCATCTATAATGTCTGAATATCGTGCGATCGCACCTAAATACTGTTCAACACAGAATATCATATTTCAAGAAAATGAGACAATAATCCCCTGGTTGGTTGTCAAAATGTCAATAATTATCCACTAGACGCAAATAATGAGGGAGATTTTATGATTCTAATTCAGGAATAGTATATTATATATACCACTAGTTTTAATGGAAATGTCTGATAAAATCTATTTTAGATTCATAATTTATATCTTTATATAAATGAAATGAAATGAATCGAAATTATGCAAGCAATTTCGCTTTATAATGAGTAAAAAAAATACCAATAGGGGTTCGTTTTTGTCAGGTGATGTTTTACATGCTAATTGTCAATGGTGACTACAAACGGTCTACCTGAAGTTCTGCTTGCTAGCGCTCTGCAACATATCACGGTAATGAATGGCAACCATTATTTACCGGAACTATGCCCAGATTGTTACGCCATCAAGTGATTCTGGTAGTCCCAACATCAGAGGCTGGTCGTTCAGGACTACAAACATTTGTAAACAAAGTCAATAACAAGAAAAATAATGTGAGGTTTGGATAATAATTGATAATTAAACAGATACTCACAATATTTCATTTAATAATAAATAAGTGTCAGCATTATCCCCTAAAGTCTTTTAATCTCATATCGCAATATCATTTGACCAATAATATTGTAAAATGCTCGCCCAATGAGACACAATATTTATAATCTTTACTCTTTGTTAATTTGAAGACTGCATACGTCTTATCTTTAAGAGCTTGGTGCTTTAAGGTGTTATCAGGAAGGAATTTGAAAGATGAAAAACAGTGTGCTTAATTCATTAACCCAGTTATTAGTGTGACGTCTAAAACTACTCATAGCCTAATTTCCTATTAATGGAAATTCACAGGTTGCCTAATCAAACGCCAACGGGAAAATAAATGAATTAGAACAATGTTTCTTATAAATAAATCAAGTTTCACTGTTCAAACCATCAATTGTAATTGTCTGAATAAACCCTTGGGAGGTTTGATTATATCTTAATAATATTACCTTGTCACGTTTACAGTACTTTTACTACAAGCTCTTTCGTCCTAAGTTTCCAATACCAAGTAGTTTAATACTACTTTTATGTACATTTCGATCACTCAGAAAGTAAACTGATTTCATATTGCTTCACGGGCATTCTGATTTGAATGTATGTATGAAATTCGACCCTGTTCCCTAATCACAAATTTTATAATTCAGGATTTAGCATCACAGTAGCCTAATATAATGTTCAATAATGTATTTAGAACATTTTTTTTCTAACAGGGAATTGTTTTAGTGTATGATGTTACAAATTTATCATCATTTGCTCATTTAGCTTATTGGATAACCAGTGTCCACAGGGTGAGTCCAACGTTCTTTTAAAGGGATTGTAAAGAGGTTTTCTTAAGGTTTAAAGCTCTATCACATAAGGTCCTTCGCGATAAGTGACGTCATCAAACAATTAGTTTTAGAGGAATTGCAGGAACCAAGGGCGTCTGATGATTGGAATGGTGCAAATTGATGCTATCAGTGTCCCCGATACACATAAGAAATTTAGATAACCTCTTTATAATCCCTATACTATGCGTATAGACCTATGAGATCTTTGGCTGATATCATGCTGTTGTAGCTGTTATTATGGTCTGTTATGTCATAATTTTGTTATTGGCTATACCTTCTGAATGAGCATATAGGACTGCTGTAGGACTCGGGCGAGCACCTAACCTATCTGACTATATTATTTATTTTCACTACTGTATATTTTAGGAGATGAAACATGCTCACAATCAATATGAACCAATACCTATTGTACTGTGTGGCAATAAAGCCGATTTAGATCATAAGAGACAAGTCAAAAAAGTTAAGGCATTTGAGGTAAGCTTTTTTCGAAACTTTTACAAATTTACTTTAATCACACAGTATCTCGAACATGTATATTATGCCAACAGTTTTGGTTTCGAAGTTATAGGGATATAGATGTTAATGTATTGTGTCATCAACCGATAGAGCATTACCATGTAGTCATTATAAACTCATCAGTAATAACTTCATAAGTTTAGATTATTTAAGATAAAGTTTCGACTTACTTATGACATCTAACAGACAGCTACACAACTGAAATGTTTTTCTAAATTTAAAATAAGACTACAGACCAAATGAAAAATTTGCATTTGATACATACATGTTTGTTATGTTGACTGCACTTTGAATAAAATAATTAACTTTTTCATATTCAGATCGTTTTAATATTTATTTACAGCTAGCACAAAAAGAAATGGCTTTTGAGTTCTTTGAAACAAGCGCCAAAACCGGAAGTAATGTGTTTACTGCTTTCCAGAGATTGGCTTTTCACATAACAGATATATGTAATCCAAAACTTGTAAGAATTTTTCTGTCAAACTTTTATATTTCTTATACTTACATTTTTGCACTAACAACGAATTTACCAATTCGAGGACAGTGATTCGTCGGAACTACGTAAGATTCGTCATTGAGATTAGACCAAGAAACTCTTACCCTATCGCAACGATTTGTGTCAGAGCCTTTCATGCTCTCAAATCCCACATATTCAGTTTACTTGATAAAAAAAAAACCTTATAATCTATGCTTTACCTACCGATAGACGATAAACCACCAGCATATGAGAAAACACCATTCAAATACTGCCATGTGCACCTTAGTACACCTTAGTAAAAACTGCCAGCCAGAAAACGAATAATTTGATCTTGCAGTCATAATCTATGATCGATTGCAAATAAATAAAAACCGAATTTACCCGTCCTACTTATTATGATTTATTTACTCTTCCATTTCAGATGGTGTCATATCATCCATATCTCATTAGAAGAATAGAAGATAGTGATTCGGAACTTTTAAAAATAAAAGCAAACATAGATCAGAAAAAGAAAGATAAAAAGTCAAAAAAGAAGCCAAAGAGCAGTTCTAAGAAGCAGTTGGTTCCATTAGCGAAAACAAATAGAGTGCAATGTTCACCATTTAATGGATTGTGTTGTTTACTACCTCAGAAACAGGAGTTGACTTGAACAGTGAAGCCTACCTGACTGAAATATATGTTTCTGTTATTATCAATAATGGTTGAAAGTATCAAAATATAAAATCTGTGATATTAATGATACCAAATAAAGAATATTAATGGTGTTATTAAGTACTGAAGTGAATGATAAACAATGTATCAGAGGCCTTCCTATATTCATGTCATAATAAAACAATCTGACAAATATCCCAGCCCTTTAATTGACTTTAATTTTTAGGGTTTTGATGATTTAGCCACAAAGCCCACAATTAAAGTCACGATGTTTTATTTGCTTTCATTCCAACCGATGCTCAGCGGCTTTAGTCCCATTTATTTCTTAAAAATTTAAATATATGGTTGTAATACGTGGCTTGTTCTTGTGATGACAGATGCTTTAATACAGAATATCATGTATTAACTGACAGTAGAAGTTTTATCTGCGCTGAACGCCGACTAATATAGCGCTACATGGACTTGTAAATTAAAATTACCTTTTGTAATTGCCATGACAATAGAAAACCACAACAATCAAAAATCTTCTGAGCTGAGGCTCCCCTGGTCCCTGATCTCCGAACATACATTATATCTAAGATTTCTTAAAAGTGTAAATGAGGAAATAGTCTGGTGAACCATATCTTTGAAGAGGGCGAAACAATCTCTTCAATACATCACGTACAATCCCTCTCCGACCAGTAGCGCCCGGTAAAACGTAAGGTAACTGCCTATTCTACACGAGAGGCAGAGGCTCGACGAGGCTCTTCTGAGCAAGGTGTAACATTAGTGACAACAGGTTAACATGGTGTTTCATCAATAGCAGAACAAAACCACTCCATTGTCAAAATGCAAAAACTGGGGAAATAGGAACTCATTCCAGATTTCATCAATATACATAGCATACCAAGAAATACTGATGAAACATCGAAGGTATTATAATCACTAACTAACAAGCTAAGTAAAGGGCAATAACCCAAAGTCATTCAACCAAAAAATTGTAACAAATAAAAACTCCAGACCAATTTTGGCTACGCCATGGACAATAAGTTTTGGAGTTACCAAGGGCACAGATATGCCTATTTCAGTCTAAACAAATATAAATGAAAGAATAGATCATTCGATTTCTTTAATAATTTTATTCCCAAATAGAGACAATGACAGGCACTGTAACTGTAACTTAAAATTTACAAAAAGATTTAGTCTTAGCACTAACTATAGAAAAAATAATTGCCAACAGAGCACTTGAAAGCTTGAATTATACACAAAAAAAAGAAAGAAAAACGCAAATATTAGACAATAGCTAATTACCAATAATTAAACTAAACAAATTTGCACATTTCAAATAGGAATAAGGTAGAAAATTAGCCTGGTGGCCAACCTAACTGGCGTTTTCCTAAAACATGTAGATGTATGTGATAAACAGACTGCCCCCCTTCTGGTCCATCATTTATAACAACCCTATAACCTTCACTTAAATTTTCTTGTTTAGCAACTTTTCTGGCTACTAGTAAAAGATGACCTAATAACTGAAATACAAAACATTATTGTCATATAATATATGGTGCAAAATTACATTTTCATGTAAAGGCCCTCAATGGATCGATGCTCCTACTGCCTTATGACGATCTGCTTGGTTTTTAAAAAATCTTATGAAGGAATCAATTCCAATTACCTGTCCATCAGAATCTTCGGCATCTGCTAACCTAACAATAGGTTTCTTTGGTACAACTAGAAAGTGAACAGGAGCTTGTGGTTCTAAATCATTAAATGCTACACACTGAAAAATATCAACATATAAGCCTTATTAGTACAGTCAAGTAACCTAATTTCATGCTAACCTATTTTTCGTGCATTTCCGGAAAAGATTAATGATTTAAATGTGCGACCTCGCGTGACCTCCGCATTTGCTTGTTTTGATAAACATGGGTTTTCTGTACAATGTCAGCTAGTAGAATGAATCCAGTAGTTTCAAGCAAGGTCAAATGTATTAATGTATACTTTGACAAATACAAAATGGCCGAGTTCAGTTATTACCAAACGAATACGAATTTCCTTATAATCCCAAGCGTTAATCGGAATTCCAAGTGTCGTCTGCTAGAATGTAGTCCAACGAAAGAAGTCACATGATCAACTAGCAGATTCCGTGTCAGCAGAAAATTTCTATGGAACACAAAGTTGTTGTTGTTTCAGTGACTTTTAGCAATAAATCACGCTTCGTATCTTATTTTGTCAGTCACTATTTTTTTTTTAAATCGTGGTTCTTTCAAGGAATCGAAACAAACCAATTTCAATTATTTTGTAGAATATCTGAGGAAACATCTAAGACATGAAATTTTTTCCCCCGTTATTTTAACTTTGTCGAAATTCAGTCTTGAATCCTTATATCCACGAAAATAGGTTACACCACTGTATATTACGCCAAATATGTGATTGATAAATCCATAAAACAATGTCATTATTTTTTTTATTTAAAAGTCCACTAGATCTAGTACGCTGATTTTGTTCAAGTTTGAGAAATGGGATGTTCATTTTAAAGGATGTCTAAGATTTATGCTCCCAATGACCAACTAAGCTGACTAAGGTCCACTTTCCCCTACAAAAATAGTTACACAGTATCAATGCCAGGCAGTTCTATGATGCCAGCAAGTATAATGGAAAAGTAAAAGAGTATTTTTACTTACATGCTCATCTTCATGGATAAATTTTGTATTTAATTCTCCTCTTGTAATTTTACCAAAGATTGTGTCACCGCCAGGTTTAGTCTGTTTTGCTTTCTCAATTTCAGAAGCCATGTCGACGCTAGCTGGGTTTGCTGGCGTTTTGATTGGAATAAAATTACAAATAAAATATTAGTAGGTGTACTACAGGATGATTGGTTCTATAAAGTATATTATCCAATGAAATGTGTATTATATATATAACCATAAAACCCGATATGCATCAAACATGCACTAGACAATACACCCGAGCCACCGAGTTAAAATTACCATTTCCCAGGGAACTGGAAACTAGGATCAATATGTTAAACTCACAGATAAGAATATAAAATATATGTAGTTATGTAGACCCTACTTCGTGCATTCATTCCTTGATTTTGACAAAATAGTTCAATTACGTGTGACGGAAACCTTACTCAAATAGTTGGCTTCCAAAATCTGCGTTGAGCTTTTGTTTATTCATTTTATCCACTTCGTCTTTTACAAGGAAGCATTGAAAGAAATAAAGAACTGTCCTAAAGATATTAGCGCTGCTAAATTTGAAGCTACTATATTCATATTTAGTTCTACTCTTTAATGTTTGTTTAATCTGATAGAAATCAGATAAAAATTAAAACATGTCATCCAGGTACGAAACTTAATATAAATACAAATTTGGCAGCTTTACATACAGGTTAAAGGTCAAATTGATATTTACATTGTTTTGATCATTTTTAGTCACAATTTACGTTGTAACACAGTAGTTAAAACCAAAACATTCCTTAGACTGTTTGATTAAAGAAGAACAATGTCAGTCAGTGATCAACAGTCGAAATCGCTTGAAGCAAAAGTTGTGGTTTTAGGGTCTCAAGGTAGGTATTATTTCTATTTTTAGAGCCAAATCTCTGTTACATTGCCAATGGACCTTCCTTTTGACTTTTGACTTCCTTCTCCAAAGACTCTTTAAGTAGTTTGGCACTACAAATATCACATCGATATGTTTACCTCAGTAACACTGCAATTCTGTTATTTTAAAAGTCCATGTCATTCAACATGTCATGACAGCCACTTTTTATTCTATTGACCCAGTAATTTGGGGAAGTACAGTCAAGTAACCTAATTTCGTGGAAACCTATTATTCGTGGATTTTCGGAAATGATTGATAATTTACGTGAGCGACTTTGCGCGACCTCCGAATTAGTTTATTTTAATGAAAATGGGTTTTCTGTACAATGTCAGCTGGTAGAATGAATCCAGTAATTTCAAGCAAGGTAAAATGTATTAATGTATACTTTGACAAATACAAAATGGCGGATTTCACTTATTACCATACGTCACCATTTTTTATCGGCCGAATTTCATTATAATCCCGAGCGGTAATCGGAATTCCAAGTGTCGTCTGCTAGAATATAATCCAACGAATGAAGTCACGTGATCAACTAGCGGATTCCGTGTCAGCAGAAAATTTCTATGGAACATAAAGTGGACCATATTCTTATGTTGTTTCAGTGACTTTTAGCAATAAATCACGCTACGTATCATATTTTGTCAGTCACTATTTTTTTTTTAAATCGTGGTTCTTTGAAGGAATTGTCACTGGTTATAATGAATTGATATTAAAGATAAATACTAAGAGAAGTTAATTATACCACCCGGTATCCATACAACGTGTTTTTCTAGACTTATTTATAGATCAAACATTGTACACGAAAATAGGTGACGCATTCTGCCGCAGTTCCCGAGTTGGTTGCTCATGAAATATGGGTCAAATAGAAGGATTCGTTAAGAAAATCGACATAAACCAATTTCTATTATTTTGTAGAATATCTGAGGAAACATCTAAGACATAAAATTTTTTTTTCGTTTTTTTAACTTTGACGAAATTCGGTGTTGAATCCTTATATCCACGAAAATAGGTTACACCACTGTATATATTAACCAACTCAACTGCAACTGCTGTTATAACTCAGTAAGTTATAGATCCATACCAATGCATTGCTACACTTTGCTACCAAAGGCTATTGAAAGTTATTATTGATTATCGACAAGATTATAAACATATTTTCAGGTGTGGGTAAAACTAGTGTAGTCATAAGATACGTTGGTGGTATGTTTAGTAAAGCTGTTAGCCCAACTATTGGTGCATCATTCTTTACATATAAACTGTAAGTAAACTTGTAGACATTGTTTAAAATAGCTTATTTCACTTTCTTAGTAAGGCCATTCATTAGCTATTTAAGGACTGGGTTTGACACCTTTTTTGGAGGCAGTAGTTTTTGTCAAGTCCTTTAAGTAATGACATCTATCCCAGTTGTAGTAGTTGAACTTGGAATTATGTGATATACAATCAGAAAGAATTAAGCTGAGGTGGAGAAACCCTGATGACTTTGTCATTAATATATTACTTAAAATGAGTAATGAATTATGTCAATTACTCAGAGGATGACAGGTATATGAGACTTTTGCAAAAATGGCTGTAATTCAGACTGCAATATATGTTGTGCTGATAACAGAATAATGACAGTTTAATGATTATAATATTGTTAAATAGCCATGTATATTGATTTTATATTTAGGTCATTAGATAACTATAGAGTTAAACTACAAGTATGGGATACTGCTGGACAAGAACGGTTTAGATCAATGGTAATAATATTATATATACAAGAGTCAGGTTATCTGATTAAATATGCTTCTATATCTAGTACTCTTCAAAAATATCTGTTTGTATTTGTTGTTTACCTTGTATGGTACAACAATAAATAATTTCCAGTGTAAAAGCTCTGAAGGTTTTACTAAAATATACATGCTAGTAACTTTTACTCAAGGGTGCTCTTAGTTAACCAAAAGATTCAGGTGTTTATACTAAATACATTAATTTTCTATATTTTTTTAGGCCCCTATGTATTACAGAAAAGCTAATGCTGCTATGTTATTATATGATATTACGTCACCAGATAGTTTTTATGATATAAAAGATTGGGTCAAAGGTCAGTATGAATTTAGTATTGACAGCCTTATAATTTAGTTATATCTAAACACAATAAAATATCTAAATTTATCTATTCCAGATGATTATTGTTAATCAGTCCTTATCATATTGTATTAAGAATATTATTATACTTATCCAAATAATTAATCTTGTCAACTTTTATCATTGGTCTATTATAGCTATATTTCTACTGTTTGTAAAACTTAACATAAATTGTGAGCTAAGGCTAGATGGTGTAGTTACCATATCTTGAAGTTAGTAACTAATAGTCTTGTGACTTATACATATCTGTAATATTTCTAATTAAAAATTACTTTTTTCTAGAGTTGAAAAAGAATGTAGATTACCCTATTAGTAAGTATTTATATTAATCTGTATCAGATTCAGATTCAGTTTTCAAGAGCTTATTGTAGATTCAGTTGATTTCCCAATGTTCCTTGATATATCAGAATCTTCTGGTCATTAAAGCAATTAAACTATACTGTAGAAAGTGTTTGATTATTCTGCTGCTGAGCTCTGAAGCTAAATTAGTAGAACTGTATCTCTCTCTCTCTCTCTCCCTGAAAATGACTGGGCTTATAAAATAAACCTGTTTTATTTTTGCAGTTATGTGTTTATTGGGTAATAAATGTGATTTAGATTCTGGAAGAAAAGTTTCTATTGAAGAGGCTGAAGAATATGCTCAATCAATAGGGGCATTGTTTTTTGAGGTGTCAGCTCTTAAAAATACAGGTAAATATATTTTGCCTTGTCTAATGGATTAAAGTCGATCTGTACTGTGGACAGATGACTTTTTGCTGAAGTCTGACTTTCACTACAAATTTTGTAATACAAAGTTTTGGATAAGAAGGTTCAGTACCTGACAAGTATCATCTTCAGTTGAGTTGGAATTTAATGGCATTGAGACAGAAAGCCTATAAATTATCTTATAATCAATCAATTAAATCAAATCAAAGAACCCCAAAAATATCCTAAACATTTCCCAATTTAATCCACATTTTAAACAGGCCAATATTTAATGTTCAAAATTATATTTCTCATTGAAGGTATTGAAGAAGCTTTTCTACAAGTAGCAAAAGAATTGATAAAACTTTATGAAACTAATCCTACTGCAGGCTTTAATATCATAGAACATAACTCAAATACAGACGTTTTTGGTTCTAATGAGCCAGTGAAATTAGGAGAAGATACACGTCAACCACAACAGAAAGATAGTAATTGTAGTTGTTGAGATATGCTGTTTTTTTTTAAGTTCAAAAACCATCACTATTTGTTATAATGGACTTCTTTCTCAGAATATTGGCAACTTTCAGTGTTTTTCATCCTGAGAAGAGATAATTTAAGAAATTCGGTCACATATAATTCAATTTGTTTCTATCATTATTGCAATACTTGCTATGAAAGTTTAGTGTGATAAAAACATATATCCAGGGTAAAAATGTGGAAAAGAGCTAAGGACGGTTGATAATATCATTCTAAATTAAGCTAGGCAGCTCAGTGTTATTCCATTATCAAAATGTTAAATAAGATACTCTGGGTATTCAAATTATAGTTATGTGGAGATTATAAATTACATTGAAAAATTAATTCAGATTGTAGAAAACATATATGACCATCAAAAATTCACAATAATACTAGTACCACATCAATAAAATTTTATCAGTTTTTAATATATGTTTTTTGTAATATAGTCGATGTATTTATAATATATATTTTTAAATTGTTAATTTTTTATTTTGATTATTTAATTTAGTTTAGTTCCATGTGTTAAACTATGGCATTTATTTTCTTCACAACTTGTCTTCATCACATTGGTTATATGTTTATTTGTAAAAGGCAATCTATAGATGGGGATGATTATTATTCCCATATACCAAGCTAAATTATTTTTTGATAAGATTATAGCACTCCCAAACATTTTTGTGAACAATTTGTAAGCTTTTGTGGGCTTCCTGAACTAAAGACTTGTTTAGAACTTTCAATGTTGCTCTATTAAGGATACACCATAATTATTACAATTGACATATATCATGATCTGTGATACAGTTGTTATGAATATAAATAACTCATATTAGAAATATAGATATCATTTAAACTGTGATATCTGATAATTTAGTATACCTTTATTTAGTATAATATTCTTAACAAGAATGGAAGCAATAAGTTATTTTCCTGTGCAATTTTGTCCATTTTAAATACATATATGGCAAAATTTAATTGTCTGATTGCCATTAAGTGTATCTTTTCTAAGCATCATCTTTGCAAAGATATATTTTAAATATAGAAATTTTAGATTCATAGTTTAAATCATATTTACATGATCTCAATTTAACATGACTATTATGTATTCCAGTCATTTGAACTTGAACTATATTATATAATTATGAATGATATTTTGTGATGTTTTGTGCCTTCTGAACTTACTAATTGTGATAGAAAATAACTAGCAGTTAATACTGTATGACTCCTCTTGTTATATTTGGCTAACTATGTTTCACTTTCTATGATATCAATCAAATATTAAGAAATCATTTCTTTCTTACATGTACATATTTCCTATAGATATTTAAAATGTTTGTATTAATAATAAATGTAATATGTGTCATAACAGCTTGGAGTTCATTTTGATGCTAGTTGTTTAAGGGTAATGTCTTTACATCATAATACTTTCACTGCACTAGATAAATTATACTTTCTCAGAACAACATAAAGATAAATTATCATTATACTTTCTCAGTACAAGATGAATTATCATCATACTTTCTCCATACAAGATAAATAATCATTATACTTTCTCTGTACAAGATAAATAATCATTATACTTTCTCTGTACAAGATAAATAATCATTATACTTTCTCTGTATATATAGATATATATTAAAGTGATTGTAAAGCGGTCTTCTAAATTTTCCACATGTATCTGTCATCAATTTGCACCATTCCAATTTTCAATCAGATGTCTGTGGTTCGTGCAATTCCACTAAATCTAAGTGTTTGATGACGTCACTATTTACAATCCCTTTAATACATAGGAAAGAATTAATTTCACAAAAAAATTTGATAAAACCTTTATTCCATAGGTCAATTACTACAGCTAATTAGACATCGAAAGCTTATTGAAAAAAACAGAAAAAATATATAAGCATTATTTTACTTATTATCACTACTAACCATAGCAAATACAGTTGAAGAAATTGAAACAACAACGTAAGGCATCATTAAGAATGTCAATGGATAGAAAGAAACTGATATACCATAGGAAAACATGAAAACATTCTTATGTACTTCTATTTCAGAATTAAAATACATTATCAAAAGAAATCAATTCCGTAAAAAGGGATATTTGTATTTTTAGGATTTCATTTCAAATGGGGTAAGATTAATAGTTTGTTTTGTTAAAAGATTAAAGAAGGAAATATATGACAAAGAAGATTACCATGTAGTATCAACATTGATGTCACAGCATCAGTAGTAATATTGGACTAGTTACAACTTTATATTATAAGGTTGCTAATGTACCCTATAGAACCAAGGACTTACTAGAAACTTCTATGATTAGATGTCTGTTAACATTCTCATCCTTTTGATACACCTAAGTGTAGCTAATCTACAAAAGAGATTGGCATATCTCTCAAAGACAACATAGCTCGTTTTGTTTGAGTAAAATTATGAAAGTTCTAAGTGTTACAAGATTGATAAAAACATAATAAAACAATTAGTTACATTAAACAGCAGTTGTATTGTGGTTGGGACATCAAAACTGGGAAAATAACAAAAATGGACAGAATATTATCATTTGCATCACAAATTAAGAAATCAAAGTAAAATCTTTAACGAAGAAATAACAAGTAAGTAGATGAAAGTAAATAACAAAAAAGACAACAACAAAACAGACAAAAACAAAACCCACTCAACATCATTAATGATATAATAATCAAATCCATGTATACTATGGAATGCAAGTTGGTACACTATATGAAACTCAATTGGAATTTATTCTTCTTTTGCAAAAATTCTGTTACTTGTTTTTACAGATTCAACTAGATTCAGTTCCCTCTTGTGTCAAAGAAAATGGAAATCCAATGTATGCAAAGCTTGTAGAAATCAATTTATTGTTTTTTAAATATTAAATTAGTTATTGTTTATAATTTTGAACTGCCATGTATAACAAAATACAAATAATCACAACAAATGAAACATACCATGATAATAATGAACTAACTTGAGTATTATTTTAAACAATAATATATGATATAGTTAATAAAAGAATGTTTCACCGTATAAAATATTTGTTAACAATCCTTTAGAAAAACACATCAACTTGAAAACAAATAAAGTAAAATTAGATTTGCATGATTATTTATACAAGTAACTACTGTATAATGATACATAAAATACATTGCACTTATAGCACCAGACAGCAGGCTTGTACATATATATATTGATTTCATCTTACATAATCTTTATTTAGCTCTAGCCATAGCTTCTTCAATATGAACTACTATCCACTGAAATACAGAAAAGGAATTACAGACATGAATTTCAATCAAGTTGAAGTATTTGATCAAATTGGCATGAAAAAACTGTTGTTACAGTGACAGAAAATACCATGATATATTATCAGCACATGAATACAATTATGAATAAAATAAAATAATTTTAATTGCAAAGAAATCTTAAATAAGTACAAGGTTTCAGGTTATAATAGAAGAAGGCTTGTTTATTTTACCTGCAACCCATTTATTTTATGTCAAGCTGTAACAAGAGCCTTTTTGAGTAAAAATAGTTTTTCATAAATTTTATAAACCCTTTACATGTCTACTTACATCTAACACTTTATGATCAGATACAGGTATTTCTTTTTTACTTGAACTACTACCAAAAAATGACTTCTTTTCCTTTTCCTAAAAACACAAAATCAATGGTTATTGAATTATTGTAAACAAAATTACAGATGATTCCACAGAAAATAAAAAAAATAATCATCAGTTTTATCATCTATTTACCAGTACCTTGCCTTCAACCAACTGTTCTAAAGGTAAAAATATATATACATGTTTTACACACAGATCAAATGCAATACCTTTAATATAATTTCTAATCCTTTTGATGTTTTCTTTGGAGTTCCATTTAACTCTTTCCATTCAAACGACCATTCACAATCCCAGACGCCAAATAATTCACCTTTCTTTACCAATAATAGTCGTCTAAAATACAATATTACACCAAAATAAATCATCTTTGTAAATTATAGTATGTTTTGAATGCAATTTGTGCTGTAATATTACAATGGTCTTACATCAGAAGTAAGTAATCAATGTAAATTTGAATGGAGACTAATAATGGTTTTGTTTATCTATTACTAGTGCTACGAATACATTCCATTATTAGTATCTATTGAGTTAGTTAAAATAATTTTTCTGGTACTTACAGATCAGTGACTAAAAATACAATTTTCTTATCTTTACTAACTACAACATGAGCTGAATATTCATCACTAGAAGCAAATCTACCTTTTTCTGTTTCCTAAAAATGAGAAAAAGAACTGAAATGAAGGCTTTTTTGCACCAGATAGAACTAATGAAGACATCACAGGCATGTTTCCAAAAAGACCTTGTTTGAAATATAGTTTAAACAGTTAATATCAAAAAGGTAAAAGTCAAAATTTGCAGCAGAGTTAAATGTAGAATCAGACTCTACAAACCTACCTGTAATATGGCATACCCTTCAGCCTCTTGATGATTATAAGGACGTATAATTTGATCATTGTGGAATCTTCGTGGTGGTCGTAGCCTTCTAACTTCATCACTCATATCAGTTATTCTATAAACAAATAATAACTCTTAATCAATAACAAAAATCAACATATGTATTAAGTCCAAATAACAAATAATTTCATGATCATAGAAAAGTCTGACACTTGTTACATCTTACAAAACTGATTCCTTTTAGAGACCATGACAGCTTTATCAGTGATAAGTAATTAGTACAAAAAACACCTCTAGTAAACAGTCAATACAAACCTTTTAATTCCTTCTAATGAACTACTAGCAAAATCTATAACACCACTTGTAGGTCTAGTTACAACACCAACTAAACCCTTACCAACACCTGTAAGATTACAGAAAACACACCTTAATATAGTCCATATAAAACAACTAAAAACAATATCACTATACAGAAAAATGCATTTATGCACTGCCTAATTTTTACATAAAACTATACATACTTTTCAGTTAATGTCAGTAAGATATATATGTAATAGATTTATGTAATAAACATCATCATTTACCTTTGAAGAATCCACCAACACCTTCTTTCTGAGCTCCTTCTAATGGTTTCTTTACAATACCAGCTGCACCATCAACAAAACCCTTTATAAAACATAACATTTACTCTAATTAGAAAATAAACTTATATGTATGTTAAACAATGAACTATCCAAGGTTTACAAAGAACAAAATGTAATTTGAACATAATGAAAACTTTCACTTACCATAACCAATCCTTTACCACCTCTAGCAAAGCCTTCTTTAGCTGAAGCAGGTTTTTTGTTAAGTTGTTGACGTCGTTTTTTCTGGTAATCATCATCTAGAGTCAATGCTGCTAAGCCTTTACCTACTGTACCAGTTATTCTAGATACAGCTCCTGCTGCTCCACCTATAAAATTTAACGTATATATTTCATTCTCACGTAAATATAGAATCATTTCTTGATTCATTCAGCATTCATTTTTGATGCATGGGTTTGATATAGACAGACATGAAAAGACATTTTCCACCTTTATTGCACCTTAATGGACTAATCAGTTTAGATTTAGTCCAGATATTTTCAATAACCAACTACTGTACAGTCAGTGAAGTGACTGGTCTCAGAAAAATGAAGGGCGTTAATTCACAGTTGAATTCAAGATTAAATTCTTCATATTTTAGTTAAGAAAATAAAACTCACCAATAGCATGACCAAATAAACTACGAACACCTAATACCATTCCTTCAGCAAATTCTTCGGGACCTTGAATTAATCCCTAATTGAAAAAAAATGTCTTAATTTAATGCACAGTCTTATTTTCATCTGGCAAATATGGTCAATAAGTCACTAAAAACAATACTTTAAGCTGTGTAATCTCTCCAGTGCCATCTATCCAATGAGTTGTTATAATTCTTGTGGAAATGGTAAACATGCTCAAATTTAATATGATGTTACTATCTTAATTTACCTGATATGGTTCATAAAACAGATCTCCTACACCTTCAGATAAACCTCGTAATAAACCAAATGGATTACCTAATACATCTAAACCTAATACTAATACATACATCTGTTTAATAGCCTATAATATAAAGAAACAAGGAATATATGTCTGAAATCACAACTGATAGGACCTAATGTGAAACGTAAAATGTAAAATTTTTTGAAATATTTATATCTTAAGAGATAAATTTTGAAAATCTAACTCTTGATAGATGATAAAAGTATAGTTTACCTGACCAGCATAATGTCTTGTCATTTCATTGGTTAACTGACTCTGATTGTAAAATTTATGATTTCTTTCAAAATATCCTAATCTAAAAAAAAAAAAAACACATTAAAATGTAAAATTGTTTCTATTACAGGACAAAACTTCTAGCTGAGCTTCTGTATTGAAGACAATTTATTAAATGATGAACTTACTTAAAGACAACATCCTGTACATCTGTTAGAACAACACCAACACTTTGTAAGAACACATTAACAACATCAGATTTGATTTCTGTTGGTTTACCATCATCTCCACTACTACCACTTTGTAATGAGAAACTAAGATGAATCTACAATAGGAAAATATCATACAATCAACTCAACATACATCATACTTCAGGTATACTTCAAATCAGCATATATAATGAGAATTTGAAAAGAATAATATACTTTTGAGAGATGAGTTACTTTCAAGTTCTGGAAATATAGATTTATTCAGCTATAATCAATTATGTAAATCAATTTATTTTAATATAATTAAATCACAATTCTGTTTACACAGTACCACGCAATTTGATTGGATAACAGTGGTCATGTGAATTCGGTTTATATTTGTGTAAACGGAATGTAAATATGGCCACTACACGGCGTCGATGTCATTCCTTCTAACGTTAACAGAGCCGAAATCGACAAATGATAAAGGTATTTTCCAATTCCCTCGAAAGTGCACACTCCAAATTCCAACAATATCATGAATTCTGGACTTATTTAGCACTCATCTTTCAATTATTGAACTTCCAATTTGGCGGCTCTGTCAACTTTCATGTAGTAGACAGTAGACTACAAATAGGTGACCTACTTATTGCTGATTGGCTGTTCTGTAGGACGTCTCTATTATTAGTATTAGTTCATTAACCTTATGTTAAAATCTTATGTATTTATAAATATTTAAACATGTATTCGAATTGATTTAGTTATAAGGAATGACCTGAATATATTTTCAGTATATTAATGTATAAACAGAAAAAAACCTGTGTGCACTTATGTATAAACCGCTATGCAGATTTATACAGTGTACACAGGTTTTTTCTGTTTATACATCGACCTTCATTCCTTCATTGAATACACACAAACCAGAAATATATGTAACATAATATAGTATAACAAACCAACTTGAAAATACAGCTCTAGACATTTATTTAAATTTGTACACATACCTTTCTTAGAAATGCTCTTGGATCTTCAAATGAGTGATTTACTGACAAAAAACATACCAAACAGAATATGTAAAACTGTATTACAATTAGATCACATACTAACCTTAATTGGTGAGAAATGTAGATAATCATAGAAGTTCTTCTGTTCTTCTGATAATGTAACACCAATAACATCTAATAATTCACAATCTACAATCTTTTCATCTTCTTTAAATAATTTAATCTATAATAGATAGTAAACAATTTCAATTATGTAACTCATGTCACCAGTCAACTAGAATGTCAGTATCAACTATTGTCTTCATCTTCCCTCGTAATGTCTGAGACAAAAAAATTCAAAGTTATTGAGATCACTATGCTATAAAAAAAAAAATCTTACGAGATGAAACTAACAATATTTTAGAACAGAATTGCAAAAAATATCCTTGATCCTAAGAAATGTTGCCAATATGTTTTTCTAATATTGGAATTTTATTATTCGTGACATTTTATTGTAGATCACCAAATCATCTTACCTCCTGTTCTCTAGAAACTGGTGTATCAGCAGCAAATAATTCTAATACAGCATTTAAAAATCCTTGATCTACATGAACTGCCATTTCTTGAATTAACACCTTGGCATATCTAAAATGTTAAAAACAGTATGATGAATTTTCATCCAATTCTTTCCAAGACACAAAGCATTAATTTGAATCGTTCCTTCCTTTTAAAATGTACAAGATTATCATAGTTTTCATGTAAAAAAAATAAATTATTGAATTATCAAAAATACTTACTTTATTTGGGAAACAGTTGTATATTCATGTTTCCTTTGCATCATACTAACTTCAATAAATGGTTTAGGAACTGAAAATATACACTATAGCATTTTACATTTTATTCAATAAACGTTTTCAATATAAATTTTTTATTGATATAAGCATTAAATAAAAATATTACAACACGACAGGTGGACATAGAATATAAGAATGCATAAACAATCTAAAGAGAATAAGTTAAAAAATAATAATAACTTACCACTTTCAGCTGCTACTGATTTAGGTGGAGGTAAAGGTGATAAGACTGTAGGAAATATAGCTTGATTAAGTTGATTATCAAACTGCAAATAAACAAAATCATATTTTATTTTAAGTCAGTCATAATAGTGTCATATTGTGGTCTCAACAGTTTTCTCTCTTAGGACTATGGTGAGGACCTGAAGATTGATGGTGGTCACAATTCTATTGAGTGTTATTTGAATCAAAGACATCCTTGAAAACTTCCTTCCCAACAGATCAATAATCATCATAACCTTAGAAGTATTTTGGAGAGGAATGGTATTATAAGAACCACAATTCCTTTCTGGAGCAATTGAAAATTCTCTAGAGTTTATATAGTGAATTTATTTCAAAGAGTAATTCTGGATCTACACAACAATTTTCTTTCCAACCCACATCACCAAGAATGGTGGAGAGTTTCTATTTCTGGTATCCAGCAAGCATTCTTACTAATTAAATACAGAAAACTATATACCTGTAATCTATTTAATTTAGCATGAAATTGAACTTGGTGAGATGATACTTTATACTGTAACCAGATCCCATCAATAAAACTCCTCTTAATTTCCCTTTTATTAGGTTTTAACATCATTAATTTATCTTTATTAGAGAAATCAACCTGTAATAAATAATGGTAATGGTAATTATTGACAAAAGATCAAATTCTTTAACCCAACATTGATATAACAGGACATTACAAAATAGTGTTATCATTATAATTAACAGTTATAGTTTACCTCTATTTTATTTTCTAATTGTAATCTACTTGGTGGACTATGACCAACAGCTAATTCTGATATATATTTCTGCCATGCTGTTTCTAATATGGTAGTAGTTTTTAAATTTAAACCTTTATATCTCTTCTTCTTCTCTTCCCAAATAATACCAGAACTAAAAATATAAATTTAGCCATAATTTACCACTTGTTTAAGATGATTTCATTGTGCTGTTGTTGGTTAGTTTAGTCTGAGCACACATTTTTTCACTCTTACTCTGCAAGTCCTATCTTAACTGATGCTTTTGGTATAGTCATTGAGAGAACAGTCATTTCACTCAAACACAGTGTGCTATTCAAGCGATGAGCTTGTGAGGTTGTCATAGCCCTGAGAGTAGTAACTAGTGCACAGACAATAAATGTCTCAACAACTTCAACAAAGTTTATTTTTACCTTGTGATACCCATAAAGGCAACTTCTGTTTGTGTATAGTTATTAACTAGAGAGAATCCCATTCCAACAATAGATAGATTAATTTCTTGATCTATTCTTTCTAATTCACCAGCCTATAAAATATAATATCAATCAAATCAAATTCTGGTTAACATCTAAAACAGCTTTGGTGTAAGTTTAAACTGCAATAGGATAAAGTGTCACTTCACTCTTCAAATATAATTCACAACACATACACAGGCATATAACACACTAAATTCAATCAGTAAAAACATATTTTCATATGAAATAAGAAGTTGTTATCATTAATCTATTGTAGATCCTTATACCTTCATAATGGATCCATGGACCTGACAATGTTGATATATTTGTTTGGTTGAATTGTATCTATTGAGTGCTATTTGATTTCATTTGATGGCCACATAGACAATAACTTATCTTGGACATTCATACTCAATTGAGCATGCATGATCAGTAAAAATTTATAGCAATATGGTATGGTGAGGAAGGAAATAGAAGAATTTCATGCAATTAATCAAGATAGTGGATCATGTACAAACAAGACACCTCTCCACATATTTGTGAAACCACAAATTTTTAACAAATTGGTTGAATTCTTAAGGATCAAGATCATGGAGTATAATACAATATTTGTCAAAGTAATGTGTCCAGTTAGACACACAAACTCAGTAGGCTTATCTTAAACAACATAGATCAAAATGGTATAAAAAACATATGAGTGAATGTAACAATCTAAGAAAAATAGATATTTTCATAAGGTTTGAAATAATCCACTTATTCATGAAAATTCAGTACATAGTCAGGGATGGCTGCAATATGCCGAAAAAGCTTTTAAAAGGGAATCATAAAAGTTTAATAGTTTAAAAATCTAGTCTTGATAATAATGAAAATGAAAATTTAACCCAATCCTAAATGCATGAAGGGTATCATTTGAAAACTGGAAAAGACAAAATTGTTGTCCATAAACCAACACCACAATTTAATTTTGAAAAAAATAATTATTAAGAAATCAAACCTTGTTAACATATCTTAATCTAGGCTGTATATTAGTAGTAAAATATCTAACATAATTATATTTCTTCATAAATTACACATAATTTGCGCTTAAAATTGGGATATCATAAACAATGCATTGTACCATAGTCCATAGGGTAAATTTTGACAGGCATAAGAAACTCTGCTGTTCATTATATCAGTTGTCTGTTCATTTATCAGTGGACAGACACATGTCCTGTATCAGCTTTTCAGCTGCTCAAGGCTACATGGGTTCAAGATTAAAGCTGGTATTGTCACGTCATTAATACAATCAAATTATACTTAAATTCTTGGCAAGAATAAAATTAAGTAGATCTTGATGACAATTTTATTGTTGGTATACCATCTTAAAGACTATTTCAGTACATACATGTAATTACATGTAATTTTGAATATTAATCTTTTTTAGAAATACAAATGATAAAACTGTACATCTGATAAAAGCTGTACTTGAAATAGGATACATTTGATTCATTGTGAAAATGTATGATGGTTCACAGAATCAATAATTACCTGTTGAGCTAGTGTTGCTAAGACAAGATCTTCAGTAAATAATAACACTCTCTGCATACCATCTAAAAATGACACCCAGTATATCTTGGTATCACTATCTAAGAAGAATTCTCCTATACCATCCTACAAATAACAAGTACAACATTTGTAAATAAAAATTATTAATAAAATAAGTGTCAATACAGTGCATGTTAACAAGCAAATTTGGTTCTCCATTGCTGTCAATATTGAGTGGTCATAAATTTGCTCAAAAGTAAAAACTGCGAGCCTAAAAATCTTTGAATTGAAACTGGTGAATATGCACAAATAAATCTAGAAAATCAGAATAGAGGGAACTATTGTTTCTGTTTCAAATCAATATACAAATAAATTTGTTCACATTTTGGGATGACCATAAACAAGAGGTTTAAGAGCAATATATTTCGTTTTGTAAAATATATACAGTGTTTATAGTAGTAAATACCTGTGTCAGCTCATTCTTCATATCTTTCTCTTTACCACAACTCCATATCAACTCTAATTTACCTAATGCATCTTCCCAGGTATATAAACATGATTCTTCACTATTTAATGTATGGATTAATGAATGTCCACTAAAAAGTAAAAAGTGAAAATAACCATCAAAATAAATACATTATGAAAAGGGTCACAGAAAAAGCATAAAAAATCAGTATCTGAATTCATGTCAGATTTACCATCTTTCTATACATAGATCTATTTGATTTTGTAAGGTTTCAGATATCACATGATCAATCTTAAAAGTACAATTGTCTGATAAAATCCTTACCTTTGGTTATAATGAACAACACCTTTAGATGTAAAGTTAACAATATTGACAGTAGCAAATCCTGATTTATAACTTTTAAATTTAGTTACCATTGCTGATTCTGATACATTACATTCTACTTGTATACCACCAAACTAAAAAGATAAAAATATATTAACTGATATCTAAAACCATTACAGTTGTAACAAACTAGTTTATGGATATATCTATATGATTTTTCTTCTTGAATCTCTTCTATTTAAGCTCACTAGAACATAAATATTCTGTGATAATAAGCCAGTAATCACCTTTTCACCTCTAATCATTGTTTTAATACAGAGTTAATATTGATCAAAAGAAGAATTGATAAGAATTTACCTCATTTTCTAGTTTCATCAATGTTGTATGAGCTTTATTAACTAAGAAAGGTGTAGTGTTTATTACAGTATTAGACACTCTCGCCTTTAATTTCACTTCTTTAACATCTTGTTCAGGCCAGAATGGTATACTCTGGAAAATGAGTTTTAATTTTAATTTCATTAATGCATATCATACACCATCCCACAGCAATATACAATATCAGATTAGTATCATAAGATCATCAAATAATTGAAAAGTATGACATTGATAATGGCTAACAATTAGTTTATTATCTGACAAAGTCTTGCGACATTACGATGGGAGTTTTGAGTTAATTATTTCATTTATTTTACTCAATCACATAATACCCCATGCTTACCCCTTGTGGTGGTATATCAGACCATGTAACATCTTGTGTTGATTTCTCTTGTACTTCAGCACACTGTATCACATACTGTGAAATAAAACAGACTGAGTTATTATCTTAAATCTAAAGTAAAAAGAAACTTTTAACTACGGACATTGGCTGGTCTGTGAGGATTTCAAACACTAAAAATGATGTATAATATCAGCCCCAGCAATTTCATTTGAAAGACAGTTTTCATCATGGTGGATAACTATTGTATTAGATGTCCTATATTCATGATAACTTTGAAAGGGGCTTCATTCGGTTTTCTATTTCGAAAAAGTAAATATTGAAAACAATGAAGATACTTACATCAGCTGTATTGAGTAGAAGATAAAATGGAGAGAAGGTAACTATTTTACTTAAACCAGAACTTGTTATAGAGATATTCACACCAACCTAAAAAATATTGTACAACAATTCCACTGAAACAGAGTATCTAAAAATTACAATGAAGATATACCATAACCCATGCCAAATCAAAGATAGAGAGCAATACTTCTCGCTTAATTGTGCTTGTCAAAAATTGTTTCTTGTATGAGCTGGACCGAGGGAAATACGACAACATGAGTTGAGCAAAAACTTGCTACGATGATAATAACAATCAAGATTATTTTACTTACTTCATACAGTCTACCAGTTGATTTATTTTTACATTGAACTGATCCAGAACTACCCACTGTATCTAGAGAGAATTTATCTGACCATTCTGTATCATTACCAATCTTCATCTGGGCCTAAAATAATATAAATAACATGTTATATTGGAGGTCAAATTATCTGGTAAGTTTACAGAGAAACCTCTTGTTTGTCCTTCATCAGTCACTATTTCATTAAGTTAAACAAAATACATCATAGTACTTAAACACATCAAAATAAACTAAGATTAACTTTTTTCCATTAGATCAACCTATTTTATTTTTCAATAATTTAGACTAGAATTTATTTATTTTTGCATCAAAGAATAAACACACTGATCATAAAGGAGACATTGATGGTATAAAAACATCATTGAGAAATCATAACCAAGTTTTAGTCAAGATAAAAGATAAAAAATGCAAAAAGGGAAAAATATCATCAAAAAATTCAAAATTATTCTCCAAAACCTAAAACCTGAAAATTTATGAAAGAAGAAGTGTCATAAGACATTCTATTTTTTGGGGGTTGATCTCAAAGATAGGATAAGATGCAATTTTATATATTTAATATGTTTTCTTAAAATTCTAAGGATTAATTGGTAAAATTTCCATCACCATAAAAAATTTCAGATTAAGACATCCTGTATCTTTTTAATAATACTACAATTCTTATATTCCATTCCCAAAAATCATGCTATATTTATAATCATCAAATACAGAATTCAAATATTGGAATAAAAATTGTTTTTGACATAACCAGATACCTGACATAGGTCTATTCTCTTCTTCTATAGTTAGCATGAATATGATTATAATAATAATGATTATGAATTTATAATGATCATGATATTAAAATAATACAATAATGAAACATTATAAGTTGTTAATGATGCTGTTACTAAAACAGAAAGAAAGAAAGCTAAAAGAAATCAGCATTCTATTATTCTGAAACTAAATCATTAATACAAGAAATATGATGTATGGTATCTAACAATCTAATTAGTACCCTCATATCTTGAATTTTTTATTTTCAACAAGTTTACATAAGTGGACATTTTCGAATTTTATTGAAATCATAGATATGAGTTTACTAAATAAATATTTCAAAAAAGAATTTGCACAAATAAACTGTGTCATGAGAAAAATGATGTGCCACTTTCAAATGAGCAACAACAAAGAAGGTTACAGCAATATTTTTACTGGAAAAAGATGGAATTATGTGCAGACATTCCTAGAAACATGCTGAATCTAAAAGCATGTACATCTAATGAGAAAGCAGTTAAGATGTGTTCCTCCAATCAGCCTTGGCATAACTTGTGTCTAATCATGAACATACATAAAAATGGTAAACTAATTAACTTAATATCAGCTCTAGTGCACAAATGCTCTTTATCATTGATAGAAGTCAAAAACCTACTTCAAGATAACCATCCAAAGCATATTTTTGTCTTTCCCCATTAGTAAACCAAAATAACCACTACATCTATGTTGCATAGTCATATATTATATTTATAATGATAGAAAAGAAACTCCGCATATTGACCATGTATATATTACAGATAGGCATATCTATTAAACCAATCAAAACAAATCATCGTAGCGTATCAAATATTTCTACTGTAACATTTCTTAATCAGATGTCAAATAATTACAAGTTTAAGATTTTAGCATTCATAAACTTGCGCTTGCAAAAATGGCTGCAACGATTCCTGAAGCCTCAATTTGATATATATCACAATATTTACGCCAGGATACAATTAATATTATCAAATATTTTGTATTATGTCCAGTAAAGGGTCAGAAATAGATTTGAAAACTCTAAGTCGAATAAGATGCTATTAATTTTTCAACATGAGGCCCTCTTTCTTTATATTGCGATATTACCCCCTGTAGCACCAATGCTCTGGTGTCAAACAATAGGTGTAGAGTTTTAAGCAAGAGTAATTTCATAGTAAGGTAGAAGAAGTTCATCAAAATAATTATATGTCGCTCACTATTAGAATATTACAATAAAATATTTGATACTATATACAACATTTAGTAAATAAAAACAGTGTCTAGTAATGTATATACAGTATGATATTGAATCTACTAATAAAATGCTGTGGTCTAATAAACACTCCATTCAATATGTACATACTTTACCACTCTGTTTCATTTCTTTAACTTTAGTCTTTTTATCATCTGATTTCTCAGTTTTCTATGATTCACAAGATTACAAATTTTAATTTACTTATGTTTCATGACAGGCTGTTGATTCGATTAGGGTAAATGTGGACATCGAAGTAATTCACCATAAACTAAGTCTGTCATTTTGACAGTACAACCAAATAAAATATAATATATTGAAAACTACAGTATTACCCTCACATCATGTAAAAAAATCATCTACTTTGCTTCAAAAGTTCAAAAATGGATATAATTATTTAACATTTCAATTATTTAACACTAAATAAAATAAAATTGTATCATGTGAAATTAGAAACAATACATTAACATTACAAAATATAAACTAATAAATAATATAGAAACAAACACATACCTTTTTCTTACTAAACAGTGATTTTGGTTTATAGGCAAATAATATACAACCATCAAATATTGGAGGATGTTCTATACTTTCATCAGAATCTGAACCCTGTACAAATAAATAGTCAAATCAGTAGACTAAGAAACCATTAGAGCTCTTTCATATCATTATCCAGTGGATGCTTCATCCAATAGACAAAACAGTACATTCATGTCCAGAAACAATGTAATGATACTATGTGTCTTATAAACAATATTGATAAAGGAAACACACATTACAAATTCTCTATAACACTTAAATATGCATTGCATTGGCTTAATCACTGAAGAAAAGAAGAAATTACTCTTAGATCATGTTATAATTCATATTCTACACAATCATTAAGTTAATATATGAAAATTATCAAAGTTAGTTACTTACCTGATAATATAAGGTCATTCCTGTTTTATTGATCATCCAATATGGACTAAATATTGTCACATCAAAACTACCATTATTTATCTTACAATGTAATCCAAGATCCTAATATACAAATTCAATTTGGTATTTGGTAATATGCAATGTATACAAATGGGAATAAATAATTTCATGATCATTTTATAGTTTGTATATCACTTCCAATGATATAATTCATTTTGTTTATCATAAATCATTAAACTGTGTTATGAGTTAAATCAATCAAGAATACTAAATATTGTTCATATTGATATAGAATGTAAAATTCATCCACTTTAAATTTATGTAAAACCTTTAAAAATTGCAACCATTTAAACCTGGCCAGTCATTAATGTTTAATATAAGATACATACCATTGTTATTCTAGTACTGCCTTCGTAAGCCTCAATAGTCCACACTGATAATTCTGGTACATCTAGTTTTAAAACACGATTTCCAGTCCAATCTCGACCACGGTAATTTGGTAACTACAAAAAACAAATGTATATCATAATAAGGATTTCGATAATGAACATGAAAAGTCTCCCACAATATCAGTTATTCTATATTGAAACACTTTTTAGGTCTTTGTTTGGGAAGATGCACATAAACATTTGTAACTAACTGTAGAGGAGCAAATACTTCATTAACATTATCATTCTACATATAGAATTGACAAAGAGAGAATCTGTAATAGAGATAGTTTATCAATAAACATATTATATAGACAGTTTCATTTCTTTACTAAACTCTACGTCATGCCATACATATTCTTCAAAATACTAATCATAGGATACTACATGGGGTTTACTATACCTATAATCTAAATATAATACACAAATATTTCTTATATACCGGTACTTATTTCAATGAAATTCAGGTAAAATAAATCATATAGGACATCTAGATTCAAGCTTAATCAAGACATTTCTGTTATAAAGTCAAGGCTATACTATATTTTTCACAACTATATATTAACAGATTGCTCAAATACCTTCCCCTGTTCATAAAAGTTTAGATTTTCTACAGTCAATTGGACACACAGTAAAAACTGATTTATCAATTAGGGAATTTAATACACCAACTACATCAATATTTTAGACATTAAAACCTTAACCAACATGTATAAAAATACAACAATTTAAAGAAAATATTTTTCAATTCAGCATATCTACAAATATAACATGCCAGTAAATCATGCACTGGCTGAAATAAAATATAATATGGATATCGAATGAGCTTCCAAGTAGTATTAAATTTAGCCTAGCAATTTTCAGTTCAGCATCAAATTTAGTTGTTACCAATTTTCTTTGGTAAAATTTTTATTTTAAACTAAAATGATAGCTAATTCAAAATAATTACAGCCTTATAGGATCCTCTTATATCAATATTATCAGTGAGCTTACAATTAAAAAATCTTGGAAGTTCATTACACATGCTTCAATTGAACTACTGTAATAACATAATATATAAAATAACATGATTATGATAACTTAATTATTATAATAAACATAATATATAAAATGTAACATAATCAATGGATTTAAACACATACCACAATCTTCAAAGGTTGCTGTTAATATAATGAATTAATATGAAGATGATGACATTAATGTTACAATGAAATGGATTAATATGACATAATAACAGTCAATGTAACACAAAATAATCCCCATGTCAAGCAATGTTCCATAAACAGATCATTTCCCACAGCAAAAATTCATTGGATATGCATGTTTGTTGAACACATCAAACATCAAACCAACAATTTTTGGTATTTTATAATCAAAAAATCTGAGAAATATTTTTGGAGAAAAATAATTACTTACAGTTAATGCCAAGGTACTATCATTAACTGATGCATGATGTAATGGAACATTCACACCATCTTCTAGTGTTGTCTCATCAGCTGAACCCTGTAAAAAAGAAGATTTAAAATTCTATATCTTGAACAGTATATCAATTTTCCAGATAAAACCACCATTATCTTACAAAGGTTCAAACACAGGTTTGTTATTTTTCCTCTCCAGTAAACATTTCCAGCAAAGACAACCAATAAACATCAAAAATCACCAGTTGTCAAACAAATAACCCCTTATCCTGATTTTACATTCAAAAACATATGTTTGAGCTAAAAAATCTTTTCCAGGACAAGTCACAGTTAATTTAACAAGATAGTTAAAATAGATCAAGTCTGTTCTGTATTTTGATATTTGAATGTATTACTGACCTCTAATTGATATTTTACAGACATTGGTAGTAAATTATGTAATATAACTGTAGGATGTAAATTTAACATGTAACATTTAGAACTTTTATCATTACTAGCTTCAAAATATATATCTTCTACTGTAGGATTTACCTAAAATTCAAAATCAAATTTCTTCTATTAGTTACAACTTAAATTTGAATCTGCCTCAGGTAAGAAGTGATGCCAATATTGATGCTGTTGTCATGCATTGACATGATGTCAGCTCACAACCAATATGAAACATTTAACATTTCATGTAAAGTTGAATGTATATGTTTTTAAGTATAATTAAATATAGCAAACTAATTGAAAATGATAAAAAACAGTTGACAATCAGAATATTTTACAGTGCAAAGAATCAACACAAATCTTATTGAAATGAGCCCGATCTCTATTGCTGAAAAACGTTTTTGCATCTAAGGTATACTTACATTAAAATAGAATGATGGTTGTCCTGGTGCATTCTTACAGCAAATTTGTTTCATATCACCAGCATTCTTCCATTTATAACCATTTTCTGAGTCCATATATCTGGAATATACAAAATTGACATCACTTTAAAATAACTTGTACAAAAACTTTTTATGAAAAATCATAAACATTTTGCCACCACCATTAAGCTAATTTTTATCAGAGCTGTTCAGTCAGTACATTTGGTGAAGGGAAAACTTTCACTGAGCTACAGCAGTGTCTACATACAACCCTACATTATTGTTAGATTATAAGAAGCATGAAATCACTTACTCTCCATCTAATGGTTTAAAATATAATTCACCATGAAGGCTATATACAGCTGCTAATGGTACACTAAATATTTCTCCTTCGTAGGCTACTCCACAAGTCTCTAATTTAGTATCACCTTTATATAATATTTCTACTGGCATAGTTAGATTATTACAGATCTATAAAATATAACATAAATATATTCATAACAACTATTTTCAATGATAGTAGCCAAAAGAAAGACAGGATTTACCTGATAATTATGGAATTTTCAGGGACTTGTGGCACAACAAATAATCCATGGGAGGATGACAGTTCTGGCAGACTTTTTCATTTATCAATGATGTCAAGTTCTTGATGCAGGTCAGACAGGTAGATATGAAAAATGGCCTATCAATTGAAACATGGCCATTTATGCAAATTTTCACTCATCTATGTTCACTTGAATCGAAATACATACCTGGACAATTGACCGTAATGAGACTATTTTCTGACCAACATTAGTATCAGTACAACATACAATAGACCACATATCACCAGAATGTGAACGTTGATTTATCTGAAATAATCTCTTCTCAGCACGCTTTATGACCAATTCTCTTGTAGCTCCAAACTGTTCTACCTAAAAAATACAATAACATTAGAATGATAAGTTGGGTTATCTAGTTCAGTTCAGAGTTCACTGTTATGGTATCAAAAATCAAAATTAACATTTCAGATCTAAAATTACTATTAGGCTTAAAAAAGTTTCTATTGTTAAAGATGTCGATAGATTTTGAATATGGCAATAGATATAAGATGGTAAATTGTTACATAAAACATCCAATATTTTGTATAAGCAAGACATATTTCATATATCTTGTAAATTTCATCAGATTCAATACCAAAGTATCAAGCCAAATTTACCTGGAAGATGATCTTTTTCTCTACACCTTGTTGTGTAGCTTTAATAACGGAAGCTTTAGGTGACATAGACATGACTGATCCTGGTTTTTCATAGGTAGGTAATGTCTCCCCGCTAGCTAACTTTACACGGCCACTCAATGAATTATCAGGACTCTACAAAATACATAGTATTTCACTTCAATAAATTTGTTTTTAAAACTAGTATACATCTCATTCACCTTCTATCACTTTACTGTTATTTTTACTAAAAATGTTCACAGGTTTAGCATAGTTTCCTGTTCCTATCTGTAAAAACAATGCCTTGGCAATTTTCCTAGCTCTGGGTCTGATTCTAAATAGTAAGATCAGATAATAATAACTTTCTTTGTTAAACTATTTGTCCATTCAAAAATCAAAATTGTCTTATTTCTTAACATCTATCGCAAAGGAAAGTTTGCTTACCTGGAAGGTTGTGTCTAACTTCAATAATAAATCTAAACCAGTCTGATTTTTAAATACATAAGGACTTGTAATTTCATCTTTCTGTGCTCCAGGTTTGACTAGATTATAGGCATCATTAAATGACTGAAATATAAACAAACACATTACATAAAGATAGTGGACCACAGCCATATACGCCCACCACGGCATGCGGATGGTAAATATTCAAGTTTTTGGGGCAATAGCAATAACTCTGCTTTTAACGGTCGAAAATAGCTCAAATTCAAACTTGATCTTCGTTTCATGAATATGTATACACATACCGAATTTCATTTGATTCCTTCAAACACTCTAGTTTTTAGAGTGCTGACGAGCAATTGATGTTGATAGAAGCACTTACTGTATAGAGGTTAAATGGCGATAACTACTCAAAACTGACGTAAGAGGCCTAATAAACGTTCTCAAACCTTTCGATTAAGGTCCAATAACATCCATTTTAAGTTTCATCAAAATCAGTTGAAAACTAAGAGTAATAGCATATTCAAGATTTTGGGGCAATGGCAATAACTCTGCTTCTAGCGGTCGAAAATAGCTCAAATTCGAACTTGATCTTCGTTTTATATATGTATACACATACCGAATTTCATTTGATTCCATCAAAAAATCTAGTTTACAAGCAAATGTTGACGGACGATCGACGGACAGACAGGGGTGCCGACAATATATGTCCACATAGAGAGATGTGGGCGTATAAAAACATTAATCATTACACATGTAGCTAATTTGTACGAAGTTTTTACAAGATTGTAAGTGAAATTGTAAAATTCTTTGACTTCCAGTAATATACATTTTATGATAACTGCCATAACAATGCCACTTTTAAGATTCAAATTCATAAATTTCTATCTATAAATTAAGATGATGGACATACCTTTCCTAGTTTACCAAGTACTTCTAAACATGTTTTGGTCATAGTTATATTGAGATTATCAACTGATTTAACATTGATAGTCATTTTAGGTGGTGGTAGAACAATATTATCAACATCAGTTTCTTCTTGATCTACTGGTATAATACTATCATCAGCAGCAACAACCTAATTATAAAACAAACATCTTTATTACACTCTTGATTCACCATCCAGATTACATCATACTGTGGCATATTAGATCATGCTCACCCTTTTAGAACACATGATGTCACTCTATGAATTTTATCTTTTGGAAAATTTACTACAGGTATGAAATATGTAAATAATACTTACATTTAGATTGAGATCCCAGCGATGTACTTTACTATCTTTAACTACAGGTTCTAATAATGGTTCCCATACAGCTAATAATTCATTATAATATGCCACTTCCAAACTTAATGATGTGTCTACATACAGCTACAAATAATATTATTCATTAATCAATAGTGTACAAATCTGTAAAATTCACATGTGTTCTGAGCATTAATCACATTGCTTTTCTTTTATTTGTGGATCAGTGCAATTATGCTGTGTACTTTTTACTTACCTGTGAGCTCCAGTTTTTAACTTCACCTTGAAATGATGATTCTACTATTAATAGTGGTACAGTACGTTTACCTACACCACCTTCTAATTTTATTACTAATGATGATAGTGATATAATCATCTATAATAGACAACAATAATATACATTATTTACATTGATATATAGTTAAATACACATAAATATATAACTATGACATTTGTATTTCTTTATTTGCATATTAATACTTTCTCAAAAAGCAAATCTAAAAACAATTTATGCTTAAATATCAACAGACCAAAGAAGATTTATTATCATTATATCCTGAGGATATTTCAACTAAACAGTCAGTCTTTATTTCTTCTGTTTATATCTTTACTTATTTTCTTTCAAAACAAAATTGCTTCTAACTTTAACATTGATTACTATATACTACACACTAGCTCATGCAAATAATGACGCACAAGGCAGCAAAACAAATAAACAACACCAAGAAAATATCAAGATAGCTTGCCAGGCAAGGTAACATACGCCCACTACTGGCTGTCAGAAATGATAACAAAATCTTTAGTGGCTTAATAATGATTTTTCAAATAATATTAAAATCATCTATAAGTCAAGGCAAAAACCTGAAACAGTTCATTAAGTATCATCAAATTCAAACATGAACAATGTCTCATCGCTGTACACACAAGGGCAATAACTCTGATTACCAATTTCTAACTTGACTGAGATCAGATCAATATATACATGCATATGTAGTTTCATCTCTATCGTGCCTACAAGCCAATAGCCAAGTCAAGGGCAATAACTCTGAAACAAAGCATCCGATTATTATCAATTTCTGATTTTACTGATCTCATCAATATAAACATGCATACCAATTTTCCTCAAGATCAGATAAAAACTGTTATTACTAAGTCAAGGCCAATACCTCTGAAACAGTTCATCGGATTATTACCAATTTTCGAACTTGACCCAGATCTCATCAATACATACATGTATACCAAGTTTCATGAAGATCGGATGAAAACAGTAGCCTCTATCACGCCTACAAGAAATGTGAACGGACTGACGGATGGACCAATGGATAGGGGTGACGCCACATTTCCATGTGGGCGTATAAAAAGGCAAACAACAAATCCCAAAAAACAAAAGATTGAATTAGTTTAATTACTGACTTATAATTTCTTATTAAGATAGCAGCCTAAGTTCCCCATCTGATCAACTATACATTTAACAGGAATAAAGTTAGCAACTATCTGATTAACTTTAATTTTAAATAATAGCTTGGGACCTTCAATCTGAGAACTCAAAACCCTTGATTGAGTACTATACTACAGTACTAACATCAATAATCATTAATTGTACAGTTTGAAAACAATAAACCATAAAACAATACCATATACAATCATTTGAATATAGCAAGAAAAAGTGCAATCAACAACCCAATATTTTTAAAACTATTTTCTTATAACTTGTCCCATGAATCAAATATATTTTTTGCTTCACTAATTTTGTTACAAGGTGATAAGTCAGTATATTTGAGTATACTTCCATACAATAAAGAGAATGTTTAATTTCAACTTTAACAACAAAAATGTACACAAACCAATACAGTTCCAAAGGAAGAATATGACGAAATTAATAATACATGCCTATGAGGTTAATTATAGAAAAAGGAATGTGTCAGAATGCTAAGAAAGGTAATGGCAAGTGCAAAATTTAGAGGAAAAATAGCGTGAAATTAACCTGTTCTTTTCTTGTGACTTTAGCAACCTGTAAATAAGTTTGATGACAAGATGATAGACAAAGTGATCAATATGGAATGGATATGGAATAAATTGACCTTCAACCTATAAAAAGTGCCAAGTGATGGTCAGAAATTAAGCTACATACATAAAATGGTTTCTTATAATTTTAAAGTGTGAATTAAACTTTGGGCATAACAAGGAGTAAGAATAGCTGTAAGAATAGCTATAAATATTAAAATATCAATGAAGTTGTTAATAATGATACCAGACCAGAAATTTGGGCAATACAAATCAAAACCAACCTGTTCACATCTATCACCTTCTCCTTTCAATGGTGTACCACTCCTGTCATCTTCAGATTCTTCTGGTTTTTGTGGTAGTTTTGTAAACCAATGTGAGTCTTCTGTCACCTTTTTTGTTGCCCACAAATCAGCTGGTATAACTTCTTGGTTACTCTTTTCATTTTCACTCTACAAAACAATAAGTAAGAAATAAGTATAACAAAACACAAGACAATATTATGGAATATAACACACTTCTTTAATAAGGTTGGGCACATAACGTTTCAACACAATATACACGTGTTGTCATCAGATGTAATGATAAGAAATAAGTAAATATATATTAATAAAATGATTCTACACTGACATTTGGTATCTGCAAGATATCATTATAACATACAAAAGTTAACTCTGATATGACATAATATATTTGG
Source organism: Lottia gigantea (assembly GCF_000327385.1). Lineage (NCBI taxonomy): Eukaryota > Metazoa > Mollusca > Gastropoda > Lottiidae > Lottia > Lottia gigantea. The sequence continues at coordinate 2,386,759 of NW_008708797.1, read as the reverse complement.
CAGCTATTCAATGGATTAAAAAAAAAATAAATGAGATTATTATGAGATCCATGTAAGGCATTCCCACAAACTACACCAGTTCTTCAAATTAGGACAAAATTGATAATATTTGATAATAAACTTACTGGTTGAACTGAGAATCCACTAGCTACAGCAGCCATTGTTCTAATAGTAGCTGGTGATATATTTAATATAATATCAGTTATATTTACATCCATATGATGATCTTTACCATGAGGTGCACTACTAACTAGGTTGATATCACATGGTGGTAGAATCTAAAATATACAATTCAATAGCTTTACTAAAGTATATATTTTATCAGTAACAAGTTGGAACAAATACAAATACAAGACAATAAATAGTTTCTAGGTTGAAACTATATAAATATCTCTTCCTTTAATATGTTAATTAATGTTTCTCAAGACTAAACCACAGTTTCAAACATATGACATTTTTTTCATCTGCATCTACATCACTTTATAATGTAACCTACATTTGGTTCTTCCTCTGGTACTGAAAAGAAATAATTTTTCATTTTTGTTCAAAAAACTTACTTTAATACCAGGTAGTTCTCGTTTACTATAAGAACATGATTTTATATGTAATCCTTTAATAGCAGCTTGCATTGTCTGAACATCTGGAGTTTGTCTCATTTTAAAGAAAATTTCAGTCTGAAAAAAAAAAAAAAAAGACAATAAAATTCATAAATCCAAATGTGTGTCTACTATTCTGAATAAGTCATTACTACTCCCTGTCAGTATCGCAATTTTTCTGTTGTTAGCTTATAAACTACTTGATAACTTTGATAGGGCATTCAACTTTCTCCAAATGTCGTTTAAATGTCATGCAAGGAAATAAACTTTATATAAGAATTTTGTAATTATTTTCTATACTTGATGTACTTAAGGAATGAAAATATGTTCAGGTCGTTCCTTATAATTAAATCAAACTCAATGATAAAAGTAGTCCGTTAAGGAGGTTATATTTACATTCTGTTTACACAGAAACCGAATGCATGTGACTGCTGTTATCCAATCAAATTGCATGATACCATGTAAATGGAATTATGATTTACTTATATATGATTTAACTTACATCTAATATAAGAGATGTAGTGTCAGGATTAAGTTGATCTTCTATCAGTATTATTTCTGGTCTTTCCATAGTAAATACTATATTCATTTCACCTTCTACCGGTGCATCTATAGCCTCTTGTTTCTTCACTAGTTGTTTCTCTGTAAATGCATGTTATCTTGTTTATTTACAATTCAAATAATTAAGCACAAACATGATCAAAACTGTATTGTTATGATTAAGTCCATCACAGGCACAGCTTGATTTAAGTAAGAGTCAATACGAGTAAAGCTTGCTGAAAAGGGGCCAAAAAAAAGATTATATGTTAAGTATACAGCCATTTCAGTAGTCTGCTTTTACAAAACTGTTTTCCATTCAGTTATATTTACATTTCTACTATCACTCCCTTCAATAAACCAGTTAGCCAAACCGTCGTTTATTTTCCAATAACTGTAGTTTGTCACGTGACAATAAGGCGTATGAATACATCGAAAACGAAAACAAGGATTGACCCATGTTTTTTTTACCTAGAGTCTAATCTAATTTTACAATTTATTTAAATTTACAATTGTTGTTAATATTTCAATGGAATAATAAATATTTGATAATTCTATCATCCAAATAAGACTGTCTATTTATAGAACTATATTGTTAGGGGCGGGTCGGTGAACTTGATTGACAGATATCTGTGAATTAAGCGACATCGGTTTCGGGTATTTTTACAATTAAAAAATAGAACATTTTAGCGTATTTTATCAGAAAAGTTAAACCAATGTAAATATAAGGAATGAATGTGGATCTTGTTATCATTATGGGGAAATAAACGCTGGTTATCATGTGACAAG